>NC_092417.1:51650987-51985987 GCF_040894005.1 Engystomops pustulosus | reverse complement strand
ACCAGGCTCAGCAGGGGTTCCACCACTACTAGCTTAACTACCACCAGTATGCGCAGGCATATGAATGCTAAACACCCCACTCAGTGGCAACAAGCCCGTTCACCTCCGGCCGTGCACACCACTGCTCCTTCCCCTGTGTCAGCTGATAGTCAGCCCCCTGCCCAGGACCCTGCCACAAAAACCCCATCGTCGCCTCCACGATCCTCCACAGCATCCACCAGCGTTCAGCTCTCCATACCCCGTGGGCACGGCGCCATCAGTCGGTAGCTCTAGGCACAGCAGCAGTGCCGTTGCTAAGCGACAGCAGGCGGTGCTCAAACTGCTGAGCCTAGGCGATAAAAGGCACACCGCCCAAGAGCTATTACAGGGCATCACGGCGCAGACTGATCTGTGGCTGGCACCGCTGAACCTGAAGCCAGGCATGGTGTGTGACAACGGCCGTAACCTGGTGGCGGCTCTGCAACTCGGCAGACTGACACATGTGCCATGCCTGGCCCATGTGTTAAATCTGATAGTTCAGCGTTTCCTCAAGACATACCCCAATCTGTCAAATTTGCTCACGAAGGTGCGCCGCATCTGTGCGCATTTCAGGAAGTCCAGCACAGATGCTGCCACTCTCAGGGCAGCGCAGCGCCGCCTCCAACTGCCCGCTCACCGACTGTTGTGCGACGTGCCCACGAGGTGGAATTCAACACTGACCATGTTATCCAGAGTTTACCAGCAGCGCCGAGCCATTGTAGACTGCCAGATGTCAACTTCCACCAGAACTGGTAGTCAGGTCAGTCAGCTTCCTCAAGTCTACAATGAGGAGTGGACGTGGATGTCTGATATCTGTCAGGTGCTGAGTAACTTTGAGGAGTCAACACAGATGGTCAGTGGCGATGCCGCCATCATCAGCCTCACCATCCCGCTGCTTGGCCTGTTGAAAAACTCTCTGATCAGCATGAAGTCGGAAGCTTTGCGCTCGTCACAAGAGACGGGGGAAGAAGATTCCCTTGTTGATAGCCAAAGCACCCTTAGGTCTGTTTCTCAGCGCATATCGGAGGAGGTGGAGGTGGAGGAGGATGAGGAGGAAGAGGAGGAGAATGTTGGCGAGACACAAGAGGGGACCATTGTTGAGTCCTTCACTGTTCAGCGTGTATGGGCAGAAGAAGAGGAGTTGGAGGAGTTGGAGGAGGAGGAAATGGACAGTCAGGCCAGTGAGGGGAGTGAATTCTTACGCGTTGGTACTCTGGCGCATATGGCAGATTTCATGCTAGGCTGCCTATCCCGTGACCCTCGCGTTCAAAGAATTTATTCCAGCACCGATTACTGGGTGTTCACTCTCCTGGACCCACGGTACAAGCAAAATCTTTCCACTCTCATCCCTGCAGAGGAAAGGAGTGTGAGAATGCATGAATACCAGTAGGCCCTGGTTCACAAGCTGAAACAGTATTTCCCTTCTGACAGCGCTAGCGGCAGAGTGCGTAGTTCTGCGGGACAAGTAGCGAGGGAGAGTAGGCGAGCAGGCAGCTTGTCCAGCACTGGCAAGGGTACGCTTTACAAGGCTTTTGCCAGCTTTATGTCACCCCAGCAAGACACTGTCACCTGTCCCCAGTCTCGGCAGAGTAGGGCTGATCTTTACAGAAAGATGGTGAGGGAGTACGTAGCTGACCATACCATCGTCCTAAATGATCACACAGCTCCCTACAACTACTGGGTTTCAAAGCTGGACATGTGGCACGAACTGGCGCTGTACGCCTTGGAGGTTCTTGCCTGCCCTGCCGCTAGCGTCTTGTCCGAGCGGGTTTTCAGTGCAGCTGGTGGCATCATCACCGATAAGCGTACACGCCTGTCGACTGACAGCGCTGACAGGCTGACGCTTATTAAGATGAATAAAGCCTGGATTTCTCATAATTTCCAATCTCCACCAGGTGAAGGAAGCTCAACCTGAATAACTGATCCACTCCTCCTCCTCCTCATTTTCCTCCTTCTCCTCCTCTTTGTACAGTAAAGCAGAGGAAACTGGCTATTTTTTGACAGGGCCCACTGGCTCTAGCTATAGTACTTTAAGCATTTAATTTTTCTGGAGGGCCACCGACCCGGTCCTCTGTTTTAAACAATTTTTGGGAGTGCCACATACAGGCACTCAATCTATTCAATTTTTCTGGAGGGCCACCTACCTGCTCCTCTGGTTTGAAAACTTTTTGGGACTGCCACATACAGGCACTCAATCTATTCAATTTTTCTGGAGGGCCACCTACCTGCTCCTCTGGTTTGAAAACTTTTTGGGACTGCCACATACAGGCACTCAATCGATTCAATTTTTCTGGAGGGCCACCTACCTGCTCCACTGGTTTGAAAACTTTTTGGGACTGCCACATACAGGCACTCAATCTATTCTATTTTTCTGGAGGGCCACCTACCTGCTCCTCTGGTTTGAAAACTTTTTGGGACTGCCACATACAGGCACTCAATCTATTCCATTTTTCTGGAGGGCCACCTACCTGCTCCTCTGGTTTGAAAACTTTTTGGGACTGCCACATACAGGCACTCAATCGATTCCATTTTTCTGGAGGGCCACCTACCTGCTCCTCTGGTTTGAAAACTTTTTGGGACTGCCACATACAGGCACTCAATCTATTCTATTTTTCTGGAGGGCCACCTACCTGCTCCTCTGGTTTGAAATATTTTTGGGACTGCCACATACAGGCACTATCCAAATTAAATTGTCTCCATAGCAGCCTCCACACGTTGTCTCCATTGCTACATCCAAAAGTCGTCCATATAGCTGCCTCCATACATCGTCCCTTTATCAAACGAGGTGTGTCAGGCAGAAATTTGGGTTGTTTTCATGGATTCCACATCAAAGTTGTTAACTTTGTCGCCACCCAGCTGTGTTATCCACAAAATATACGAATAAACTTTTATCATTTACCAATATTATTTCAGCGCTTCTTGCGCATCTGTTTACATTCCCCTCACCCGCCATATCCCAAACTTATAAGAACGCTACTACACTTGATCTTATACAAAAGGTTCTTAGAAGTGCTGTTTGGGGAGTAGCCTAGAGACAGGGGCTTGGATTGGCGAAAGCTCGCCTGGCTGCGGAGCGCCAGCTCCATCCCAAGATCCAACTAACATAGTTTTAACTGCAGCACCTTTAATCTACTACTAGTTCACTGCCTCCATAATAATAATAATAATCTTTATTTATATAGCGCCATCATATTCCATAGCGCTTTACAAATCATAGGAAACAAATACAAATGTAATGTAACAGAGCACAACATTTGTATGGAACAACAGGAGTGAGGTCCCTGCTCGCCAGAGCTTACGGTTTATGAAGATGATGGGGTAACACGAGGTAAAAGAATATTTAATGGTCAAGCCATTCTTCTTAGGGAATAGAACAAAATATAATAAATGGAATTGCTGTCGCTTGAACCACTCAGCCGTCATCTTATATACCAGGTCCAGGGTGAATGGGACTGTAGAGAAGTCTGGTGCCTGTTGGTTGCTGGATAACAGATGGGAGGACGACACAGGACGGGTTAGTAGAAGAGTTAAAACTTCATGCAGTTAATGAGTGTTATAGGCTTGCCTAAAGAAATGGGTTTTAAGAGCACGTTTGAAACTTTGGAGGTTAGGTATTAGTCTGATAGTCCAGGGCAGAGCATTCCATAGAATTGGTGCAGCTCTAGAGAAGTCTTGGAGACGCGAGTGGGAGGTCCGCACTAGGGTAGAGGTTAATCTAAGATCACTGGCGGATCTAAGAGCACGGGTTGGGCGATAGACTGAGATAAGAGAGGAGAGGTAGGGGGGTGCAGCATTATACAGAGCTTTATGGATGAGGGTTATTATTTTAAACTATTCGAAAGGAGACTGGCAGCCAGTGCAGCTACTGGCATGAACTGTAAGCATACATGGTCCCCTTATCAAACGAGCTGTGTCAGGCAGAATTTTGGGTTGTTTTCATGGCTTCCACAACAAACATGTTAACTTTGTCGCCACCCTGCTGTGTAATCCACAAAAAATACTGGCAAACTTTTATCATTTACCGATATTATTTCAGCGCTTCTTGCGCATCTGTTTACATTCCCCTCACCCGCCATATCCTAAACTTATAAGAACGCTACTACACTTGATCTTATACAAAAGGTTCTTAGAAGTGCTGTTTGGGGAGTAGCCTAGAGACAGGGGCTTGGATTGGCGAAAGCTCGCCTGGCAGCGGAGCGCCAGCTCCATGCCAAGATCCAACTAACATAGTTTTAACTGCAGCACCTTTAATCTACTACTAGTTCACTGCCTCCATACATGGTCCCCTTATCAAACGAGCTGTGTCAGGCAGAATTTTGGGTTGTTTTCATGGCTTCCATGTTAACTTTGTCGCCACCCTGCTGTGTAATCCACAAAATATACTGGCAAACTTTTATCATGTACCGATATTATTTGAGCGCTTCTTGCTCACCTCCTTTGGTTCCTCTCTGCCACCCATTGGTTTGAAGCCTGAGTCCATTTAGGGTATGTCGCCATGACACTCTCTAGCCTGCTGCTGCTGCCTCTGCATGCCGTCCCCTATAGTGTCAGGGTCAATTATTGGATGTTTTAGATGCTATCTAGCTTCATTCTGTCACTCTGTCATGGGTATGCTGTTGCCCATAATTTTGGCATAATGGTGCGATTATGCAGCCTCAGAGGCATCCATGCATGCTGCCCCTGCTGTTTCCTGTCCATTTCCGTGGTGTTTCCATCCTTTTCTGAGGTTCCCAGGTGTTTGGCCAAGCTTCCCTGTGCAGAGCCTTGGTCCCCTTGAAAAATGCTCGAGTCTCCCATTGACTTCGTTATTCGAGACGAGCACTCGAGCATCGGGAAAAGTTCGTCTCGAATAACGAGTACCCGAGCATTTTAGTGCTCGCTCATCTCTAGTGTTGGGCAATGATGCTCATATGCTGTATATAGTGTCAAATAATTGATGGATGAATGGACAACAAGAGAAAGAAACATACTATAGGGAAGCAGTTCTGCCCTCTTTGTAGCTACATAGTCAGCAATTAGAGATTGGAGGCCCAGCCCTTCTGTGGTTTCCCTGTATAGGAATCTTACTCCAGCTTAGTCAACATGTTCACTGTTTCTGACATATTGATAAAGGCAACAAGAAAACCCACAGGGATGACTAAGTAATTAAAATAACACTTCGATTTGCAAAATCCTGTAATCAGTATTGATGAAAATACTGAAGGTATATACCATGTATTTGGATTCTTGTCCCGCCTAACTGGACCATAGGACTGCCTATTATTAAGGAATGTGACTAGGAAAGCCTAGATCCATGATTTTGTTTGAAAGACGACCCTTAGGCCAGATGGTTTGTGAATCACGGATATTGGGCTTGCTGGATTTCACAGACTGAGAACAGTACTGCAGACAAGACTCTGAGGCCGCGGTCACACGTACCGCTAGGCGTCATAACGCAATGCTAGCGCACAGGGAAGTCCTCGGCCCGAACGCACATGCATTTCCAGGGAAACACATGCGATTGTTAAGCCGATCGCATGCGTTTCTCTGGAAACGCATGTGCGTTTGGGCCGAGGACCTCCCCCTGTGCGCTAGCATCGCGTTATGAACGGACGCCTAGCGGTACGTGTGACCGCGGCCTGAACATCATAGTGATATATGATGTAAGGAGTCCCTGCTTTCCTGTGGAACAGCAGCACCAACTTGTAATCATGATTAAAGAGGAAGAAGGGACTCCTTGCATCCAATATCACTGATCCTCTGAACTATGGTTAGTCCAAGAAATCCTGCAGGTGCTTGGTGTGTGATTAATGGACTGACAATGATGACCACTGACTGATATGTGTCTCTGCCCTTAAAATGTGGCTACCCATCATTACAGTAAATTACATTTGGTGCGTTAACCAGTCCGTAATCACATTTTCTTTTTCACATCTGTACGACCTTACGTTTAATGGTCCCTTGAGTGGTACTTTTTGTTGGTATTTCCCTCTTTGTGTGATGTGTTGTCATACATTGTCAGCAATCAGGCACCATAAATACACTAGGGCACATTTATTATGCAGTCCGTGCCAGTATGTGCCACCTGGAATCTACTTACAGAAGTTCAGGGGCAGTTTCCCCACTGCAGCATGATGCATATATTTTGTTGTGGCTTCCTTTGTCTTTCTTTGATTTCCTCTGCAGGTGCTACTGTGGCGTCATAATAGCCCCTGAGATCTCCGGGGGACATTACATGCCCCCAGTGGCCACTGCAGAGACTCCCCTTGAACCTCTGCGCTGATAGTGAAGCCATCAGAGAATCTGTGCACTCACTGTGCATGCTCTGAGGAACGTGAGGCTTTGTGCATGTGCTCCCCTGCTGGTGGCTCCACTATCACCACGGAGGCGCAAAAGGCGTCTCTGCATGGGCTACTTCTCTTCCTACACTTGGTACTACAATCAAGCTTCTTGGGGAATGGAGGGGGGTGTCCCTTCTGCTTGCTTTCAATCTTCGGTTTCAGTTCCTTTGGAGGACCTTCAAAGGTCCTGAAATCTGTTTTAAAATGTATGTATGGAGAGCATAAACAGATATATAAAATGATTTAATGAGTGAAGGTCCTTCTCTCTATAAAATTTGGTGGGTGGTTAGGGTGGCCACGGGCTCCCTAGAAGGTTTTGGACCTGGGCTACTGGCCAAATGCCCTATATCAGTGATGGCGAACCTATGGCACGGGTGCCAGAGGTGGCACTCAGAACCCTTTCTGTGGGCACTCAGGCCATCACTGCAGGACAGAGTTCACCAAATAGGACCAAATTCACCAAATCTTTCTGCAGTCGCAGGCAACTTAAGAGATGCTGCTCTCAGCGCTATTTTAATGCAACACTTCATTGGCTGTTTGGATCTGCAGGAAAAGTAAGAAGGTGTTGACAGAACTGCAATATCTTTGGAGCTCATCCTGCTAGACCCACCATTCTTCCTGTACAGAGAGACCCTGGAGAGAAGGTATTTGCCCTCTTTCTTTCAACTGTATTAGTGGCATTAGGCGGCCGATACAATTGAAAGATGTGGAAGAACACATTGCAATAAGTTACTGCTTAAAATGCCATGTTGGCACTTCACTGTAAATAAGTGGATTTTGGTTGTAGTTTGGGCACTCAGTCTTTAAAAGGTTCGCCATCACTGCCCTATGTTATAATCCACTACTGCATACACCCCAATAATACTATATGGTAAATAGAGACATAGTAAAGACAACCATATGAAGCAAGGTCAAATAATTCCAATTTACAATACATCTTACTTAACGGGTAAATAATAATTTGACACTATGGTGCCCCCTTTGAGGCTTTGTGAGAGGGGGTAGGCACAGTGGGTATCAGGCTGCTGTATCCGCAAAATAATCTCTGTGATATACTTGATAATAATGAAAAGAAATATTTATTTACATGGCGCCATCATTTTCTGCAGCGCCTTACAGATCACATATACAAACATTACAGTGTATTATCCTGGTCAGGTGATACAGTAGAAGTAAGGACGCTGCTCGCTAGAGCTTACAATCTTTAAATACTTAAAATTGTCAATAATGCTACGTGTATTAGTGGCTTTTTGTGTAACATTTCAATATATGCACTATATTATACATATTTCCATTGCAGTTTTATTTCACTTGCAAAAATTGTATTCATCCTTGGAAAAAATAAAAAACCCTAGCTCTCCCAAGCTTCAGGTACTGGGTGACAGCTTCATCCAGCACCCAGCAGATGGCGTTTGCAGTCTCCATTACACAGGAAAAAAATGTCACCTATCCTGGATTTTCAAGCCAGAGGGGGAGGGAGGTTTGGCTGGTGATGTCATGAACCTGTCGTGCAAGTGCAGGCGGAGAAGGGTGTCTTAGCAGGAGGAAAGAGGGTGTGTAGCTGGTGTGTATCCATTACCTGCCCTTATACACCTCCAGATCCGCAGCGAAGGAAGGGGAGGCATCTGCTCCTTGATTCCCAGGACTCCTGAGAAGGATTCCAGGCTGCGCCAGGCATAGAGCCTAAGACAGGTAGGTGCCAGGCTAATGTATGGCATTACCTTGGGAACAGGAAACAGCTGATCATCCATGTTCTGGCCTGCAGCCTCAATCTCATACCTGGCTACAAGGTTGCAATCTGTCACATTATGGATGTATACATTGTATCGCAGTATATAGTACGTTTTATTTCCCTATTCCTGCTGGGATCCTACTAAAGCCGGGTGACATTTATTCCGCCAACTAGGGAGCTGTGGAAACATTAACCCTTCCTAGACTGGGAATGCTGCTGTGATGGTAATCGGCCTCCCCTCCCCCTTTTCCAGTGTTCTTCAGCAGCAGCAGAGAGAAAAAAGGGATTAATGATTACATTCTGACAAGGAGAAATCCTGGCGGGGAGGGGTTTGCTTTTTTTTTTTTTTTTTTTAAAGGGATAAAAAATGCATCTGCAATCCAGCTGTAATGGTTGTCCATGCTCCATGCCTGGCCCGGATGACATGATGGATCTGCTAGTGGGCTCTGCTCTTCTGCTACATTGTGTCTGTCACACTGAATAATAGATGATAAAGCTGGGTTTGGTCACTGCAGGGCCCTGTGCTCCTAAATTCTCACTGGGGGAGATGAGCCGCTTTGATTTGTCTGTTTGGCAGCTGCCTCTTACCAAGCTCAGTCTTGCTTCTCCCACCCACTCGAGGGGAAAACCACTGGTGCCAGATCCTGCGTTATGTTTCTATTGCACTTGTTCTCCTGTCACTTTTCACCTTTTTTTTTTCTTAGAGCAGATTCAGCCAAAGATGAATTTACAACTGTATATAAGGAAACTGCGTATATGCGTTTATATATATACCTTCTTCTTGTTTATTAAATATCTTATAATTGGATTTGTTTTTGTTTTACATTTTTTTTAATTTACTGATTAGGTGGCCAAACATAGTCATGGCTAGTTGTTAGGGGCATCCATTTGCTGGATTGGTTGTTCAGCTGCCAATCAGGAAATATGCCCAGGTCAGGTTGCTGATGGCCAAAGCAGATTTTAAGGCTGCGTTCACACGATGCGTTGCGTCACGTTTTTGCTGCGTTTTTGACGCATTCCAAAGGCTTCAGCCATTATCACATTCTAATGTTACATTGCATTTTCACAGCATTTACTAAAACGCAATGTAACATGAGCATGTGATCACGATTCAAGCCTTTGAAATGCAGCAAAAAAGATGGCGCATCGTCTGAATGCTGCCTGAAAGTGGAGGCTGCTCATATCTAGTCCTTACCCCAAGGAACCCCACAGATGTGTAGAAAACAGGCAGCATTCACTGATCCAGTTTTGGCCTTCTTCAGGTATTTGCGTCTTCTTTATATTTCTAATTGACATGAATCTCTGAGAGGCCCTTCTCACATGCAGGGTTTGTGTTGCGTTTTAAATGGGAGGGGCTTCCATTGAAATGTTTCCATTGAATAAGCTCCAAATGTTTCTCATACAAACAATCGAAAATTTGTTGTGCATGTAAGGGTGCTGTCACGTGGTGCGTTCTTGGACTGTTCTTAAGACGTATTGAAGATGTGTGCGTTTTTGCCATGCGTTTGGCTGGTTTGAAACCCGTATTAACATTTTTTATAGTTCCTTACACTTCCACAAATGAAGAAAAACAGATTCAAACCAGCCAAATGGTAAACATACAAAAACGCATGTGTTCTCAGTACATTTAAAAACACACCAAAGACGCACCGTGTGACAGCACCCTTACCGATTGCAAGTGTTTCAGTAGAAACTCATCTGCAATCAAACTTGTCCCTCCCTTGCAGCACTTGCATTGTGTTTCAAAATGCAACACAAATACCACGTGTGTATGTGGCCTTAGGCCTCATGTACATATCACACGCTACAAACAAGCCATCCAACACAGTCCATTGTTTGCAGCCCGTATGTGGTTGTTCCGCTCACACACTGGTGACACTGAATTCTGTGGCTCAGGCTGTCTGCGCATACATGGGGTCAATTGTATGAGCCCCTAGAAATACATGGGGATGTGTTGAAGCAAAAACCTATAGAGATGAGAATATAATTATGGGCTCATAAAGGAGGAAGCACCTTTGGCTTCTCATGGCCATATTTTGCATCAGTATTTGTAGGTCAAAACCAGTGGTTAAAGAGGTTGTCTGGCCGTTTAAAAACATGGCTGCTTTTTGTCCCAAAACAGCTCCTCTCCTGACCTTAGGTAGTATGTGGTATTGCAACTAATATCTATTCATTTATATACTGGTAAGCCGCAATACCAGCACAAACCATGGTTCCGCATTTTGGAACAAAAACAACGGACAAGCCCTTTAAAGGCGCATAAGGGACGGCTCCACAAGTATAACTACATTGTGTAAAGCAGCCAAATCCTTTTAGTCCTGTTTGCACCACACTTATCTTCATACAGTAAAAATCCAGTCACATCTTACTGTCCCTGTTTTGTCTGGCAGGAAAGGCTGTCTAATCTGCAGGATCCTCCCGGGAATATTATCATATATTACAGACCTCTGAGTGGATCCTGGTGCCCAGTGACTGCCTCAGGAATTCCTACACTTGCTTCTGTGTTGTGGTTGTTAGGAAGATTATGGATTGTTTATTCCTAGAGCCCTAGCAGCAGTTTCCAAAATGGTCGCAGGCTCGGGCCTGCTCCGGCCTGGAGTTAGATGCAGAATACATAGTATTTAAAGTTAGAGGCATAGTACAACATGAAATTTGTACTTTATTGTATGCATTACTTGTACACACAAGTAAAATCCACAACCTGCGTTGCAGGTTTAAAAACAGAAGTGTTAATGTCAATTTTGTTATGGATTTTGTTTGTGGGTTACAACCAGATTCCACTGACCTACACAGTGCCTAGAAAGGGAGTCCTTGCATCATAGACCCTGCTTGCTGCTTCAGCAGCACTGAATTGTGATCATATTGACCACAATGCAAGAAGTCCCATTCCCATCACTGTGCTCAGTCACTGGAATCCGCTCAGCATCAGACTGCGCATCATCATGCATGGCACACAACCGTTTTTGGTCCATAAAAAAAGGACCATGTGCCGGTAGGATTCCATGGACCAAGCACAGTGTCAGGGATGGTTATTCTTGTATCATAGTGAATTATAACGCAGGGAGTCTCTACTTTACTAGCAGACCAGCAGTGCCGGACTGTCATGATAACAGTGGAGAAGCAGGGGTTCCTTACATCATTTTTACTATGATGCACATTTTTAAGCCATTGTCTTACAGGAGAATACCGTGCCGAATTTCATCAGATTTTTATTTTGAATTTTTTCTGTTATAATAAGGATCCCGGTATATTTTATATACTAGATCATAGTAGTGCCAAGTTATGCTTCTACATACAATAAGCGCCTACAAAGTTAGAAGACTATCTTTACATATTGTGATCATATTGGCCATACACTTTAAACAGCCATAGGCCAAAGCCTCTCATCTTGTAGTAAACTTACACTCACCGGCCACTTTATTAGGTACACCATTCTAGTAACGGCTTGGACCCCCTTTTGCCTTCAGAACTGCCTCAATTCTTCGTGGCATAGATTCAACAAGGTGCTGGAAGCATTCCTCAGAGATTTTGGTCCATATTGACATGATGGCATCACACAGTTGCCGCAGATTTGTCGGCTGCACATCCATGATGCGAATCTCCCGTTCCACCACATCCCAAAGATGCTCTATTGGATTGAGATCTGGTGACTGTGGAGGCCATTTGAGTACAGTGACCTCATTGTCATGTTCAAGAAACCAGTCTGAGATGATTCCAGCTTTATGACATGGCGCATTATCCTGCTGAAAGTAGCCATCAGATGTTGGGTACATTGTGGTCATAAAAGGATGGACATGGTCAGAAACAATACTCAGGTAGGCTGTGGCGTTGCAACGATGCTCAATTGGTGCCAAGGGGCCAAAGAGTGCCAAGAAAATATTCCTCACACCATGACACCACCACCACCAGCCTGAACCGTTGATACAAGGCAGGATGGATCCATGCTTTCATGTTGTTGACGCCAAATTCTGACCCTACCATTCGAATGTCGCAGCAGAAATCGAGACTCATCAGACCAGGCAAGGTTTTTCCAATCTTCTACTGTCCAATTTCGATGAGCTTGTGCAAATTGTAGCCTCAGTTTCCTGTTCTTAGCTGAAAGGAGTGGCACCCGGTGTGGTCTTCTGCTGCTGTAGCCCATCTGAGTCACTGTTGCCTTTCTACCAGCTCGAACCAGTCTGCCCATTCTCCTCTGACCTCTGGCATCAACAAGGCATTTCCGCCCACAGAACTGCCGCTCACTGGATGTTTTTTCTTTTTCGGACCGTTCTCTATAAAACCTAGAGATGGTTGTGCGTGAAAATCCCAGTAGATCAGCAGTTTCTGAAATACTCAGACCAGCCCTTCTGGCACCAACAACCATGCCACGTTCAAAGGCACTCAAATCACCTTTCTTCCCCATACTGATGCTCGGTTTGAACTGCAGGAGATTGTCTTGACCATGTCTACATGCCTAAATGCACTGAGTTGCCGCCATGTGATTGGCTGATTAGAAATTAAGTGTTAACGAGCAGTTGGACACGTGTACCTAATAAAGTGGCCGGTTAGTGTATATTCTCAACCTTTTTATCCTCATAGCGAGGCAAGTGGCTACTAGGCCTGCCTATCTGGATGTACACACAAAGGTTAAGGGAGAATATGGATCAGTATGCATTGTGTCCATTGGGGCACATTTACTTACCTGTCTGACAGAGTTCACCAAAAGTGCATTGTCCGAAGACCATCTAGGCATTTGAACCGATGTGAACTCCTTTCCACCAATCCAACTTTTCAGCAAACAAGTTGCATTATAAAGTTATTGCAGGTGTGGTGTCCTATATCCCTAGAGTACTACTGCGTCTCCGAGCTTGTAATGTTTGTATATGCATCATTATAGGGAGGATATATAGTCTATAGAAGCATGTTTTATGTTGTTATTTATCATCAAACAGGTGAATATGTATGGGGTGTGTTACTTTGGGTAAAGCTATAGCAGTAAAAGTAATTGAACTCAATAACTGCATAGTAATCTGCATTTATTTAGGGAAGGCTTATTCATAACGATGAAATTGGACATTCATCACACAATTGGGGGCTTGTACGCAACAATGGCTTGTGCGGCTATATACCAGCGTACACTGCAACTAATTCCCCCACTACGTTTGGATGGGGAGAGGTCGTGTTGGGCCATGGAGTGGCCGTGAAAGTCCATGTGCAGCAAAAAATATCACAAAGCGCTGCTGTAACAAACCTAATATATATTCCAAAAAAAAAATGTAGAGATTCATTAGGTATGCAATAAAAACTTGTAAAACCCACTGAATGGTGTGTGTATTCATCACAACCCAGGTCCAGGTGCAGGCTATAGCCCAATTATATGCCAGACAGGACCTGACATAGAACTGTGCCTTATGATGGGGCCAACATCAAGTGCTGAATCATTTTGATAATCATTATTGGTGGTAGAAGTTGATAAAAACTGTAGTACTTCAGAGAAAATATTGCATCTTTTTCCATTCCTGAGTAAAAATCTGTATATCTATTAGCAAACTGAAACATATTAAAATCCATGCAAGTCTCCGGTACATCACTTAGATGCCGTACATCAGTGGTGTACACCAACCTTTTTTTGCCCAGGGACTGGCTATAAACATAAATTTTCTCCAGGGACCGGTGGGTGGGTGGGGGGGGGGGTTGCGATCTGGTGTCATTGTTTCATAGCCAAACATGTATGTTTGCATGCCCCACCATAACTCCCTGTGTGTCTAGCTTATATTGCCCAATCTCCCGATGAAGTGCCCCTCCCCACTTATATTGTCCCCTTTCCTTTAGCTGCCCCCACCCTCTGATTCCAATGTCCCCTCTCCCAGCCGAAAAAGAAAATACTCACCTTCCTCATTCCCCTGCGACAGTCTTCTCTTCCTTCACTTCTCTTCTGCATTAATGCATGGTTCCATTGTTGGTAGATGTGATGACATCATGATGCTCACTGTCAATAGAGCAGCGCATTAACATGGAAATTAAATAAAGGAAGAGAAGACTGTTGCAGGGGAACAGGGAAGGTAAGTATTTTTCTGTTGTTGTTTTTACAGAGGTCGGGCGCCGACCGGAACCAGGTGTTCCATGGCCCGGTCTTGGTCCCCGGCCCGGTGGTTGGGGAACACTGCCGTACATCATATAGCACTCACTTATGACCATGAGGGGAGATGGTCGTTTATTGTTCACTAAAGGAGAACCCTATTCAAACAGCAGAGGCCCTCTCTGTACCCAGCCTCTCATACTGTACCTTCACTAGGTTACCAGAATGCTCCAATAGAATTTTCCTCTGTGTAGGAACAAAGCACCACCGTGTAGTTTCTGCCTACTAGATTAACTAGTGGTCCCTGTCTCTAAATACTCTGTAGGCCTATTCCGTATACCGCCAATTAATGGAAGCAGCTACACTCCATAAAGCAGCAACACTCCTTTCCAGTATGACACAGACTCCTGCAGAGGTCAACCCCCTTCATCAGAGCTCCTACACAAGATGGTCTCTCACACAGCCTCCAATGTTATTAAAGCCAAAACAGTTCCCCAATCTGCAAGGGGATCCTGACGGATGTCAAAATTGATGCCAACTGGCAGATCCCGTAATGGGCAATTGCATTGGTTAAACTCCTATAATATTTTTCCCTTTTTGAGTAGTGGATTCCCACTGATCATGATTACACAATGGGACCTGCAGTCCACATCACCGATGCTGAATCACAGTCACATGAGTAATCCTGAAGCACTTCTTAGTGAAGGAATACAATGCTAGATTTCACAAGCTTTTTTTTTTTTTTCTTGGTGTGAGAGATTTACCTTTATGCAATCTGGAAAGATCTTGTCCTGTTTTTGTTATAATACAATTAATTGTTCTTTACCCTCCTTTGTCAGATGGCAATGAAGATTTATGTAGGGTTTACCAACAAGAACAGTGTTTAACCCGTTCAGGACATAGCTACGTTACAGCTCAGTCCTTGGTTGTTTTTTTTTTTAATTGACCAGCGTCTCTTTTTGTGGTAATAACCTTTCAACACTTTAACATATCCCTGTGATTTTGAGATTTTATTTTTATGAGACATTGTAGTTTACGTTTGTAGCATAATTTCACTGATCAGTTACTTTTTGGGTTGGTAAAAATTCAATAATTTAGGAGTAATTTGAAAAAAATTACAATTTTCAGTAACGGCTAACTCCCGGCCAGCCATGTACTCTGCTCAACCGGACGCGCCCACGTGGCGCAGAGGCCCTGATAAATATGCCCCATAGTCCTGGTTTTTCTGGGCATGTTTCACAATGGTAAATGGTGTCATTCCGGATGCACAACCCTTAACCATTTTGGTGTCCTTCCCTTCTTGGCAGATTGGGGAACCTCTCCTGGAAAGTGCTGCCCTGGTACAATATGTGTTGTGGCCTCTCTTCCAGATGTGCTTGCACTCCCCCCTTCCTGGTCTCCAAAAAGAAAATACTTAATAACCACCTCCTGATATTCCAGGAACGTTCCCCTCTGGCCTGCACATGGATATAACAGCAATCAGTGGGTGGGACCGATCCAATTAACAAGGGGCCATCAGTTCATCAGCATCAGGTTCTCCTTTTTCTGTTTCCCGAGTCCTATCGCGATATCACCATGTCACATGACATGGTTACATGCGAATAACAAGATCCTGTGACGTAATAGTGCAGCGAAGAGCGTCAAGGGGTTAAAGTACAGACTAAAGACGCCAGCCCATTCTATTAATTTGTCAATATAGATAAAGGTTTAATTGAGAAAAACAGACATTTAGGGTTATGAGGTCGGAAAGTTGGTATAAAGGGGTAAGGGAGTCTCTTAAGTTATACGCTGAATGCTAAATGACCCCTGGTGGTAAAAGTCCAGGAAGTTGCTGGTCTTAGAAGATCTATGGTAAATTGGATTTCTTCTTGTCAAAATAACATCTCCAAACCTTCACTGTATTGAAATATATGCATCATGTAATAGGTGCTGCTCCCCTGTTCCTTGCAAAGTTGGAATATTTGTCTCTACTTCTCACCATTCTCGAGCAATAAGTATTTTTAGAGGGGAACATAATTGGTGCATCAGATGCTTTAACTGTCTGGTGGTTAGCAATGGTCTACCCCAAACTGAAGGTCCCCCACCTTACAATACACTAACTTATTCGTACTTTTAGTGCCAAAAGAGACACTGCTCGGTTCTAATGCAGAGAAGGTTAGAGAAAGATATCCAACTGCACCAGAATTGGTGGACAAGCTCCTATTAAAGGATGGATACAGCTGGAAATGGTGGAGTGTTCCTATTCAGGTCTACAGAACATTGTGAAGATCCCAGTCTTTGGATACTTAGGGGAGATGAGTAGGAAAATATGACAGTAATAGTTGAAGGCAAATATTAGAGAAATGATTTAGTCGCTTTATGGAGGAGCTTACGGAAGTCAGCTAGAATCAAACAAGACCTAATCTTGTCAGTAAATTCAGGTTCTTCTCGTGAGTTCTTGTGGTATGGCCAATGCATTGCTGCAGTTTGTCTTATTTTATGAAATATACAGTGTAGTGAGAGAAACATGTCTTCCATGTCTAAAGGCAGTGTAATCTGTATGAAGAAGGGACATGAATGGTCTGATTCATCATCAAATATCTTGTGTGTGGAAAGATATACATGACATGTTTTCTGAGCCTATCTTTTTGGTCCGTCACTTACAGTGAGTAAATGTAACCCCAGGGCTTTTTATGCAAATGAGTTTCTTGACAGCAGAGGGCCCATACATTTTAATTGGGTTATTTGCACTTTTTTTTTTTACCCAGCGGACCCAGAAATTTCCAGAATGTCCTACATCAGTCTGTTATTCCAGGCCATGTATTTGTAAAAAAAAGGCTTTTGTTGTAGTGAAATTGTTGGCAACATAATGAGCAAAATGAAGGCCTTTAATATGGTGCTGAGCTTTTTTTTACCCTGGATAGAAAAGTCTACTGTTTGTTCCCTTTTCCAAGCCCTTTAAGGTGGCCATAGTGCCTATTCTCTATAGCTTCTTTTCTTATGTTACATTTCTGTGGATTGAATCGGGTATCGGCCTCTACTCTCCAAAGCTTACAACATTTGTGTGCCAGCAAGTTCCATCTTATTGGGCCTACACAGAAAAGAATCCATTTCAAATGAAGAAAATTCTCCACTCCTGCTCTGGTGTCACCTCCTAAAGGACTTGTACATCATTTAAATAAAGTTATTAAAATGTTACATTTTATAAGTACCGTAATTGATCTAATTAAAATTTCTAATAAACATATGCCTGTAAAGGTTAATAAAGTTAAAAGCCTGTGGTGGATTCACATGAAAATTTCAGCTTTTTGCACTAAGTGTCTGTTCCGATTTTACTGTCCACCAATAATCCAAAGTCAGAAATTTTACCAAGTATTATACTACGGTATCTAATATATACTATTTAATACACAAATCAATTTTTTGTTTTGGTTCATAACCAAACATTTATCTGTACTAAACTTTATAAGCCACTTCTTCATCCAAGCCACAAAACCCTCTGTGTTATTATTTCATTAACACAATTGTCCCACATTTATTTAAATTTTTTCGCCAGTTTTTTGTCTGACTTTGCACTAAAAAGGGCATGCAAACTGCATGACAGTATGGTGTCGTGGCTGCACTTTGTCTGCTGAGCCCCAAAATTCAGCACCAAAAGGGGCGTTCCAATGCCGATTAGGACCCTGGGCCACATTTATTACTGCGCCTCGACACTGTTGCGTTGAACAATCTATGTTATAGGTGCACCAAAAAAAGTTGGTGCACTCTTCCTGAGCAGTACTGGGGGCACCAGATTAATGAAGTGTGCCAGTATTTAATAATTGAATTTATACTTTGGATCTTAATAGATATCTGCATCATATATTGTTTCCTCTCAGACCAATTAAATGGCATCTGATTGTCCAAAATATTACAGTTCTTTTCCTCTCCATGATGAGACACAGAATTGACTTTTGCATTGATCTGGTGGTGAATAATGAAGCCTTATGTTACATTGTCTGGTGTGGTTTATACTATTGCCAGTGGCTAGCTATAGAAATCCATGTATGTCAAATTAAATGCTAACTGTGCTGATATTAGGTTACTGGGAAAATATTCAAAGGGTGGGATAAGGATAACCACACCTCTTTTAGCCACCTTACAAGGCAGCTCCCTTGACGTCAAGCATGACCTAGAAGAGGCCTTATGACATGATGCAGGATTAAAACCAAACCAGTAAATCTATTCCAGAAGGAACAGACTCCCAACTGTAGACAGGTTTTCTCAGTACAGTGAAGGGAACTGGTTTGGCTGGGTGAGAGGCTTGTGACTAGGGTTGGCAAGTAAGAGTTCTCCTTACGGAGTCTTATAACCATGGATGCTCCACTAGGGGGACTCTGGGAAGACATGCAAAGTTTTCCAGGATGGGATAAGGAAAACCACGCCTCTTTTAACTACCTTATAAGGCATATTAGGTTACATAGTTCCAGTCTAACGCTAGCAACCCCACCACTATATCGGCAGCCAAAAAGTCACAGGTTGAAATGAAAAGATAATGCATTGATTCTCTTGAACATAAGGTGCAACTTTATGGCTCTAACTATAAATATATAATCTATATATAACCTTGCACTACTTCTTATGTGGATCCTGACCACACAATCATACTCACTTTCTTTCTCTAATGGAGGACTAGTCAATCATAACCTTGGGACTGGTAGAGGTCATCGATGGATTTGATTAGAAAATATCTTTTAATATGAATGTGTTTGTAGAGAAAATAGTGTTTGTTTAGGTTTCCCTTTTACTACTTTAAAGACACCAAGTTAGGGTGGAAGATTAAACTTTCAACATGGCGTCATATATTTGATACGTAGTGTATATAGGAATGTGACTTTGTGTCATTAGAGATAAATACAAGGCAAATAGACAGATACTTGAGATTAGTGATTACTCATCCAGTCATCTGTAGTTTCTATACCTTAAAGGTGACTGTGACCTAGGAGTAGTTGCCTCCAAATATTTGTATAAAACCCAGATGTCCAGGTCACCTTTCAAGTTATCCACGTTGCCTAGTTTTTGTCTTCCATACTCAGGTACGGTGTTATTTGCATTGGCTTCTGTACAGGAACATCAGGTTGTATGTTTTAAGGAATACCCAGGGGTGAACCTAAACTCTCTGCTGCCCGAGGGTACATTCACACGTAGTATGCCCCCCCTCTTCCCTCCATAGGAAACAGCTGCGCATGGCCTCACACTTGCAAAAGGATAGAGCCTCTGGGTCGCCATTGCCATCTATGGGGGCGTATATGCGGCCGCAAATTTTCAGCCGCATGTACGTCCCCATGAACGGCCGTGTGAATGAGCCCTAAGGCAAATTATAGAAAGCTGCCCCCCATCCATTCAGGTCAAAGACTTATATACTATACTTGGTGGTAATAATCAATTGGGGAACCCACCGGTCACAAATTAGACAGAGAAGCCAGTCACACATGCTCCCTGCCATATAATGTGCCATTTCCAGCAGCCCCAAATCTAAAATGCCCCCTTTCCTGCAGCTGCCCTCTTTTCTGTGGCCCCTCCCGATTGTGCTGCTTTTTTTTATGTCTGTCTTTATAAGAAGAGGTCTACAGAAAATGGGACACTATAATACCCATTTTACTATATTCCCACACCCCTTTTCTTTGGCCTTTTAACTATAAGAAAAAAATACATGCTATGTATTCCCAAGTATAAGAAAGGCACCTAATTTCACCACAAAAAACTTGGAAAACTTATTGACTGGAGTATAAGCCAGGGAAAAGGGGGGGGGGGATATGCAGCCACTTCTCTAATAAAATGTCTAGCAGCCTCCCCTCACTAATGAAATCCAGCCCCCCTTTACTGAAATGTCCACTGCAGAGCCCCCCCTCTCTATACTTGCCTTCTACTCACAGCTTTGTCCTCTTCTCTTCCTGGCAGTGCCCTGCAGTCGTGCACACACACTATGACGTCATGCAGCTGCGACACCGCGTGACATCATAATGTGTGCATGCAGGCAGGGAAGAAGACTGAGCCGCGGTGAGAAGAAGCCTTGAGGTAAGTATAGCATTGGATTTTTCTTTTACCCAGGGAGGGGAGGGGGCAGCACTGCCCCAAGATGCCGCCTCCCCCCGACATCCAGACTTTCTCAAGGGTTGATGGGTGCTGTGCCCCTGGGAATACCACACTCATTATGAGAACACGTACAGTGTGTGTCAAGGTCCTATAATTATATAAAACCTCTTTATATTTTTGTAATGTTATGCCTCATGATGGCGACAGCTGGCCGATGTACAAATCATTGTATGTCTATCATTCAATAGACATATGTTCCTCTGACTGGACCAGTTCCTTTATTGATCCTGATCTCTATGTGTGTTTGTTGTTGGCTTCTTCTGCAGCTCATTTCATTATGAAAACTTCTTTAGTGGCATGCTTATTTCATTTTTCCCTGTAAAAAATCTTTCCACAAATTTCTGTGGAAGGTTGACTGGATGTACATTGCAACCTATCCAGTGAAAATCATGAAGTGGCCGGAGCTGTCCATGGCTGATGATAGCAGCTGTAGCTTCTGACTATTTAGCCCCATTAGTTCAGCCATTGGTTAAATCCATTGCCATATAATAAATGCTACTCGTACATTATGAAGACCATTGTTTTATGGACCTATTTATTGGAAAGGAATTTAACCAAAACCTAGAAGACTAGTGCCCAAGAAAGTTCTTCCAAATAGAAAGGGTTGGCAATGTTGTCCTTGTTCCTCAGCTAACATTTTGTATATTATATGATTTCCTCTGGAATCTGAGCACTTTAGAGAGCTTTACAGTTGTAACACTATACAGTTCTTCCCATATTCCTGGGAAAAAAAATTCACTGTTAGTGGCTCTTAAAACCTTGTGACGTTTCTAATGAGCCTGAAGGGCTTTGGAAGATGTTACCAGAGCCCCTCAGTGCAGTAACTTCACAGACTGTTACAATGAGCAGAGCAGATCTCCCCTCCCCCTGCACTTCCTGCTGCTGCTAGATCACACAATCAGAGGCAGGAGGGAGAGAGAGAGACTTGCTCATAAGTATGATTTTAAACATTGATTCTAGAAGAAAGGAGGCCATGATAACAAATATAAGAAGATTACCACAGTTGCAGTGCCTTGATCTCAGTAAGTGTCCCTGGTTTATCATGCTGGATTCTGAGGGTGGATATCCTTTAACACCTTTTCAGGCACCATAATCTGACTAAAATCACTAGATAATCACTTTCATTATGGTTCCGTTTTCTCCGCCCCCCCCCCCCATATTGGCCGCCCTGTCTAGCCCACCTCTCCCATCCCAAAAGGCGGCCCTGTCTTGGGTCCCTTTTGACATTGATAGAAATTTCCCCATTATACTTTGTAACATTACACAATCTGTCTGATCATGTTATACATGTCAGAAGGTTGACATGACAAATCATTATACTAATAAACAATTCGATTCATAGAGCACTGTTTCAAATTTGCACTGACATTACATGCCACAAAGTACAGTAATGCCAATGCTTACATGAACTGATACATTGGGGCACATTTACTTACCCCGTCACCGGAGTTCACAGATTGTTCGACATGAATGCACTGTGCCCCAACATCCTGCATGTGTTGCTTCCCCGCTCAGGTCCAACAGAGTTCACCATCTTTTTCGTGGTGCATGTAAGTGCTTGGCTCGCGACACAATTTGAAAGTTAAATCCTGCGCTCAGTCAGATCGTCTGACGGCACGCCCCCTGAATTGTGTTGAATGGAAGCCAACGGAGCTGCGCCAAAAAAGGGTTGCGTGTGATACAATCACAACGCACACTCTACTTAAATAGTCTGAAAAAAGTGTGTAGCAAAGTAAATGTGCCCCGTTACGTGCATTATTTATAATTATATACTTAATATAAGACAATGGCAAAAGTCCTATACCGTTAACTATTGTACTTCACAGACAAATATAAAGACCCGAGCAGACAAATTACTGTCATGTCTGTAGGTCCAAATACCTGAATGACACCACCCTAAATGCACAAATACCTTGACAATGAATGTGCGCTTAACCTGTGCTTTCGGATCATAAACATTTGTATTGCAATGAACAGGTCTAGCTACAAGTGACGGTGGCCATGGGAATGTTGGTAGAACAGGTGTGACGTGTACCTACATTTGCATTGTCATGGATTTGTCCAGCCTGAATGAAGCTTTTATGGTCATACCGCCCGCCTCATATATTCATATCCTTTAGAAAGTAACATGAATGCTCCATTTTCTATTTATTAGTAAGTGGGGTAAGTGTTGTACTGCCACCAATCTGTTTTGAGAACCTATTCTATGGATATGCTATCAAGATGGCTGTTCTCACCGGGCTATTGTTTCACCTAGTTCTCCTATATATACCTGGCTTAGATATGTGATTGGGTGAACTTCCACTTCATAGTTTATTCTGTTTTCTACCCACCCGCTCTCTTGTAGCCACTGGCTCCAATGTAAGCTAATAGGTTATTGTGTATTTCATTATTATTTAGCCGTGAGTGGTAAACTGACCATTGGTATCGTTCCTTCCTAGATAAACATACTAAATTGTGTAAATATAGAGGGTTGTACTTACTTTGCCTTTGTTTTATCTCTGTGCAGGATGTTTACATGGTAGGAGGCTAGTCAAGTAACAAGATGAGCGTCACATCATGGTTTCTGGTGAGCAGCTCGGGGACTCGCCATCGGCTGCCTCGAGAGATGATATTCGTTGGCCGCGAGGACTGCGAGCTAATGCTTCAGGTAAATAAATATACATATATTTGTATCCTATACAATATACAATCTTATTACTGTAGACATTGCTGTTGAATACTGAATGTAATAGAAGAATAGGCAGCATTACACTCTGTGTACATTTTGCATCACGGCTTCGTTTTATAAAGATTCAAACGTCGTCTTAGACCCTGGTGGACGCTGGAGCTAATAAAACACCTAGTGGAGGCAACCAATGCATGTGTGAACCAAGGCTTAAACCACTGTGTGGTGTGATACCATAATACAGACAACTGTGAACCCATAATCTTCCTCCTGTGTGTCCCCAAGTGGAGATTCTTTGAGGTTTAATGGTTTTATTCTCAAAGATGCACGTTTTTTGCACACAGTGCTCAGGAGTCCCTAGTATCAACCATCCCTATGTAGGTCTTCCTGTATAGTGTCTATAGTTTATACTTTTCATGCACATAAGTTCTTAACCTATAATTGATCTTTTCCAACTTTTTTTTGTGCTCTTCTCAAAATTCAAATACTCCAGGCTAAGCAAGTCTGTGCTGGAATAACAGCCATTGTGTTTTGTGTTCTCCTATTGTGTATTCATAACTAATGTTTATTTATTAGATAGGGTGGAACAGGTATGACTCATGTTGAACCTCATGGTATCTTTTTACACCTATGATGCCAGCGACTGTCTTGGCATGTGTTCCGCTGTTGGCATTTTACTTGTTTTAACACATATTTATGGTATTTTATTAAAATAGACAAAAGTGAAAATGATGATAAAAATTGTCATAAAATTAACCATTTTGTTTTTTAATTTGCTCATCATGTGCAGCTATTAGTAGTACAACATGAAATCTAAGCATACTCTGTGTTAGGCTACACTCACAAGATGTATGCCCGCCGTACCCGTGTATGGTGGACGTATATACGCCGTATATGTACGTCCCCCATACGTTTGTGTGAATGTAGCCTTAGACAGTATTCTCAGAAGGGATGTAACTATAGGGGACTAAGTTGGAACTTGAGCTATAGACCTTAGAGTTCCATTTCCCTCATAAAGAAATGACCTTTCTACTATAAAAAAGAGCATAGTAGTTGAATGTAATGGTGAACAAACGCATACCTTTGGTTGTGGAGGACAATGTAATGAAAACAATAGTATAATAAAGTTGGGATATCAGGAGTTTGTTGACAATCCCAATTTACTGGAGTCTATTGTTTTTAAATTACAGTTTAACCAGGTTAGTGATCTTTCAGGATAAAACCCAAAGTCCATATGATTGTTAAGATTTAATAAGGGTTGAAAAAAAAGAATGAATGTCCCAATATATATCAGAAAAAAGTTTCCATTCCCACCAATTGCCTTACAATATTGCTTACTGAATTTGCCTAATGTAAATCTTATGGTTTCTCCCTGAAAATAAGCCACTGGTACAGTAGTGACTTAATCCATTATCTCTACTGAAATAGTTACATGCACTCTTTTTTGGGTGAATTGGGCATCTGTGCTGGCTGAACAAGTGTTTGGCCAACAACTATTGAAGGTGTATGGGCAACTTTAGGAAAAGAGGGGAGTCTCTAGTACCATTCCAACTTATGACTCATTCCATAGGAGAGTGGTAGGCAGGCCAATGTATGGGGCAATAGTGCTTAAGAAGTGTATGACCGTATGTCCAAATTACTCATGACAAAGTCAATTTTCTACTCACCAACAGTTTGTTCAATTATTAACTCGGTGCAAACAATGATTTCCTCATTATTTAGATTTGGATAAAGCCTGTAAATAATAAAATATACATACAATGTGTATTCTGTGTATCTTGTCTTGTGTAAATCTTCACAGGTGACACCATTTCTACAATATCATCTGTGCATGCGCAAGTGACACAACCTGTTCTGTTGCATGTATGGGGCATATTCAGCACAAACTGCTAGTCATTACAACAACAATGCTTTTAGTTACGGTATTTGGAAAAAGGTTGGCAAATTTGTATCACCAGTAATAAAATGAATTGTATGTAAGATCTATCAACAAGTGTTCAGTTTCTTTACAGCACTGACACAGATGAAATCCAGTATACGAATAAGTCAAAATGGATAAAGATTAGACTGTTTAGTCAATGTATAAGAGTGTTGGGATCTCCTAAATTAAGCTGTTCCTCTAATGGCTCTCCATCCCTTTAAATCCTGAATTGTGGTTTACTGTTGCAGTTGAAGCCTAAAGACAAAAATCTTTATTTGTATAGCACCGTCATATCCTGCGACACTTTACAAATCATGGGGGACATACAATTAAAATAAGACATTACATTACAGAGTAAAATCAGTCATAAGAGCGGGTCCTGCCCTCAAGAGCTTACAGTTTATTTAGAATGTGAGTCTGAATGTAGAAAAATGGTATAACTCACAATGATGGAAAAGGTTATTTGATATTGGGGCAGATTTATCAAGCTGTCTGAAAGTCAGAATATCCTAGTTGTTCATGGCAACCAATTACAGCTCAGCTTTCATTTTACCAGTGCTCATGAATAATTTAAAGGGGAGCTGTGATTGGTTGCAGCTGAGAATATTCTGACTTTCATACCGCTTGATAAATCTGCCCAATTGTGTCTTATAAACCAGACACTGCAGTGGAATGGTATTTTATTATTACATTTTGTGGTAGACCCATATGTCTGGTTTAGATAATACTGGCTACTATTGAGATATTGGCTCACATTTACTAAGGGCAATGTGCTAGTTTTCTGTCTGACTTTGCACGTTCTGTTAACTGCAAACTGCATGTATTTAATAAGTGTCCGGGACACATTTGTGTTGCACGCGACAGATTTGTGTCGTGGCTGCACTATTCTTCATACGTAATCAATTTCTGCACTGAAAAGGGCTGAGTCGGACGTGCGCCAGATTCAAAATGCAAAGTTGCACGCACCAAAAAAAAGTGTCGCACTCTGTCGAGGCATGCAGGGGGCACCAGATTCATGAAGAACGGGCGCCAGAAATCCTGAATCTGGCGCCCTCTGCACTATACACAGGCAAACTGTCTCTCTGGTTCGGGAGATTTTAAAACAAAGAACCATGGCTTTTAATTATAAGAATTAACTAGAGTACAATGCATATTGTTGTGGTGACTGCTTCTCACCCCTCCCTTCTCCATAGAAAGCCAGGCGGTGAGGGAGAGACTTATAAGAAGTGTCTGAGAGCAGATCTGTTCTAGTTGCCCATGTCAACCAATTGGTGCTCAGCTTTAATTTTCCCACAACTGTTTATAAAATAAAAGCTGAGCTCTGATTGGTTGCAATGGACAACTTTAACACTTCTGATTTCACACACTTCAGATAAATTTCACCCACTATGTGTTCACCATAGAACTCTATGGGGGCTGTGATGTGGCGGAAATTGAGCGGCCATATCACAGGTCCCCCATAAGGTCGTGAGCATGAGGCCTTGAATCCCTTCTGTTTGAATGAATACAATCATATTAGGTTTTTTTCTATTGATGGGTATTCTATTGCTAATTGTACAATTACATCCTGGGACATTATTAGCAGATGAAGGAAATTATAGGTATTTAGAAGACAAAAGAAAGAACATTATAATTTTTTAGTCTAATTTTACATTTTGACTAGACTTGCTTCAACATATTAACCTATGAGTCTAGTTTAGGGGCAGATTCAGGCTCATTATCAGGTAGGGAATAAAAACTCTGTGTTCTCAACTCATTTAATTTTTGTTTCAATCTATCCAGCATAGTTTCGCTGGATAGATTGGCCACAGGATAGGAGAAAACAGGTTGACTCCCACTGATCATGAGAATGGGACCACCAGCAATCTGGGAAATGAATGTCCCATTTTCACTAATGGGTTGTGTGCCAGGATGATCAATAAGATCTTATTTTATTTTTACACCACTTGGGGCCAATAAAAAAAATCAGTTCCAAAATAACTGCTTTAAGGTACTTAAAACATTAGATAAGTGCCAAACACACCACCATCAAAAAAATCAGATCCCAGACAACACCATTAAGATTTCAATTCAGACCTATTTTGACTTACCGTATTTTTCGGACTATAAGGTGCACCGGATTATAAGGCGCACCATCAGTAAATGCCTGCTAAAATGTTTGGGTTCATATATAAGGCACATCTGATTATAAGGATGAATGACCAGCAGGTGGCAGACCTGTGCACAGTTCAAGGCAGCTGTTGTCTGTAAGTAAGGTTCTTATATAAGGCACACTGGACTATAAGGCGCACCTTTGATTTCTGAGAAAGGCAAAGGATTTTCTGTGCACCTTATAGTCCGCAAAATACGGTAATGTAAATCATTGACTGACTTCTCGTTTTCTGCTCCTTTATGTGAGCTCATCTTAATAGTGTACAAGCCAGTCAAGATCATTTTTTAGTTTTTGTACCAGCCTGCTATTCCCCTGCAGGTAAAACAATAATTGCAGTAATCCACAGTACACATGACCTCACCACCGCTAGTGTACCCTGCCCTTTGTATACGTTCCAGTACATTACAGCTATCTGTTCCAATTTACATCTTTGCCCTGACAAGGTTAGTGATGTCATCAGCAAGTCTATGTATAGAGTAAACAGGAATGTGGAGCCAAGAATACATAAAGATTAACCACTTAATGCGAGTTATATGTCTGGAAATCCTGTGATGTCTCATGAGCCGATTCTGCTTTGGTGACCAATCTACTTATGTTAAAAATCATTACGAGAACTAAATTTAGAATGAATAACGCCCTGAAACTTCCTGCTATCATGTATAGTATGAAACTTAAGGTAGATGAGACTCTGATGGGAAAACACATTGGGGTCAATGTATCAAGACTGGCCTATTGTGCACCAGTCTTATTCAATGGCGCACCTGGCAAGCGACCCTCCAGAATTACTAGGGGGTTCAAACAAAGCTAAGAGGTACTTTTTAATGGTTATTGATTTATAACAACAAAGATTAAAGATTTTATGACGACATTAGGCAAGTTTTTTTTTCTCTCTCTCTCCTTGACCCCTCTCTGCTCTTTACACTAGGATGGACTTGTAGAATGTGAATAAGTACCTTTTTGTTTGATCTCTGCGATTCTCTTAGAATAATAGGATTAAGGTATTCATTTCCTAGTAGGCATATTTCCTGGTGGCAGAGCTAAACAGCCTGGACAAAATTCATTACATGTGATGTGGTTATAGAAGTCCTAGGTTTGCAGAATTGTACATATCTACCCATTATGAATGGAGCTTTGACAACAAAGACTGAAATATAAATCTTATGTGTTTTTTTTTTTTTTTTAGTCCCGCAGTGTGGATAAACAGCACGCGGTCATCAACTACGACAATGAAAAGGATGAGCATCGGGTGAAGGACCTTGGGAGTCTGAATGGAGTAAGTACATGAGCAAAGTTCCCTTATATCAGTGGTGGCGAACCTATGGCACAGGTGCCAGAGGCAGCACTTGGAGCCCTCTCTGTGGGCACCCGGGCTCTCACCCCAGCATGAAGAATCTTCCTACAGAATCTTCCTACAATGATAGGATTTGCCCTCCTCCTTTCAACTGCCTTGGTGTTTTTAGGAGGCTGAACGATTGAAAGTTGTCAAAGAACAAGGAGAAATAAATTACTGCTTAAGTTGCTCTGCTGGCACTTTGCAATTATTAAGTGGCTTTTGGTTAAAGTTCGGGCACTCGGGCTCTATATGTTATAATAAGGTGGTTTACCTAAAAAAACACTACACCAATGTGTTGGTCCAATGCTGGTTCTTTGCAGCAGAAGTGATGGTGTCCAGTACATTGTTCACATGTTATGAAGGAGGCCAAAAATTGGCCACCAGCTTTTTATTAAATCTTAACCCTAATGTACACAGTTGTGTATTAAACATGTTTATCAAATTGTTAAAATCTAGATCATTCAAAGTTTGTGTTAAACAGTTCACCTTTTGTATACTTAATCTCTGGTATTCTCAATTTATAAATAAGCTGTCTATTTGACCCTGCGGATTCCCATATTTTAGATCCTAAAAGATCCTTATGTAGTCTTACTGCAGCAGAAAATTATTTTGCACTTAAACTGTTACTTGTATAAATCTTAAACTATGTGAATAAAAATAGTCGCCTTAATCTGCGCCTTGTAATAGAAAAGTCCTCACTGTTTGTCTGTGACTATTATAACTGCAAACAGCTGCAGCTACGGAGGCAGATAAATGATATTCATTAATCCTGAAGTGCAATGTACTTGTGTTTTTAAAGGAAGAAAAAACATACAGTATATAATGTTTTATGTCTGATGTATTCCCTGGGGGAGCAGAAAAGTAGCGTAACACAGCACCAATAAGAAAATCTCTTGTCATTTCTGCCCCCTAAGCTCCTGCACCAATATTTTGCCTTTTTGTCTATATTTTTTTTCAATATTGAATCAATGTCGGACTTAAAGGGAACCTGTTACCACCTGTTTCACAAATTCAGCTAGTTGCAGATTCCCATAGAACCTGATTAACACAATGGTCCTCTTCTTTTACCTAAAAAATGTTTGCCTCACAACCCCATAAAATGAACATTGTGTTCTTACCTTGCAAACAGCCGGATCCAGCAGCATGTCAGAGGGGCGTGGCCTCATTAGCTTTGTCAAGTGGCCCCTTCCACCTTGACTCTCTTACAATTCACCCCATCCTCCGACGTCATTCGGCCAACTGGAGGATGGGATAAAGTGTAAAGGTGTTCCTTAACCCTCCCATCTCCATAGAAGCTGCACAGCTAGGTCATGCTAGGCGAGACCCCCCACCACCAACCAGTTATTCAGATTCTTGTGTGGAATACTGGTAAAAATTAAAGCAAAAAGAGGACTTATGTCTTTTGTCAATTAGGACAAGGTTCCCATCCTGTGGGTATGCTATCTTTTTAACAGGCCATATAGTTAAGGGAAATCGTACAAATACTCGCCTCCGTTCCTCTTGATGTTGATCCTGGCTCTGTACTTCGCTAAGCTTGACATGCCAGGATCACCTAGAAAAGAAACTTTTAATTAGCAGCATGGAGTGCTGGGACAAGATCTCCGGTGCTGCGGGCTGCTAGTTATGCATACCCCGCACCTCCCTTTCCTGTTCTGGGAGCACCTCATTCTTGACGTTGCCTTTCTCTCCTGGGATGGGAGAGGGAGGTGCAGGGGTGTGCAGAATTAGCAACCTGGAGTGCCCACGCTGCTTGCTGCTACTTATAAGTTCTTTTCTAGGTGATCCTGGCGTGCCAAGCTTAGCAAAGGACAGCGCTGGGATCATCATCAAGAGAGGTGGAGGTGAGTATTTGTAGGTTTTTTGAAATGGTTGATTTCCTATAAAGTGTATACATAGTATATTTGGTATAGTTTATTTTTAAAAAAATATTTTGTTATATTCAACTTTTTCCTTCTTCTCTCTACAGACTTTTGTGAATGATGTGAGGATCCCGGACCAGAAATACATAACCCTGAAACTCAATGACGTTATCCGCTTTGGCTATGATATCCTTTTGTAATGCCTGTACTACCAGCTGCGTTTATGGCTCAGTTCTTTCTGTTGGCAGACAGTTTCTGCAAAGACACACTAAGGTCACAGGAAAGCAGATTAGAGACTCGGCAGCCACGTGAGAATTTCTGAGAGCTTTTATGGTTTCTGTAGAGCCTCTAAAGGAATGCATTAAGATCTGCAGCAAGCATAGTGGTCATGTCTTAGAAGTGAATGAACTTGCATTGACTAGAAAGGGGCTTTATGAGCTTATATTAGTGTTTGGTTGTCGCTATTGCTCCACAGCTTCCAAAACCGCTCTACTGCATGTAAGACTATATTCACCACTCAATTTATGGATACATTTAGAGTATACACCACAAATGGGTCAATAGACGTATACTGGCAGATGGAGGCGAAAGGATGCATTATATGTTGGATCCTGCAGGAAACACTGGATGAAAAAAGGCAGCAGGTGGCACTATATCATCTATCTTCCTGCTGCAGAGTGATGTATATGCTCAGCGGAGGCCATAATTTCCTATGGGAGACAGATGGTACAGTAATGCATCCACCCCCGGCCTCGGCTGATATGCTCTTGGAAATCCCCAGCGATATATAAGGATGGGGGTATTACTGAGGAAACACTCTGTGCATCAGCAGCAGCCAATCACTTGTTGCTGCCAATATTCACTCCTCCTCCCCCTTTTAGGGGATTGGGGAGTGGAACAGTACAACATATCCCAATCTATAAGCATGTGGTATATTTCCTAGCCCTCCATTGTAAGGAATCTGCCTGATGTATCCTTAGAAGGGAGGGCTACAAAGTGGTGTGAATGTAACGTAGCTACACACTGTTTGGTTATAAAGGGAAACTGACAACAATATCCATTAAACATCAAAGGAAAAAGGGGGATCATTAAAATACAGTACGAAAATGGGACAATTCATGTACAAAGTAACAGAAAACGTGTATATATATATACACACAAAGCATACCGGATTAGGAACGTATATAGACCCAAATTCATATAGTCCAATTAAAGTGCAACAGTAGTAGTCATGACCGCAATACAAACATTCACATAGCAATAGCAACAGTATTAGTATTAGTCAGTATTAGTCATCATATTGTATATTAATCCCCCCCTTTTTCCTTAGATTTTTAATGGATGAACTTAATAAAATATGAATTGTTATTTATTTATGTGTTTGGCACAAATTATTTTGTAGGTTAAACAGTGTTTGGTTGTAGTCTGTAACCATGGAGACTCATGGGTTTGTATGTGGACTGAAAACATGAGGATATTCCTAATAAAACTATTTTCATGGCTTCTGCAAATGTCATTCAGGGCTCATCCCACTACTTAGAGTCTTGTTTTGTATTGACGAATGAGTCCTGGTGATGACGGCTTTTCCTTATCTACGTGTATACATTTTAATATGTACGTGCTGGAACAGATTCAGCATAATGTCCCAGAAGAAGCATTAAAGGTTGGTAATTACATAACTGATCTTAGTATATAAGAACATAAATCTAAAAACTAATTATAGCAAGTCATTAGATTGATATGATAGTGATGTAATATGGGATGTATATGAGTTATGTAACAACTGTCCATCAACATCAAGTGTGACGGTTTAGGCCTTGAGCCCATGAAATAGTTTGATCCAAGAAATACATTCGGTGTGCTAGCTGGAATTTCCGGATCGAACCTTGTATCACCACACTGAACTTTGATATTTTCTCAGACCGAACTTGTGTGTTGGAAAACGGCCTTAACTTTTTTGGGGGGCTTAAACTAAAATATAGGTAATTAGTGGGGGTGGGACACAGAGCACCACCATTAAACTTTTTTTCACACTAAGGCCCCTTACACAAAAATTCATGCTTTTTTTTCAGTCATTTATTTCAGTGCCATATTTGGGTGCATATACAAAACATTTTTTAACCATATGAATGTATGCGTAAAAAATAAAGTTGCTAGCTTGCTCAACCCCCAAATCCCCTTGATACTGCACATATATACTACAGCATACTGAGCACAACCAATGCAACAAGTATTTTAAGCTTTCCCATAGACTTCTATGGGGCACACAGAACAGAAATACTGACGAAAATAGGACATGGTCGTATTGCCCATTGTAGTGAATGTGGCCGTCTGCTAGCCCCTTGGCTCATGTAGCCTCATGAATTATGGATTGGTTACTAATAGTTTAGCCAAAAAGGCAAATAGTAGCAACTCTGTACTTGAAAAAAGTAAACTGCTTTAATTCACCCAGTGTTAGGAAGTGCCGCGTCAACTGTTTGGTATTTTGCAAACCGATTATGACTACCATCGACTCCAGTAGGACCATTTATAACCATATGTTACATCTATTATGTACAATAAACTCTTGTAAACAACTTTACAAAATAAATACTTTATAGAGTTAAAGGAAATTTACCATTAAAAAAATCAAGCATTATAAACCAGGGGGACGTGCTCATAGATCCAGGCAGTGTGACTGGGATCATTTTCTTATGTTGTTATCCATGGCCTCCCTCCTTCTAAAATCAACTTTTAAAATGATATTTGATATTGCTCATGCCTATTCTCTTCTTGCTTTGGGGACAGCCATTTATACTGACAAGCCACAAAGTTTATTCTGCTGGTCCCAGGGTCTAGATTCCCCTCCTAAGGAGAGCTCCTTTAATATTAAAATCAAAATACACAACATAAGCATATAATCATTGTAAATCTTTATCTACAGCATGAAAAATATACCAGCCAACTGCAAATGAGTTTAAAGACAAAAACAGAAAAAAGCAGACCGAAGCAAGATCAAGCCAAGGAGCCACCACCTCAAGTGGATTCGGCATTAGGAAAGCAGGAAAAGGCTGACAAGAAAGCGCCTAGTGGTAAGTCTTGGGTACTGGTCATATTCGGAGTAATGTTGATGGATATATATCCTAGTGTAGAAATGTATAAATATGGCATATATATATATATATTTATTATATCTCCAGGCTGTCAAGGGACTACTTGTCATGGAGATTGTGTGTGCGTTTGGTTTGTATATACTGTATGTGTGTGTATATGCTGTATGTGTTTGTTTGTGTGTGTGTATATGCTGTATGTCTGTATATGGTAATGTATGAATGTGTGTATTTGCTGCATGTGTGCATTTGTGATGTGTATATGCTTAATATTTTTGTATAAGCAGCATGGGTGTAAATGTTACTGTATGTATGTGTGCATATGTTGTATGTATATATGGTGTGTGTATGTTTATGCTGTATGTGTATATATGGTGTATATATGCTGTATGTATAAATATATAAATGTTTGTGAATATGAACGTATAAATATGTGTGTAACTGTACAAATATCTATATTTTTTTTCAGGGGTAGAGGGGGGCCCATTCAGATGTCTGATATGGGGTCCTGATTTTCTCTCTTTAAAACTTGTCAGGTTTTTCTTGAAGAGGGTAGACGTATGTACGTTGGGAGGAGTAGTTGTCATGTGTGTGTTAGCCATATAAATGGGATGCATACTGCACATAGACGTAAGCTATTTGTGTAGTTTACTGTATAGATGTAGGACACATCCACAGGGAGCAATGTGCTCTTATCTCTCTGTGATCCATTACCCACAAACCTTTGAGCTGCACACACCATGAATTATTGTATAGCCTAAAATCAAACCATCAGACCTTTTGTGGGAATTGTATAGAATCAGGAACATGGACGCTCTAGATTCATTCTGTATCGTGTGTCCGACCTGTTGGCCACACTTTAAAGGGGTTGTTCCATTTATGCAAATAAATGTTTTTGTTTGTATGATGAAAAGCTTATACAATTTTCCAAATACTTTCTGTATCAATTCTTCATAGAGTTCTAGATCTCTGCTTCCTGTCATTATATAGGAAACGTCATAGTTTATTTCCGGTGGACAAAAATCTGGCCATGGTCACACAGGTGAATAGCTTGTCAGTATCATAGACAGTAATCAGAGCTGGGTGATATAACGAGCTGTGCACCTGTGTGACCATGGTCAGATTTCTGTCCACTGTTAGTAAACAATGAGGTTTCCTATAGAAGGACAGCAAGCAGAGATCTAGGAAACGGTGAGGAATTGATAAAGAAAGTGTATTGGGAAAATTGTATAACTTTTCATCACATGAACAATAACATTTATTTACTGAAATGGGAGTACCCCTACAAGTTAATAGGATTACATACATCCTGTGTTTAGGAAGAAAGAAGCCATGTGTTAATAATCTTATACAGCCTCGTTAGGACAATACTTTACGCTCAGTAATTTAGACAGCTTATTGTTATCTTCGGAACACTGTGTCCTGCATATAACTCAGTAAAGTAATGTTTCACAGAATCCTTTGAATTCCTTAGCACGTTTTGATACATGTGTCCAGTGAAAGCATTTAACCACATAATGTCTGCTTTGTGTATCGGTCATGTACCAAGACCAAGAGGTGATTTATCTGACCTTCCCTATTGTATAGGTACTCTATTGTGGAATATATACATGTATGTGTAAGTACTGGGCATTAGTCTATGTAAGTCACAAGTTAACATTTGAAGCAAACCTGGTATTGTTTTCTCCATAGAACCTTCAATATATCGCACACCACTATATGGTCAGCCATCTTGGTGGGGAGATGATGATGCTAATAACAAGCACGAGGCACATGAAGATAGGAGGCCAGAAGATTACAATTTGGGTAAGCATGTCCTAGTTTTGTTCTCACCTGGTATCAATGTATAGGTGCAGTCCATTATAGGATATGGAAATTGGTAATCTTACTACGGCTCCATATGCCACATGTCTCAGCAGATGAGCTATAGCATTGATACATGGCGGTATTATACTTATATTTTTATATGCTTGTCTTTATAATCTCTCCCTCTTGAATAACTGCATAGCCTTGTTTGCTTATGTTGTTATAGGCTTTATTTTCTTTGTATAGGTGTAAGTCAAGAGATACCTGAGTGCTCTCCACCCACTGTTTTCTGCAGCAGAACACTCGTTCATCATCTTGATCATATTCACGGGGATTTCCAATTTACAACATGTTAGATTACATCAGTCCAACAATACAATGTGTAGGCATTGATAGCTCTTCACAATCTGAGATGCTGCCTTGTGTTCAGCAAGTGCAGAGATCTATGGGAGATTATGGTAGATATGGTGAGATCTTTACTCACCCACCCTACAGATGTGTGCATTGTATTAAATGTATTACCCATAAACAGTGCCTTGAGGTCCATGGTCTAGAGAAAAGCAGAAAGGATGAAATTACTGATATTGTTGACCTTTTGTCCTTTCCCTCGTTGGTTATATCGGTTCTGCTGCTGCAGAACGTCTTTTATAAATATTGAAGGAGTATCTCCGTATCTGTCACCTATCTGGTAGAGGACCCACTCTTCTATATATAGAAGTTTCGTAGAAACTCTCTTTGGTTTGAGCCACATGATAGCCTATAGATGTTTAAGTAGATGCACGTCCTGCAGCTGAAAGCCTTCCATGACTCCCACTGTGCTTACTGAAAAGTGACTACTCTATACAGTACTTTGGAAATTGGAAAATGGATGAGAAAATTTTCATATTCATCATAGAATTTGAATTGGCAGATCCATGTATTTGTGATCACCTCTCAAAAAGCAGTGGCTGTGGGCTGAAGGTAGGGTGACTCCTCAATCTCATTAGATGCAGAGGCTCTATGATTTATATGAATCCAGAATTTATGGCAAATCTTATGGATATGCCATAATTGTCCTAAATGGGGACACCCCTTTAACATTATCCACCTGGAAGTCAGCTGAACCCTGTTGATCAGGTTCCCAACTACAGCAAGAACTATTCAGCCATGTTTCCCTTGCAGGGGGTATGTGTTTGGATATGCTGACAGAACAATATGACAACCAACCGTGCAATACATGGACAGATTGGGTCACTGGAGTACGAGTCCAGCCTTTCTGCCTTTGCTCAAAGAGGGGTCTATGCCAAGAGTTTGACTTCTTGTTCTCTATACATGTGCCTGGCAGCCAATATGGTCTATGGCACACGAGCACATGTATCTGAACAGAGAAGTGTTATGGAGATGGACTTTATATTGAATATTCAGAATATACTTGGAATTAATTGTAATCATATATTTCCACATAGTGTTGCTAGGCAGTATATCCCTAGCCCTGTGAAATGTTCTTTCTGAAGTCTAGTTTATCTTTTTCCCATTTACTTCTGGTGACTAGGTAGTAAATCCAGTAAACAGTAGCTTTGTCAGCTGCGAGTAACATGAAGACACGTGTATTCATGTAGTGACTTTATTTGTTGAAGGGATTACCGCTGTTTGTTCCTTCTGACTAGAGGACATGATTGAGCTGGTGATCTCCTGTAATGGACCTCTTTGGCAACTGCATTAACTGAGTTGTCAAGGATTAGGTGTCTAGGTCATGTGTGTTACTGCTCCTCAACCACATTAACTTTGATAAAGCTGCCCCTGAAACCGTGGGGTGACATTTAGAATAAAGCAACCATTTTCTACTCCTGGGTAACCCTGGTAATTACTTTAAGAATATGCTATCAATATCAGATTGGTGGGGCTCCAAATTCCTGTACCCCCACTGATCAGTGTGTAGAGATCATAGCTTCCAGATGAGCAGTGCACTTCTCTGTTTACCAAGTGCAATTATATGGCCATTGAATCGGCCAGGCCTCCAAGCAAGTCATGGAATGAATAGACATGGTGTCATAAGCATGAAGCAAAAGTGGAGGCCACTACAATCACTTGAGACCGCTGATAAGGGTGGCAGGTGTTGGACCCCACCAATGGGAATTTGTTCACCTGGAATCCAAGACACTTAAACCTTATTGTGTACTTAGATTAAAGTAGTGATAATCGTTTTGGCCATGTAGGGCCTCTCTCATGCATGCTTTTGGCTTGCAAAAGGCTGTTTGCAGTCAAAGCGATCGATGCAATATTGATCTCATGACACAATAATGGAGCATGATACCACTGGGGTTCAACAGCTTCATACTATAGGGACCATTTAGGCTCTATGTTCTGTTCCTTTAAACTAACCTTAGACCAAATGCATTAAAACTTGCATAGACTATGGAGATGACATGCAACTACATAGTTTTGAAAGTGCTCTATAGCACATTAAAGTATAGAATTAATATTTTATTACATTGCATCATTACTGATAAATTATATATTTTAGATCGGGCAAAAGAAATGTCTCAACATGAAGAAGAAATGAATGGCAGCTTAGGGTACAGAGATTCTGCTGACCAATCCCTTTATTCATTCCGAAGAGAACCTAGCTACTTTGAAATTCCTACAAAAGACTTTCAGCAACCAGCCAAAACTCCTGAGGCCCAAGTTCATGAGATCCCTACTAAAGACACAGATACCGTTACGCCCCCAGTAGTGCAGAGCCATGCTTCTTTTACCATTGAGTTTGATGACTGTCGGCCTGGGAGAATTAAGATAAAGGACCATGTCACGAAGTTCTCAATGAGACAAAGGACGGCAGGACGAAAGGAAACTGCTCCAAATGAGATGATGTCTGCTGAAAATAAAGTTGCTGACTGGTTGGTTCACAATGACCCTAGTTTAATAAGAAGGCCAACACCTGCAGAAGATGTTTACAGTACTAAGAGTGACCTTCCCATCCACAACAGGATTCTTAAAGGTAAGTTTGGAAAATAAAATAAAGTCATTGCAAAGTTGCTGAATAAGAGTCAATTTAACCCTTTGATTGTTGAGGTATTAGAGTGGTGCAGCTAACATCTAGAATGTATCGGCAGCTCTAGGGTATTAATATCATATGTTGGATTATTCAATGTATTGTACTGGAGGGTGAGTACTAACTTTTTCTATATACTCAAGTCAAAGCCATGTGGGGCTTTTTCAGCATAAAAATTTGCTGAAAAATGCGACTTATACTTAAGTTTATACCATATATATTAACTTAGGCAGTTAGTTAAACCCATATTCTTGTGGTCTTTAAGGCTGGATGAACATCATAGATGAAGGTCCCCCACTCTTCTTTGATTCAGAGAATAGGGATGTACTAGCATTTAGTTTGGGAAGGAAATATCCTTGGCTAGCTGTGGCTTACTTTGATAAGTAAAAACATTTTTTGATGTGCTTATTGTATGATGTATTCCATCCAAATGTTTAGGTAACAGACATGAAGATGGTACTCAAAGTGATTCAGAAGATCAAGCAGGACCTGTTCCCGAGAAGGAGAACACACAGACAGATCAAGGCAAGCTTCAACGGCAAATAAAACGCGAGCCTGAAGAACTGTTACACAGTCAGCAAGCATTCGTTATAGAATTCTTTGATGATGATGCTCCTCGAAAGAAGAGATCTCAGTCCTTCACGCATAGTGCAAATGGTTCACAAAATGAAGCCGAACCTGCCAACAAAGCAAAAAATGACAAAAGAAAAGGTGTTCTGGCCGCAGAGAAGCTGACTACTAATGGGACAACCACAGCCCCTCTAGTTCCAAAACCACTGGTAAACTCTTCCTTTCCTCAAAGGTCTAATTCTTTTAGGAGGGAAAAGACCGATGATCGAGTAAGTACTGCTGGCCCTGTAACTGCAAAGCCTCCAGTGAAAAGCTTTGGTAGTATTGGGAAGAAATCCAAGCTTGCTCAGGAATTTGTGGCTGAGTATTTGAGAGATCAGGCTGAAATACTAAAAGACACTGTAGAAAAACCTATGACTTTACCATTATCATCCATACTCACACCTCAAGTTACCCATCAAGTACAATCCTCCATAATGGCGCCTGCTGCCCCACCGCCTGTTGCGCCACCTCCTGAATGTAGACCAGTGAAAGTAAAGAAAGCTGAAGAGGAGGACAGTCTAAGTGATGCCGGAACATATACCATTGAAACAGAGAATCAAGATAAAGAAGTTGAAGAAGCTAGGAAAATGATAGACCAGGTAAGAGTAAAGATAGTTTTGGGAGGACTGCTTCCAAAAAACGACTTTAAGGATTATGTCTATAGTTGTATTATGACCATTGAAAGCCTTAAAGGGGTTGTCCAGCCTTTTAAAAAAACAGAGATAACTAGCTGAGGCACAGACTAGCTGTGGCGCGGGACAACAAGAGTGGCTGAGAGAAGGTAAGCATAATTTTTTTTTTTGTTTGTTTTTACAGTCTTTACAGCCTCATATAATTTTTTTTTTTACTGGCTGGACAACTACTTTTAAAGGTTTATTTTCTAAGAGTATTTTCTAATGAGTAGCCTATATTTAGACTTACAGCTCGGACCTCTAACTGATTTGCAGCTTTAAGTGGCTGTTGTGTACTTACACACATTAAAAACCCATTGGGGGGTTTTAACCCTTAACATATATATTATCATAGGCTTTCTTAAAATGAGATATTATATACTAAAAATCTGTCAATTGTAAGTAAAATATATACGTCCGAAGCACTTAAATGTATATTTATGTCTAGTCATGTGGTGTACAATAAATTAGGGATAATGAGGATTATTTTCCAATGGTAAATAATGAGCTTTTTTTTCCAGGTATTTGGAGTCTTTGAACCCGAGGAGTATTCCAAAATTTCTTCTGCAATTTACAGACCAATCATCAAACTAGAAAAGGAGGAAACCTCCCTAAATGAGAGCAGTATGACTCACAAGACTGCAATGATGTCAACCAGTCACTCTGTTCACATGACTAGTGATCCTCCGTCTGATGTCCAGGTGAATTCATGGGCCATCCTTAACTGATTTTTGTACTTGGTTTTGAACTTTCTTATTATAACTAAAATTGTAAATGTTTGCAGCCTGCAAAATCATCTAGCTCCAATAAAAGTGGACAGAAATGGGTTTCTAGATGGGCAAGTCTTGCCGACAGCTATCCAGATGCCTCCCCGACCTCTCCACTAGATGGGCAAAAAAGTGGATTACTAGCAAATGAAGGTATGGATTTTAGAACTTCATAGTAACACTGTGATATCTGAAATAAGATCATGTAATGACCAGTTAAAGGGAACCTGTCAGCAGAAATTTACTTAATAAGCCCTTACTAGTATGTTGTCATGCTGTTGAACGCCTTCCAGATCATGTTTCTTTCATGACCCAGTGTGGTGGCATTATCCAGAAAATCCACTTTGATGTTAGATGTCAAGGAGGCAGATAATTTAGCACTGAAGTCAAGCTCTCCCCACCTCAGCACATCTCCTTCATGCATGCAAAAACATTAATAACTAGATCTCCAGAAGTCCAGTGCATGACATAAATCACAGGGAAGAAGTTGGGGAGAGCTTAACTTCAGTTTTAAACTCTCCGCCTATTTGACTTTATAAAACCAGTTTACATCACACTTCAAAGTTGATTTACTGGATGATGGAACTAAGCTGGGCCATGAAAGAAACATGATCTGGAAGGTGTTAAGTGGCTTGAAAACCTACTAGTAGTGGTTTATTAGGCCCATTTCTGATGACCGGTTCCCTTTAAAAGAACTGTAAATTTTTTGAAACTTTTCCAACACTGATTTCTACAATATTTTGTTTATTTGTTTTTGCTACATTTAATCCTGCAAAATTTAGGATCCCCTCAGCCGCATAACAAGACAATATTAATGACACATGCTGGTGTCTAGAAGTTTCAAAGTATGCATTTATTTCAGGAATATCTACTGCTTATGAAACAATTTAGCAGTTTAGGCATCAGTTAGTATTGTTGACTGTCCACTTTGTAAAGGTCTTAATTGGAGCCTTGGATATATAATTGTTGGTCTGCTTTCACCAGATTTTCCTGCCGAAATGCTGAGAATTCTGTTTTAGACATTCAGAGTAGACTAACCTAAGAAAACTTTCACTATTTTTCATCTTTACTAAAATATTGGCTTCCTTCTGTTTTCAGATTTTGACCATGTTGAAAACACTGGAGAAGGAGATCCAGCTTTTCCTTCAAGAACAAGACGTCTTCTTCCTCAACTGCCTCCAAATGAGAAATGTGAAAGTCCAACACCAGCTATTTTGGTCTGTACTGAAACCTACTCAGAAATTCCTCAGAAAACATTGATCGAAAATGAAGTTAAAATTATGCCACCAGATACAAACAGCCTACTCTTTATACAAGAAGATTTGGATCCAGACAGTCTTAGCGATACAAGCAAATCTGATGACGGAGTCCTCTCTAGCAGAAAATCTAACCCACTGCCACCTGTTTCCACAAGTCGGTGGAGAAGAGAAGATCCTACTAGCCAAGAACAAATTGTCCAAAGAACAAATAAGCTTACTAGTGAACCAAAGTCTACTAGCTTTTATGTTGGAAATGACAGTGAGATTGAAAGTTTATCCCATTTAAATTCCATGTTGCCCAATGTAGAGATGCCCAGAACATATAAAGGTCATGATATCCAGGTAAAACCAAAAGGAAACCAACAAACTTCTCCAGGACCCTCCATTATTGCCAAAATAGATAACCAGTTTTTGAAAAAAGAAAATGGACCAGTCAGGGATTCGTTTGTGAGACAAGAAAGTTTTACCAAAGAAAAATCCAGCTGCAGCATCTCTCCCAACAAACTTCCCCACATCTCAACCCATCCCTTGCTTAAGGATATGAATGTTACAAAGTCAAACACTGACTACAGTCGCGAGACACAGCAGATTCTAAAAGAAACTGAAAATGCCTTGGCTGCTCTTGAAGCAAAGCTCTTTTCTCAGAATCATGAAGATGATATAGAAAACACTCCTTGTCCCCCAGATGATTCCTTGTCTGGAGATTCTGATGTGGATACAGCAAGCACAGTCAGTTTAGTCAGTGATAAGAATGTACCAAGTCATCCTCAAAAGAGCAGGGTTGTGGGGCTTCATAAGGAAAAGTCTTCCTCGACATCTTCAATACAAGATCAATACAGCACACATAGTGCCCGAGAGAGACTGTCTGAAAAACGTAGGACAGCTCCTGCCGATGGGGGTAGCAGGAGAGATGTTGCCAAAAAGTTTGAAATGAAGCGCAGCTCTGGAACACGTGGTTCCTTGGACTTTACAGATGAAGAACGAGGTTCTAGTCTTCCATACATATCAGTCCCTGACACTGTATCTTCAGATTATGAAAATTCTTCCTCAAGAAATCTCTCAAGAAGAAGACCCTTTGCTCAGTCAACCAAAGAGGATTCAAGCAGAGTATCTTCTAATGCACAGAAAGTCCAGCAAGCACTTACCCGTTCAAATAGCCTTTCAACACCCAGGCCTACAAGGGCATCTAAATTACGCCGTGCTCGTCTTGGAGAGGCATCAGATAATGAAAGTGCAGATGCTGAAAGATTAAATATTAGTTCAGAAGCATCTTCATCAGCTAAAAGTAGTAGTGAATCAAAGAAGCTCTCCAGACTTGACATTCTGGCAATGCCAAGAAAAAGGACCGGTTCATTCAATGTTCCAAGTGACTCTGAGACTTCCTCTCCACGTACTGGGTTTTCCGGGCGCAGTGTTGATCACAGTTATACTAACCGGAAACCAGCTATGGCAGAAGCTAAACAGCCTGTCAAAAAAACAGTGGCACCCACACCCAAACAACCACTAACTAGGGCGCGATCGGGTAGTGTGAAATACTCCTCTTCATCCTGTAAGTTTTTCTTAGCCTCGATACTGGATTTTTTTCCTTGACCCATGTTTATGACTCTTTTACTAATAATTCTACTAATATAGGAATTATGGGCCCCCATCAGCACATCCAAAGAGTTCCCTACCTTAAAGGGGTTTGATATATTTATATGCCCTTATATGTCTATGGGAAGATACATTATTAAAGGGGTATTCTCATCAGGGCATTCACATTCATTTTCAATAATCTGCCATATATACAAATTTCTTCAATTGGACGTTATTAAAAAAAAATGTTTCTGAGTGAAGATAATTTCTCATAAATGTAGTCACGTTGTCCCTTAGAAATGAGATAGCTTCCTCGGATACGACCACCTCACATTTTGGCAGCGGTAGCCAGACATGCGCTATAGAGCCCTGTCTGACCACCTGGATCAGGGACCATTACCACAGGACGGCTTTGGGACATGCAGTAACTCCCAGACATTTCGTATACAAAAACTTTTTGTTTCTTTGTGCAATCCCTCCAGCAGAGGTGGCCGTATCCACAGACAGAGTCTTGTTTCTAAGGGACCATATCACTGCATTTATGAGAAATTATCTTTACACAGGAACTTTTTTTTTTTTAATAACATCTAATTGAAGAAATGTTTATATATGGCAGATTAATGAAACTGAATGTGAATGCCCAGACGAGAATACCCCTTTAAATACTGGCATTAAACTCCCATGTTTTAGTAAATACTTGTTTTTACCCTTTAGAAAGCTTTGTTATTCCTTTCAAAAATGTATTAATAAGTTGCCAACCTGGTGTTCTATCACGCTTGTCAATAAGTTATACGTCGCTACAGTCTAACAAAATCTAGTCTGAGTAAGGCCAAATCCCATCAATTTAAGGCCAGTTTCAGAGGGCAGGATTCTGGTTAGTGTTCTGCATCATTTCTAAGCCAAAATAAGGAATGGATCCTACAAAGTCTCATGGAATGAAATGTATGTCTTCTGTGTTAAGGACCTGTTTTTGGTTTGGCTCCTAAATACTGATGCATACTACGGACTAGAATACTGCCGTATAAAACTGGTATAGAAGAGGCACAATCCTCTTTGACAAGTAGAATACTAATGCAAAATAGATAGAAGTCTAGACAAAGTACCTTTACTGTATTTCATGATATGTTGTATAAACTTATTTATGTTCCTTTTGAGAATATTTGAGACCCGCTGTTTATAGTTGGCTCTGTCTGGATGAAAAATGGATGAAGTCGAGAAGTTCTATGAATACAGAAAAAAGATCTTGTATTCAAATGAATTGGTTTTTCCTTCCCTCTGGGTAGCACACTAACTACTATATCACAGATGTTGTTTTAATACCTTTCCTATCAGAAACCTATTAACTAAATTTTAAAGGGGATTTACCAGGAGATGTAGTATGCTCTTACTGGTGGTAAGTCTTATTCCTGTAATTCCCGTTATGTTGAGGAAACATCTTCTGTAAGAAGAGCATCGCTATTAGACTCCTCTCAACATTAGCAGTTGTATTAGAATGATCACAGGGCCACAGGAATTGCTTTTATTTTTTATGGTAGTAAAAGTAGAGCAAGTGAATGAAGAGATTTGATGGTTTTGAGGTCTATGTGTAACATGCAGCTGCCAATGCACAGAAAGTCTTTTCATGGGGAAGCTCTTCTTATAGATGACTTATAATAGTAAATTCTCATAACACAAAACAGGAATAAGATCTATTTATATTACATTTAAAAGGGCTTCAATTTACATCTTTTGGTAGATCTCCTTTCCATTAATAATCAATAAAGAGATGTAGATCTCTCAAGGTAGCTATGTATTATGAGTGAGATATACCACATATACTATAATTTGAAGGGTATTGTGGCCACAAATGTCTATTACCAATGAACTGGATAGGTAATAAATCTTTGGTGGAGACTTGATTATTTGGACCCCCACTTCTGACTGGAATTGAGGATGAGTGGCGGTCAAGTGTGTAAAATGTTTCCATCTCTATGGGAGATCCATTGCCATCCTAAAGGCACGACCGCTGTAGTGTCCTAAGAGTCCTATGCAGTAAAAAGTAATAAGTCTTTGTGGCTGGAACACCTGTTAGATATACTTATGTTGTACAATTGAATTATTGTGGTTTCTTCGCTCTGCTACATAGGTCCTCTTTCTTCTTTTGCAGACATATAAGTGTTTCTATTGTTTTCTGAGAAACCTTAGACCCCTAAAACCCCCACCTTGTAGTAATTGAACCATGGCAGTATATATCCAGCATTTTATGTAGACAATGCTGCCGACCTTATATAGCTATTTCTGAAAAGACTACATCCACCCAAGGAGTAACCGGAAACTCTGAGACCCCCAATGAAAAATGTACAACACTGTCCGAATCTACTGGTTCATTCCATTATTGCATTGTCCTTGTGTGCGATTTGTCTTCAGGGTTTGGTTGTGAAGCTCCCCTTAAAAGAACAATACAATAGAAACATCTATATTGTGTGCAGATGATCATGATTAAATACATACATATGTTTTCTTCTCAGGGCTAGATTTAACAATGCTTTATGTTAGTAATTTTATTGCTAATTATTACAGAATTGATGAACTTACAAATTCATCTATTGTAAATCTAGCCATAATTTTGAAAATAAGCTTTCTTGTCTATGGTTTTCCATATTTATTAATTGCCTACTTATTTCTGGCCAAAATACAAGTTTGAACACAAATTTCGGTCCATATTGCTGTAAATGTTGAGGCAAATTTTAACAAAATTTTTCCCGCTCTATTCAAAAATCCATATTTTTAAATTAGAACTATTATTTTGTGTGTCTACCTCTCCTTTAATAATAATTCTTTATTTATATAGCGCACACAGCTTACGCAGCACTGCACAAAGCATGATAAATTGGTCCCTGTCCCCATGGGGCTCACAATCTAAACAACCTAACAGTATGTTTTGGAGTGTTGGAGGAAACTGGAGTACCCAGAGGAAACCCACGCAAACGCGGAGAGAACATACAAACTCTTTGCAGATATTGACCTGGGTGGGATTGGAACCCAGGACCCCAGTTCTGCAAGGCAGAAGTGCTACCCACTCAGCCACCGTTCGGCTCTATGCTCATCTGTACGTCCCTATTGTCAGGGCTGGTCATGTAAATAATTACAGACCCAAATAGGAAAGTAAATGTATGTCATTATTAAAAAAAAAACAAGAATAGAATATTTAAAGGTCCTCATTGATCCAGAGCCAGCCCCACCAGTAGTCGGTCTATTGCATCTGTCTTTTACTTCTTGATGGCAGACATTTAGTATGCAAGGGGGTACAGTATGACTACTGGATCTGACTATGCAGGATTTATTTGTAGTCCAAACATCCAGATATCTAGAAACCTAAGACATTATCCAAACCTGCACATATGGAGGTGTCCTAAGTCATAACATCATAATCCCCAGAAGGATGGGCCCTAACACTTATCCAGATATTTAGGCCTGTATTAGAGGTGTAGAAAATAATAGGATGTTTTTAATCAAGACCATTTACAAAGCTGATTTAATTTTTTATTATTTCAGTTGCATTGATGCAATTCAAAATAGTTTTGAAGGCCATATTTTTGCTCTCCATTGTAAGGTTATGTTAGAAGGACTCCTGATGAACACCTTAGCTCTCCGTTGTAAGTGTGTCCCACTGTATGCACATCATTTGGGATAAGTCATCTTGTTGCTCTCTCACCCCCTTAAAAGTAAAAGCAGCAGCCAGCTATTAGGGTGTTTCTCCAATTGATGTCACTGTCCTTCCTGTGCATGCAGTCAGAAGAGGCCGGGGAAGAGATGAAATACGTTGCATCTGTTCCCCACTGACACCAATGGCCTCTGTTGAGTATATACGTCACTTGGCAGGAGTGAGGATGATGGAAAGTCGCAGCTTTCTACGTCTTTCCATTTTTTGTGTTCCACATGATACAACTTGTACTGGTCAGACAGAGGCAAAAGGGATTCCTCCACCTTCCAGTAAATGTCTATGGATACACACAGGGTATCAAAAAATCTGATACGAACTTACCCAAAACTATATGCAACCTTTAACAAGACATGCCTGAATGCACCCATTATCAATATCCATGGGACCTATTAGAGCATGCAAGAGTTGACATTGGTAACTGCTATCATAGCTATTCCTGTCATCCAACAACTTGTATTTTGGCCATCATAAATCCACAATATTCCTACCTATCTATCTCACTGGTGCTAGGAAAGTATTGATCTTTTTGACTTTCTCTTTCTCTAAAACCAATTCATTTTATAAGCTTCAAGACGGAGACAGCAGGGTTCAGATTATATTTCTACATCTGAGGAGGAATATGGCTCTAATCACAGTACCCCTAAACACAAACGATCCCATACTTCAACAGCCACACAGACTCCCAGGACACATAATGTGCCTGTCCGCCAGCGGCAGAATACTCTTCAGGATGATGATGAAGATGACCAAGAAGTCTACAATAACTTCATAGCCCAGTCAGAAGAAATAGCTGAAATTGCCAGGTAAGTGCTCACAGTACAGTATCCAGAAAAGCACATTGATTATCCCAACTTAGCGGAAGGAATCGATTAGTTAAAGGACATCAACCATCAAATTTACTGATGGTAGATGTCCTCTACAAAATGCTTGTTACCTTGTCTAGGGGACGATCTTCTTTTTCTTATATCCAGGGACATCTTTATGCAGCTAAAAAACAATTTCCTCATCCCGTCTGCAAGTCTCATGATCATAATATTTAGCCCGCTATACTGGATTGCGGGACTTGCAGGTCCTTTACTGACCATGAAAAGTGTATAGTATAAACTCCATTCATTTCTATACAGTTGAGTTGTAATACCGATACAAACAATGGTCAGTGGTTGTGGTGATTATGGGAGGAATCTGCATGTTTTACAACATCCGGAGAAGTTAGATGTCAATATGTTAGACTTTGTTTCACTCCACAGGTATTTTGGGCAATCACATATGATGGTCCTATCACAACATTTAAGGGTGTAATTTTTTTGGCTATGGGTAATGTTGGGTAAATCACTTTTCCTATGCTCTAACTTTTATGTTATAAAAATTGGATCCATTAATTAAGGCTCTCCTAAACAGGTACTGAATAGTAACCGTTCCTAGACTAATTGATGTGGGATTAAGCATGTCACAATTCCATCCCACCATGTAGCACCAGAGTTACGCTAGTGATGTGCCGGTCAGGTTATCATTTTGTTCAGCAAATAAGTTGTAGAGAGTAATGTGACTTCTCCACCTTTTACCTTAATATATGCTGCTCCATCATGACATACTGATTTTTTGATATCACAGATTGAGTCAAACCCTGGTAAATGATGTGGCCAGTTTAGCTAAGGAGATACATGATGTGGCTGGAGATGGGGATTCTCAGAGTTCTTCGGGAACAGGACACAGTACCTCTATAAGTTCTATACCAAACACGCCTGCATCAATCATATCCGCAAGAGAAGAGGTGAGGATAGTCTTATTGCATTTTGACTGCTCATGCTCATACTGTTCATAAATCGCAGGTATGAAGATAAGTTATGGAATCTGTGGAATTCACTATAAGTTTGCATATGCAATTCTCTAGTTTTAAGAGAAATACCTTGTGATATGTGTCTATGCATGTATGTTATCAGATTCCAGGTATAAATTAGAATTCACTACGACTATTATGACGAGTCCTTACACCTCTACATTGCTCCTTCCAGTGACAGAATGAAGGGAACCTTTGGGTCAATCTCTTTTCATGCTTGTTGTTTCTTAATTTTGGCTTTTGGTTTTTATTATTGATTTATTTAGTCTTTTGGTTATTGATACTATTTAGATATTGGTTCTCAGATTCTAAGACTTTTATCAGGATTGATGTGTTCTCTCCTTTTGTTATCCTGTCTGGCATATCTGTAGTATAAATGGAGTGATTGTTGAACCTCTACAAAGTTAGCTAGTGTCTGATTATAAATAGACTTGGGGGCTAGAGTGAAAATCACAGGATCTAGTATGTTTTATTAACCCCTTCCCGACATTTGACGTAATAGTACTGCATCGCGGGAGGTGCGTTCCCGCAAAATGCAGTACTATTACGTCAAGCTTCTGGCGCCGGCTCCTGAACGGAGCCGGCGCCAGAAGCTGCGGGTGTCGGCTATATGTTATAGCTGACACCCGCCTCTAACACCCGCGATCGGAGATTTCTCCGATCGCGGGTGTTAACCCCTAACACGCCGCGGTCGCGCTGACCGCGGCGTGTTAGAGGCATTTAAAGATTATTTAAGCTAAATCGGACCCCCCCGCGGCGCTTACCGGGGGGGTCCGCTCCTCCGATCGTAGCCCCGGGACTGCCGGTGCCCGGGGCTGCGAGATCTTCATCCCGGTGCCGGGTCCCTGCCTTCTGACAGGACCCGGCTGTAAGACACTGGGCATGCGCAGCATGCTCAGTGTCTTACATTACACAGTGCAATACATCTGTATTGCACTGTGTAACCTGTAAAAAAGCTTGAACAAGTGATCAGAAGATCACTTGTTCAAGCTTAGATGTCATTTACTGTAAAAAAAGGAAAAATAAATAAATAAAGGTTTTTTACAATAAAAATAAATAATAAAAGAAAGTGAAAGTCCCCCCCAAACACCACATTTCCCTTTACACAAGTAATAAAGTATAAAAAACACTAAATCACGAAAAAACCCCACTTATTTGGTATCGCCGCGTCCGTAACAATCTGTACAATAAATCCTAATCATAATTGGACCCGCTCGGTGAACGTGGTAAAAAAAAAAACCCAAAAACTTGCCAAAAATTAAAACTTTTTATCAAATTGCTTTACATAAAATGTTCTAAAAAGTTACAAGCACCAAAATGATACAGATAAAAAGAGCAAATTGTCACGCAAAAAATAAGCTTACAACCAGCTCCGTAAACCAAAAAATACTATAATTATGCCACTATAAAAATGGCAATACTAAAACAAATGCAATTTTTTCTATTCTAGTTTTCCTTCAATAAAATTGGACAAATAAAAATAAAACTATATAAATGAGGTATCACCGTAATCGTAGTGATCCTTAGAATAAAGATAATATATTATTGTTATGCTACAGTGAACACCCCCCCAAAAAAATGCTAAAAATCCCAAACAAGAATTGATGATTTTATTTTCCTCCACACGGAAAAAGTTAATAAAATTTCTTCAATAAGCTAAAAACCCACTAAAATTAAGTTTTTCTTACAGTGCATCTCGTCTCGCAAAAAATAAGCCCTTATTTGTCTAAATTGCTTAAAAAATAAATAAAGATTGTATAGCCTATTCCCAACGAGCGTTGTTATAGAACGGTGCGGCGGGTAGTGACTTGCCAACACCGGTCAGGGTAAGACGGCGGCTGTTCACTGATCGGGGTAAGACGGCGGCTGTTCCTGACAGCCATCCATCCTGCCCCATGGACCAGAAGGGTTACGTCCCCCCCACACCCCCCCAGTTTATTATCGCTGCTATTGGCTCATCAATTCAGACGAGCCAATAGAAGCGAATTTACTTATGACGTCAGTAATACCGGTCACCATGTCTGTAGACACGGTGATCGGGGCAGGGTGGCGGCTGTTCCTGACAGCCACCAATTTTGCCTTGCGGTCCAGAGGGGTTTTGTTGCCCCCCTCTGTCCATGTTTGCCGATATTTGCTGGTCGATTTGGTCCAGCCAAAAGCAGCAATATTCGTCACAATGGGCATCGCTAGGGTGAATAAGAGCAACACTTGGCGATAATTTCCCTACTAAAACGAAGATATGGTACAAAAGTGCTGGCCGTGCACATTGTACAGATGATGCTGTACAACTCTTACTTGCTGTTCCAATGTGCAGGTCCTGCCGTATCATTTCTCCGTTTTCAAGAGGAAGATATTAGGAAACTAATATTGGGACAAGAAGGACGGGGCCCCAGTACCTCTGGTTTAGATGTTCCTGTGTTTTGCCAGGACAGCATTTTCCCGGTGAATTCTGCTGCTTCTAAAGGTAGGACTCAATAAAGAGTCTGTTCCAAAAGAGAAGTTAGGATGGACACTACATACTACTAAGAGACCTGCGACAGCTCCAGAGTGACAAAAGTCTAGTTGGTCCCCTGGTATATTCTACCTCCTTATACACTAGACATTCACAATTCACGCCCAACCTGTTGTGAATTAATTTCGGTAAAATGAATAATTGTAACAACTATTATGTCCCGTTGCTCCCTATACCCCTCCATTATTTCATAAGGGGCGCCACATAACTGGCACTGAACTTTCCAGAAATAATTGCAATTTCCATCTCGGACTCCATTGCACATCATATTTGGAAACCACCTGTATGTTCAAAATGCTCATTTCACCACGTGTATTACACTACACCACATATTACACATTGCTAAATTCCCCAAGGGGTGTACATTCAACAATTAGGGTCACTTTTCGGGTTTTCCTCTGTTTTGGTACCACTGCGGCTCTCCAAATGTATCCTGACACATATGAAGGATTTCTGTCAAATTTGGCCTCTAAAAGACAAACATCCCTCTTTTCCTCTACTGTGCGCCCATAAAGCATTTTATATGCACATGTGGGGTACTTCTACACTCGGGAGAAATAGTTTTACACCTTTTTTGGGGTTATTTAATATATTATCCCTTGTGGCTTACATAAATTAGGGGTAAAGTGACATTTATAGGAAAATTTTCACCTTTTTAATGATTCGGGCCTAATTGGATCATTCACCTGTAGGGGCAAATACATATATTACACATTGCAAAATTCTCTAAGGGGTGTGCGTTCAAAAATTAGGGTCACTTTTCGGATTCTTATCTGTTTTATACCACTAGGGTTCTCCAAATGCATGTCAAACATTTCTGTCAAATTTGGCTTCTAAAAGGCAAACATTCCCCTTTCCTTTTACTGTGCGCCCATACAACATTTTATATACACATGTGGGGTACTTCTACACTCGAGAGAAATAGGTTCACACATTTTGAGGGGTTATTACATATTTTTATCCGTTGTGGCTATATAAAATTAGGAGTAAAATGACCTTTATAAGAAAATGTTCACCTTTTATCTATTTAAGTCCTAATTAAATCAAACACCTTTACGGACAAATACACATATTACACCTTGCTAAATTCTCTAAGGGGTGTGCTTTCCAAAATGGTGATACTTGTTGGGGTTCCGCTCTGTTTTGGTACCACTAGGGCTCTCTAAATGCATCCTGACACATGTAAAGGATGTCTGTCAAATTTGGCTTCTAAAAGGCCAACGCCCCTCTTTCCCTTCTGAGCTTCACTGCGTACCCATACAACATTTTATTTGCATGTGTGGGGCAATTTTATACTCGGGAGAAATGCTAGTACACATTTTTTGGGGTTGTTTCATCTTTAATGCCTTATGGGATACAAAAATTAGCCGTAAAAGTGACTTTTTTGGGAAAATGTTCACCTTTTTCCTTTTAGGGACCTAATTGAAGCAAACACCTGTAGGGGAAAATACACATATTACACCTTGCTGAATTCTCCAAAGGGTGCACTTTCCAAAATGGTGACACTTGTTGGGGTTCCCCTCTGTTTTGGTACCACTAGGGCTCTCCAAATGCATCCTGACACATGTAAAGGATGATTGTCAAATCTGGCTTCTAAAAGGCCAAAGCCCCTCTTTCCCTTCTGAGCCCTACTGTGCACCCATACAACACTTTATATGCAAAAGTGGTGCAGTTCTGTGCTTAGGAGAAATAGTTTTACACATTTATGGGTGTTGTTTCATCTTTTATCCCTGGTGGCTTACAAAAATTTGGGGTAAAAGTGACTTTTTTGAGAAAATTTTCACCTTTTTTCCCTTTTGGGGCCTAATTGAATCAAACACCTGTTGGGGAAAATACACAAATTACACGTTGCTAAACTCTCCAAGGGGTGTACTTTCCAAAATGGTCTCTCATGTTGGGGCTTTTCTCTGTTTTGGTACCATTATGGCTCTCCAAATGCATCCTGACACATGAAAACTTTTTCAGCCTTTTTGCCCTGCAAAAACTAAACAACGCTCTTTCCATTCCAAGTGCCCCCCTGTGTCCGTACAGCAGGGTACAGTGACAAAATGGGTATTGGCATACTCAAGAGGAATTGCCCTCAACATTGTAAAATGCATTTTCCTTTTTAACCCATTGTGAAGGTGCAAATTTTAGCGTTCAATGAATCTATAGTAAGATAAAATTACATTTTTGTAATTTCACTTTCATTTATCTTTCACGCTCATGAAACGCTCAAAGGGTTAACAAAATTCCCAAAGGTTGTTTTGAATATTTTGAGGGGTGTAGTTTCTAAAATGGTGTCATTTGTGGGGGGTTTCTGTCATGTGGGCCTTATAAAGTCACTTCTAACTAAATTGACCCTCCAAAAGTAGGTTTTGATGATTTTTGTGAAAATCTGAAAAATTGCACCTAAAGTTATAAGCCTCCTAACATCCAAAATAAAGGAAAAGATGTTTGAAAAATGATGCCAAGTTAAAGCAGACATATGGAAAATGTTAGTTAGCAAGTTATTTTAGTGATATGACCAACTTTCCAAAAAGTAGAAAATTTTGAATTTGGAAAACATTGTTTTTTTCAAAATTTTTGCCAAATTTCCATTTATTTCATAAATAAATACTAAATATATTGATTAAATTTCTCAACCAGCATGAAGTACAATGTGTCACGAAAAAACAATCTCAAAATCAACTGGATATGTTAAAGCGTTCCAAAGTTATAACCACTTAAATAGACACATGTCAGATTTAAAAAAATGGGCCGTGTCAGGAAGGTGAAAAGTGGCTTCAGCGTTAAGGGGTTAAATATAGAAGGTGAAATAGAAATGAAAACATTAACAATCTTTTCAGATTCCTGCAAAAATGTTTAATAATCTAAAAAAAGAAATAAATCAGACTTTACTTCCATAGCTGGGGTAACATTTTAAGAAACTCTGGCTTTTTAAATACAGCTGCCTAACCATGTTTGGCTAAGTTCAATAGCATTTGGCAGGCTCCATAGACCCATGTGTTATTAAATTAGTAAAAAAATTTTTTTACATGGAAGCATAAAGAAAGGTAACCTTACTTAAATGGAAGTCAATGGTGATTGGAAGTTGAATGGAAGACCTTCCATTGATCTTTCCTTTTTAGTTCCTGCTAACCTCTCTACAATGAATAGTGCAAGTGATCATACTCTTAGGAAACAAAATCTTTAACTAACAGTTTTAAGAAACTTATTAAAACTATATTTTTGCAAATTTTTAAGGACATCAATTTCCAATTTTGACTCTTCATTCACCTATAAATCTGGCATTATGCAGGCAGAGTAACTTTCAGTCACCTTAAAGGAAATCTACCATTTGTTTTTATGCATTGTGAACAAACATACCTTGAGAATGCTGTAGCTACAGTGATGCAGAAACATATCTTATTTAATCCCTTTTTGCTGAAAAAACTAATTCAGGACCTTGGAAAAGATGGGTGCCTACATAAACACATTACACACAGGGCTTCCTGAACTATCCAGACAGAACTAATCAACTTCAGCTGGATGACTTCTACACAGAAGCTGGGGGATGGTGCTGTGATTGATTACTTCTGCCTGTCAAGGACAACACAGTGATTACGTGTTCTCTGGTTATGCTGCGTGGGACAGGGGTGAAGCAGAGCTTCAGAGCCTCATTGTCATAATTTTAAACAATATTTGTTTCTGCATCAGTGTAGCTACGGAATTCTCAAGGTATGTCTGGTTCATAAAGCACAGAATCAAATGGTAGATTTCCTTTCATATAAAAAAATTTCTACATTTTTGCCTAACTGGTGGATTGGCACACTGATCTATTTCAGGCCTCTTATTTGAAGTAAGAATATTCTCCTATGTTCAGGCGTATTTTGACCTTGAAGACTCATTTCATATAGCAAACCTTTATGAAGCCCTAGAAATGTCTCAAAATACAGTTTATACTGTTCCTATGAGGCAGCAGCACCCACCAAATAAAGGTTGGCTCTTTACTAACTAGTAGACGGAGCTGGAATTCCTGCATCATCAGGATGGGCTTGAAAAATCTAATTGGCACATCTTGCCAAGTTGAGATTTTTAATGAAGTTAATAAGCGAGGTCAGCCATTAGAGGTTTTCATACTTTTTACTGTAACACACTTTTTTAGCTGAAGTAAATTAATGGGAAAAAGTGTTTAATACTTTCCCATAGTAAAAAGCAACCTGCCAGGAGAATGAGTCATGGGCACAGTGGTGCATTCATGTAAACTAGAATTATAGCCTACCGTTCTGTGTGCCGACAACACCCTGCATGTAATGGCTATTTTGATTCTGTGTTGTGTCTGGGTAAACTGCAAACATCATGTGACTTATGCGTCTTCTAGCTGCTGAATAATGGGAAAGTCCTCAATCTTATTTAAAGGGCCTATGAGGCAGAAATTTAGTAGCATACAAAGTCCACTTATGTTTACTTTAAGTAATGTAAGATAATCGTAGTATTGTCTATCAGCTTTATTCCAAAGGATTTGGGGCAACTGGGACATCTGCCCTAGGTGCTGATTTTCAGAGGGGTATGAACAACCTGCCTTGCTTGTAGTGCATGAAAGCCTGTTTTTAGTTCTTTGTCTTCCTCAGTAGCAATGTCTACATCTATCAAACAATACAATATTTTGATGCCCTTTAGGCTGTTTCCTCTTATGTTTGGACCTTTGGATTAGGGTCCTAAAACTGCCTAAACCATAGGTCCATAAGTATCTGTGGATAGTTTAGTGTCCCAAATCGCCCTTACAAGTTCCGTTTAAGTGGACCTTTGTCAAGTATAAGGCTACATTCACACGAACGTATGGGGGACGTACATACGGGCACCAGTGACCACTTACTTTTATAAGATTATATTTTTATCTCGCAAATCAATATCTACAGTCTTATGTAGGACAACTTTGCCAATTATTTTCATTGCCTATGGTCCCAATATCCTTTGTTATCTGATGCAGTTTAGCCTGTCCCTACAGTAGTTGTCTCCTGTGGTTGTGCCACTTATTTCTGCAAAATTGTACTTTGTTTACACAAATTTTCTATGGGTTTTTACTGCTAAAAAGGAGAGGCTGCTGTTCTCTGCTCACTCTGGATGGAAGAGGAAGGTATATGATGCACTCACATAGTTTGCAAAAGAGCACAATTCTGCAGAAATTTATCTCTCTTTGTACCTCAAGCTTAATCATAGACTCTTCTGCAGTAACCCTCCCCCAAGCCACTGCTCTCCATAAACAGTAGGGAGGATGCCAACCCTTAGTGGCCACACAGCACAGACTTCACTTGATGTAACTGTTGGTTTCTACTACTTATTACATGCTCCGTCATGTGATTAAAGTTACTTTGCTACTCACTAAATAGTCCTAGAGCTCAGTTGATATATTTGTAGGAATTTCTTTGTATTTGCTGAATTACTTCACTTACTTCTAAGTTACTTCTCACTGGAGTTACTTCTCACTGGAATTCAGGAGAGAACACAAAGCATCATGGGAAGTGAGGGCAGCTTATAGCTGACTTGACTTTGGGTCAAAATCAGTAGGTAATTAGTTTCTGCCCACTTCGGTGCTGCTGAGGAGGATATCTGACATGTAGCTTCAAAGCACAAAATACCATAACTCTGAAAAGAAGATGTCTGGGAGCACATTGGGGCAGATTTACTTACCCGGCCCATTCGCGATCCAGCGGCGCGTTCTCTGCACTGGATTCGGGTCCGGCCGGGATTTATGATGGTAGTTCCTCCGCCGTCCACCAGGTGGCGCTGCTGCGCTGAAGTCCGCTGGAATGCCTCGAAATACACCGGCCTATCCTGGATGAAGGTGAGTGAAATTTTCGCCACACAATTTTTTTAAAAATGCGGCGGTTTTTCCGAATCCGTCGGGTTTTCGTTTGGCCACGCCCCCGATTTCCGTCGCGTGCATGCCGGCGCCGATGCGTCACAATCCGATCCCGGGGCAATTCAGGTACAATCGGCGCAAATCTGAAATATTCGGGTAACACGTCGGGAAAACGCGAATAGGGCCCTTAGTAAATGACCCCCAATATGTCCATTGTTCTGTTTGTTTTGAAAGGAGGAATCACATATGACAATTTGGTAAAAATCATTACAAAACTCGTTACACTTTAAAGGAGTGTGGAGGCTAAAATGTGAAGTATGTGACATAGGCCCCTGGATATGATGAATAAGGTTTAGGACTAATTTTTTTTAGAAGGGAGATATTTGGGCAATTTTTGATATTTATTGGTTTTAAGGACCAGCATGTAACTACAACCTTTGCAGCTGCAGGTACTATAGTTAAACAACTCCTTTAAAATTGTAGTAATTCCAGATTCAGTATATTGGGACTTTAGCAGTAGCTACTAATACTCATGTAATAGTGGCCTTAGATGACACTGTTACCCAGTTCAGTAGGTACCAATTGTATAATTTTGTGGATTGACTTTCTTGTTTTGGATCAAATTATCAATTGAGCATTTTCATTGACTCATTTTTACATCTATGATTTTATTATTTTTTTTCTTTCTTTCTTAACACAGATTCCTAAAAGAACCTTTCAAAGGCCATTCCCATCACAGGTGCATGACTGATTTTATTTTTTTAATTTTATAGGTTTTATTATTATTTACTTCATTGTTATTAAAATGTGCGGACGAGGTTCTGTTCCCCTTTTTCATCCATTCATCTGCAATGGCAGATTTGTACCAAAATCGGCATAATTTGGTGCACACTTACCTTGTGAATTATTTGCATATATGCTGTGTCTTTTTTTTTTTTGCAATTCTGACCCATGTGGACCCCAATCCTTCATTTTGAAGCCAATTTGTTCCTGTACTGGATAAAGTAGAATATTAATAATTGTTAAGCATGCATGAATATGCTTGATGATCGGCTTCTTAAGTTTGCCATTTCATAAATCATTCTTCATAAACATTTTTGAAAAATCTTTTTTTCACATAGTTTTTCTGTTTTTTTTGGCTAATTCTGTAGATATAAAGTCACCATGTATAAGTGTCTATAGATTCCAGGTTGAAATGGCCATTGGCTTCACAGTTTGGCCCCTGCAGTATGTATACATTGTATATATGTAGAGTTCTTTGTTTTGTCCGCTTTACAGCTGGTTCATCACATACCAGAAGCAAGTCTAAATTATCAGAAAGTTCCACCAGGCTCATCTGGATTAAAAGACTTTGATCAAAACATGAATGACCACCGGGATGATGATCCCATGAAGAGAAGGGCGAGAAACCGAGAGGAGGTAACCTTACTTTGTTCTATATTAGCGTTGTTATCGGAAAAAGTATCGGAGCACAAAACCCATTTCAGGTTTCTTAACAGACTGGGAAAATTCCCAATTATCTGTGTGCAGTGATCCATCCCATGGAATCCAGTCATTTGGCTGAGATACCCAAGTGCTGTGGAACAGACACAATAGACATTGGGAATGGGGGAATCTCAATTAAAAGATGCATTAACAGATAAAGAAAAATTCTAAAAAAATCTTTAGCTGCTCTCCGTAAAGTCATAATTTCTACAGCCTATATTTTCTAAACTTTGTTAAACAGAACAGAAAATACCGGTAATCAAATACGTTGGAGTAAGGAAAACTTTGCCTCACTGTTTAATACATTTTTTTTCATTATTTTTGGGGTCACATTATCTTAAAGGAAATCTACTATCAAAAGCAACCATGATAAAGCACGGACAGGTTTTGAGTTCACCTGAACCATAGTTGCTGGCATAATTTATCTTGATCCGGTGCGTGTTAGCTGGCACTCGCATGCCAGTGTGGCAGTGTGCCACCGTTATGGGATCAGCATTCCACAATGATGCCATAGGGAGCGCAAAACGTTCCTAGAACGGCACGTAGCTGCCCTGCTGGCGACTTTGCTGGCAGCATTTAAACAGTTAACACCCACTAACTCTGATCTTGGGTGTTACAAGTTCAAGGAACTTCATTGGGTCCTCTCGTCACTACGAGGGACACTTACTCATAGATCCAGGCACCATGACTGTTGTAATCTTCTTATATTTATTATCAATGGCATCCTTCCTTCTAAAATAAACTTCTACACTTATGCTATTGAGTCTGAAGTGCTCTGAGGGCATTACCAGAAGCCAACCGTGCTTTGGCTTTATAGGCTATTACACTGTGCAGGAGCACTTCCCCATCCCACTGTAAGAGATTTACAGAAGGTAGATGGAGGGGGAAAGTGCAGAGGGGGTGGTGAATCTACAGTACTATGGGGCTCATGTAACGACTCCAAAGCCCTTTGGCTCATTAGCATACATTTTTAAAGTTGATTTTTGAAGGAAGGAGGCCATGGACAACAAATATAAGAAGATTACCACAGTCACAGCGCCTGAATCTATGACTAAGTGTCCGTGGTTTATCATGATGTGTTTTGATGGTAGATTCCTTTAATGTTACTTTTAAAAAAATTTAGGACCTTTTGTGGGAGATATAAATAACTATAGAATAGTTCTGGCCATTAAAGAGAGCAGTGACTGTGCATTGTATCAATGCAGAGCTCTGGCCTTTCCCCCATCATGACGTCAACACAAGACTTGTACACTGCTCCAACATAGGAGATATCTATCCATCCATCCATCTTCACTACTCTTCTGTCCTATGATCTGACTCTGTTGGCAGTACACGGCTAAAGCTCCCTCTGGTGGCCAATAGAAGGAAATACTCAAAATAATTCTAACATTTTTTTTTAAATCATCTAATATTTTTAATATCTTTTTAAATGTGTAAAGCAATAAAAATCCCTCCGAAAAATAAGTAAATAAACCATTTACATCTTGGTGACCTGTTTTCTTTAAAGTAAAAGGGAGTTTATCAGCAGTTTTGTACTACAAAGCTACAAGACAGTAGTAGACAACAAAAAGGTTTACTTGGAAAGTCTACAAAATTGTTTATTATTTGATTTTATAGAATGAACAAATTTCTTGCATTCTTATTGGTTGCAGGTGATATTCGACAACCTCATGTTGAATCCTGTATCACAGCTGTCACACACAATATGTTCCAATACTGAAGTACTCACTGAAAAAATGAAGTAGGTTTCTTTTTGTTTCATAACCAGCGCCATGTATTTTTTTCAAAAATATACTAAAATATTGCATTCCCTTCCCCCAGAGTTTTATTTTTGAATAAAGAGAAAAGCTGGGAAGAAATTGAGGCTAAAATTAACTCTGAAAATGAAGTGCCAATACTAAAAACATCCAACAAGGTTAGTATTCATTTGTTAACCACTTCACCTGCTGCCCTGTTTTAGCCCCTAATGACAGAGACATTTTGGCAGTTTTCTGGTTTTATAATGCTCAGTCCTGATTTTATTTTTCAATCATTGTAACTCGTTAATTTTTTATGTGGGACAAAATATATATATATATATATATATATATATATCTCTATCTTCTCATGTTTAATATTAAAGACGTATAAATGATAGATACTAACTCTGAGAGTTAGCCACGCCCACTCTACATTCTGTTCTACTGGAGGTCTGAAAATGGCCAAGTCTATGCCCTCAGCTATTATTAGCGCTCCCATAGAATTTTAAACTTTTGCCCCTCAAAAACCAAGTTTATTTTCTGGGCTAGTGACATTATAACAATACCCCATTTCAATATTTTTTATTCTCTCTTACTGTTTTGCTCATTGAAATACCCTTGTCTTTTATATACCATCTGTCATTGATGTTGCGCGTTTTATGGAAAATAGGTTTTTTTGATCTTTTTTTTAAAGGGGTTTTCCCCACCAAGCAAGTTAGGCCCTATCCACAAGATAGGGCCTAACTTGCTGATCGGTGAGGGTCTTATGAGAATCTGTAATCTAGTAATCTGCCGTTGTGGTGCCTGAGACCCCCACCGATCAGCCTAACTTGCTTGTTGGGAAAACCCCTTTAAGTTCTTCTTACCCAAGATTCCCAAGATCATAGTGTCTTGAGAACACTGATCTCCTTCTACCTTTCCCTTTTCTATAAGTTTATCAATGTAAAAAGCACTAATATCTGTTACAATTTGACATACTTTTATTGAGACTGATGAGATATCATGTAACAGCGATCAAACGCCTAAGTGTTGGGCGGTCGTAATTCACGATATTATGAGTGACACTTTGTTTCCCAGATATCGGGACCTGACTTCTGTTTTCTTAACATTTGAACTCGGTCACATTCGTATTGTACTTATTCAGGTTTCCAGCACTGCTTGGAAGTATTTCTTCCTTCTAACTCTTCATACCAAGAACTGTTATAAGGAAACTTAGGTCCCTGTTCCGATTTATACTTGTGACCTTATGTAACATGTCTCTTCAAGGGATGATGAGTATTCTGTGTCTTCCGTGTAGTGAGTAGAGAGAGGCTTTAAAATTAGGTTAATTCTGTTTACGCTAAGAAGTTTAACAGTTTAGGAAATATTTTACTTGACTAATTTTTTTTTATCATTTGTCCTTAAGGAAATCAGTTCTATTCTGAAAGTGCTGCGTAGAGTCCAGAAGCAACTGGAGGGTATGTGTTACATTTCCATATATGTTATGTCTGCTTATACATGATACAAGTTACAGATAATTCTCCCCTATAGTGCTGATCTGTCTAGTATTGTTTTGTAGTTTTGTCACAAAAATAAGAAGATAAACCCTGTTTTAGTAAAATAAATTCCCATTGTTTAAAGCATGGATAATCCCATAAGAAAACCTCTTGTTTCCTAGACTTGTCTCTAATCTTTATAGAACAGTTTAAAAAATGTACATGACAATTTTAAAAGGAACTTGCCATATAGCCATCGGAAGACTTTATATTGTTCTTACAAAAGTAATGACTTCTGTTCTTAACGGAACCGTTTGCTGAATCCATCATATAGTGGCAGCAAATGGCCCCTAATGGCCCTAGAGGACAGAAGTCTTATCAACGTGTCACATTGGACCAGTGCAGAGTAGAAATAGAGCGTATTCTGCAGCACCAGTTTTATCAGTGTGTTTGATGCTGGATGATGAATCTGGAGTAGATTAAGACTGTCAGGTCGTACTCAGCACCAACTATTTGGTCTAGTTTAATGTGCCAAATAAACTATTTTTAGCACACTTTTTGCCACAAAGCCATGACCGGTTTTCCAAGGCCACACCACCTTTCCATACATATAGGAAAAGTGGCTAAAAGTGGTCTAAAACCCTCCATAAATGTGGCAAAAGGCAAATTGGACAGCCTTGTTCATGCAAATTCCTCTACAATTTTGGTGCAGACAGCTTTATATATCTCCCCCATTGTGATATCTTATGGTAGTTTTGTTCAAAAGCTGATGGAGCTTCTTAACATCATGTTTATATCTATCAATTGCTGGTGTTTTGATGGTTGGTAGGTAATTACAAGCAGTCCCTCCCTGACTTACAGATAATCCTCTCTGCCCAGTAGACCTCTGGTGAAGCTCTCTGGATGCTTTACGTCAGTCCCAGGCTGCAGTGATAATCTGAAAGGTGTCTGTAATGAAGCTTTATTGATAAACCCATGACGGCATAAATTCTTGAAAATCCAATTGTCATGGGAGCAACATTTAAATTTTTTTTAACTGGAGCAACAGTTATAAAATATACCGGTCCCGACTTACAAATTCAAATAAGGTTCTTTTAGGTTTGTTCTATCTTGTATGTAACCCGGGGGCTGCCTGTATATAATTTCTTAACAATAGTAATTTATCTCGTCCCACAGTTATAAATGCAATTATTGACCCGGCGGGACATCTTGAGGTCATCCCAACTAACAAGAAAACATCTCCTGTTATCCATACGTCAACACCTCAAGCTAGGACTATTAACTCTATTTCCAAAATCGAGTCCCAGCAACCAGTTCGAGTAAGAAACTACATTCATAAGTCCAGCTCGAGCTCTTCAAGATCACCTGAATCCAGCTTTGGTAGAGACGACGATGACGCCTATGTTGTTTGATTTGTTTGTTCTTTTTTAATAATTTATTTATTTTTTTTTTTTATTTAATTTTTATTTTTCAAGTTTTTTTTTTATATATAAATAGCCCTTATTGTATCTGTGTTCATGTGGCTTCTGATGGTATTTTAAGTACTTGTGCTTGTCTGCAGGACTCGCTGTTCTCACAATGAATGTTACGTTTACTTTGAAGCTAGCACTGTTTACCAGCTCATGCTCCACACAGAGGCTAATTTACTTGAATATTTTTTTTTATATAATTTGACAATTCTTAAACATGTGCCATAAATTCAAGACCTACATATTGTAAATGTTTCCTGCTCACGGGTCTGACTTATATATATTTCTTGTATCTAGATTGCACTTAATTACTACACTGTTTTCCTGGTTATGTTCACTGTCATGTAAGAATAATAGTAGAGGTAGGTAAAACTAGTACCAAGAAACTCGCGTGACCTGTCTGCTGCCAAAACACATTACCACAAACAAATGGTTAATTATTTTTGGTATAATATGAAGCCCTAAAATTTTGTATTTTTTTGTCATTTTATCTTATCGTCACTGGTTCTTCGATACATTTTAGCCATTCATGTTACATCAGTGATGTTATACCAGTGGTGTCATCCATCCACAAAATGCCTTTAGGCCTTCCAGGTTTTTATTTTCCAACCTCATAATTAAACAGTGTAAATTTCATAGACTGTACTCCTAAAATTACTGGTACCGCATTTCCTTATATATAGTATTTGATTTTAGAATTAATATAGAACAGTAAAAAATATATATATTGAGAAACCAATTTTAATGGCCTAGTTCAAAAAATCTAATGAAGTCAGATTTATAGAAAGAAAAAGAATTTTGTAGGTGTATTTTTTTCTTCTTCTTTTTTTTTTTTTTCAAAATACTTATATTGGAGTAGATATGTTGGATCTATTAAGAACATAAAAATCCCAAATACAAAATAACTACGCAATGCGAAAGGAAAATAAAAACCTTGTTAATTGGAACACTATCTGCAAGTGTATGGACATTGTAAAGGAGGGCCTCCTGCTTGTAAGCTCCTTCCATGAGCCAGACCATAGAGTTGCTAAGCTAAAGTAGCTTCTGCTATGGTTGAACTGGCAAATGTACTGGTTGTCCATTCATTTGGATTACCGACCCCTATTACAGGGGGAGTATAAAGATGGATGAAGGTGAAATCTTGTCTGATCACTGGCAGGTTCTTGGTTCCAGTCCCATGAGTGGCTGCCTTCAGGCAAGGAATTTTTCCTCGACACAACTCCTTTTGAATCCAGAAAATTCCCATAATTTTATTCAAAAATTCCTAATATTATTCGATTGTAAAACCCAAATTAAGGTTCTTTTATAATTGTAATATCATTTAGTAAAGGTATAATATTTTTCTAACATAATAAGCAGGTTCATAGAGAGTCATATGAAAATTACTTTTACCGAAGACAGAATCATTATCATAACCTCCACCATGATAATTAACTAGTGCTGAAACACGCAGCAGTGAAATATGTCTTTTTTGCCAATATACTATTTTGGAATTTTTTGTTTCCTTTATTAATCATGTTCTTTGTATAAAACCTGCTGCTGTTTGGGGGGGATGGGAAATCTCCTGGTTCTGCTGACTGTAAAAAGCATAGGTCTGCAAATTTTTTTTGTAAAATCATTATCTATTCTTTTTTTTTAATGTTTGTGTGTTTCCAATCTTTTTGATTTTGTTTTGGGTTGTTTTCTGTATATTTTGTATTTATTTTGCACATAAATGTAAAATTATATCTTTAATTTAAGTGAGGATTTAAAATCAAGGTTCTGATTGTGTTAATAATGGACTGCAATGTTTGTTCTTCAAAAAAAATTAAAATTTGTTGAGATAGCAGATATATATTCGTAGAGTCAATGCCAGATATTTAGTTCAAGGTTGCAACACCACATCAACCAATCTTAATTTTGCTTTCATCCAGAGCTATAAGGGGACACGTGTAGCAGCTGTAGCTGGATTTTTGTGCCTGAAGAGTCCCAAAATATAAATGCCATATAAGATGACACCAGTATTCCAAATACATTGCAGTTATAGGGGTTGTTCACTTTCGGCAAATAATTGTTCAATTACCATATATCCTCGAGTATAAGCCTAGTTTTTCAGCGCAAATAAATGTGCTGAAAACCCAAACTCGGCTTATACTAGAGTAAAAAAAATTATCAAAACTCACCTTTCTGGCTTTCCCCGCAACTGGCTATATACTGGAGTAGGGGGCTGGCTATAAACTGGGGGATATGGGCTGGCAGGCTATATACGGGGGGGGGGGGGGGGGCAAGGTCCGGCAGGCTATATACTGGGCAGGCTGTGACCAATGCATTTCCCAACCTCGGCTTATACTCAAGTCAATAGGTTTCCCCAGGTTTTTGTGGTAAAATTAGGGGCCTCGGCTTATACTTGGGTCGGTTTATACTCGAGTATATACGGTACTCAATTTTTTTTTTTTTTTAGATTTCTGCTTGCTCTCATTCTTTATGAAGTTTCATGGTTTACTTACAGAGGGTAGCGATCTATCAAACCATGAGGAATTGATAAAGAAAGTATATTGGAAAATTGTATAACATTTCATTACATGACCAATATCAAAGTAAGCGCTCTGTTGTCTTTGATGTGACACTGGGCTCTCAATTAAAAAGAAATATGTCACCAATTTTAAATCCTTAAAAGTAGATTGCAAAATAATTCACTTGTATCTGTTTTTATTTTCTTACCGTAGATGGTTTTTCATCATTTTTCCTGATTATGGGGGCTCCCATCTTGTCTGAGCTCTAGCAACAGCGTTTAGTGATCTGCTTTACAGCAGCTTTGTCGTCATAGACCACAATGGACTGGAGCGGACTCATTGAGGTCTATGGAGGGTTTTCTAGGCTTGTCCTGTGCACATGGGAGATGTAAATATACAATGACATCATCTATCATCAATCATAGCTATAATGATGTTGATTTCAAAAGAAGTGTTATCTTCTCTTGTCATCCTGTCTGTGTTGTAAATGAGCAGGCTGCTATATAGAAAATCCCTGCAGAATTAGACAGTACATTTATTAAACCTTGTGGCCAAAGTACAATTTGCAAGATATGGTAAAAAATATATAGGTAGAGACATGAAAAAACAATCATCTAAAGTCATAAAAAATATATTTCACGTACAAATTTTGTACAAAAGTCATTTTCTGGTGACATCTTCCCTTTAAGCCTCTGCTCTAGGCATCTTCATTAGACAGGAATAAATAAAGGAGGTCAGGGGCGTAACTTGAGGGGGTGCAGAGGGTGCAGTCGCACCAGGGCCCAAGAGGCTTAGGGGGCCCATAAGGTGTCACTTTCCTATATGAGAAGACTAGTACTTTAAACCATACATTATAGTTGGGGCCTGGCACAGACTTTGCACTGGGGCCAATCAGCTTCAAGTTACGCCACTGAAGGTGATGATTGGCGAGCGCATTCATATACATTATCCCATTAGCCCTTCTAGCTAAAGTTTCAGATTTTAGCCTACATAAAATATTAAACTGAATTTTTCCACAAAGTAGTGTTGGAATTTGTTTTCCATAGAGTTTTGCTTTTAAATTAATAAGTTGATCTTTCAGGATTTGATTGAAGGAACACTAAAAAGTCAGGGATTTCTTTTAAACCTTATGTATAATAATATGTTATAAATTCAGAGAAGAAAATTTTACTGTCAGAAATAAATCAAAGGCCATAGCAAGATCCACCTTCACTCTCCCAAGACCTTACTGATTGTCATGGGCAATGTATTTTTCTTTTCTAGTTTTCAAAATATCTTTATGTATGAATGTATATGGTATATCATGAATGTGATTTTACACACCTTTCCCTGTGTATATGACTGCATTGAAGAAACCATCATAATATCCTCCCAAACCAGCACTAGATGCCAACATCTTATCCTAGTATCGGTTCCTCAGCAACATGTTGATGGTAGAACGTTATTTAATTATACCTGTATTGAAATTGAGATACCAGCTGTGTCTTGTAATAAAAAGTACACAATATTGAATACATTTTTATCAATAATCTCATTTTAACATTTTGTAAAATTGGGAACAGAACAAAAACAAGGTGGTCAGGCAACTAAAATGCAGGAAGTCCATAAGATGCCCAGTCTTATCACCTATGCACTACTGAATATTTCCTTGAAATAGGTCAACCTGCCCCCCCCCTCTTGACCCGCGAGACAATAAATGCCTTTTAACTTTTTGTAAATACTTCCCTCCGCCAACAAACATGCAGTAGCACTAATGTATCGTGCTATAATACTCTATAAACCTATGTGGTTCTTTGAGATAGGTATTTGCCAAAATATAGGTGACCAATAAACTAAGTATAAAAAAATTCTTATCCAGTTTCAGTATTGTTGTTTTTTGGGTATTTGTATTCAAGTGCCATCCTTCTAGTTGATTTCCAGGTTTCAGGTACAGTGGCCATAGAGCAGGGAGGGAAAAGAGATCATGGTGGTTCATATTATAGATGGTTGGAATCTTTTATTATAATCCTGCTAGTGATAATACAATTGATGTAGGAAAGTAAACAAAATGGTGTACAGCACAGAGAACAAGTAGTAGAAGACTACACATGAGGAAGTCTTCAGACAAGAGCTATTTGTCCTCACTCCCTCATACACAACATAGGAATGGGAAAAAGTGCTAGACCAAAAGGATTAGAGAGTTAAATTACACTTCATCCTATCCTTCTCTCCCCAAATATTTGCAGGGCACAGTCAGGAGGCTTCATACACATAAGATGGTTGGGTGGCTTCACACTTGGCATGAAAAGCCCATGGTCACCGACCGTGCAGAGAGCTGCTATTTAGAGGAGGATCATGGATTCCTTGCATCATATATTGATATGATGCAAATAATCTCATCCCTACAGTGTGGCTAGCCCAGGACATATGACCGTGCATGAGTTGTGATCACGCTCCTAATCTTATATGTATGGGGAACTTGAGTGGAAAAAAGATATTTATACGCAAAATAAAAATAGACTTAAAAACATTTTTAAGAAAGTTTATCATAAAATCATCCTATGTAAGTTCAAATTCCCTGAATTCTGAATTTCTACTATTGTTTTATAGGTTATTTCATTAATACTTGGAATTACTATAAAGCACAACCCATGTATTGGCATTAGGTTGTTTGTTAGAATTCTGTGTGTGTGTCTTTGCCTGTTTATGTGATGAGTGTGATTAAATAACCTCTTTTCCTTTAATATCTATAGGATCCCGGTTGAGTTCTGCATCTCAGTGTTACTCAGAGTGTAATTACTGTGCTTTGTGTTTTATTCAGTGGAACTGAGCCAAAGACAAAATCACAAGATTGTATTTTAAGCTTCACTAATTCCCAGCTATGAACCAGCAAAAATGAGATGTACTTTTCAGCTTTTAGAATAGGATGAAAACTTTTATATGAAAAAAATGTCAGCCTTCACCTTCACGTTGATGAACCAGCTATTATATAGGCATGTTTGTTTTATGATTAGTATTTTCTCATTTTGTAAGTTGATTGTAGGAGTGGCTAAGCTTTAAGATGATGGGGCCTTCAGTGAGATGTGAGATACTATAGACCTCATCATTGCAGTATACAGCACATCCCTAGTGTCCACATGGAACATCTCTTTATTCTAGCACATTCTGTGACACACAATGTGATCATTTTCTTTTTAATAAATTGCAGTGTAGGTTTTCTCTTTATCCAGGACCAATGAGCTAAATGATGTCAGACTCAATGGGGCACATTTACTAAGGGTCCGCACTGTGCATTTTCGTCTGGTTTACCAACTATTTCCGATTTGTGCTGCATTTAAGTGGGGGTTTTGGTGCACGTGATCGGATTTTGGTGCAATCGTGTCGACTTGCATGCGACACAAATCTGGGGGCATGGCCGACGGACAACCCGACTGATTCGGACTTAGCACGGGATTTACAATTCAAATTGTGTCGCAAGACAATGCACTCACATACACCGGGAAGAAGAAGGTGAACTCCGGCGGACCTCAGCAGGGAAGCGACAGATGTAGGAAAATGTAAGCACGATCTAGAAGAATCGTGCCGGACTTTATCCTCGTCGGAGAACGCACCTTGGGGATCGCGACAGGACCGGGTAAGTAAATCTGCCCCAATGGGTGTTTCTTCATGGATTTTCCTGTGTCTTTAGTAACTCTGAAATTTTATGGAACTTGAGTTTGGATAGACCAGTGGAGGTTCTATAGACCCAAGGAGACTTTTTTTGTACCATCTTTACTTCGAACCAATCCTTTGGTGCTCATGCACATAACATGTGATGGATACTCAAAGTGAAAAAATCTCATCTCGCATTGCTGCATTATCCTCCTGACTGTCTGTATTTATGCATCTAAGATGCCTTAAGACATGTCTGTCTGACTTTTGTTCACTTATCTGCTTTCATATTCTTTTCAATTCCTCTAATTTTTGCACTAATAATAGAATGACAGGATTTTTTTTTTTTTAATTCTGTAATAATGTTTTGGGTTTTGTGATTTTATGTACACGTTAGACTTCATTCTCATCCTGGGTACTTGAATATCAGATAAAGGGTAATGTAAAAAAAAGAAAGGAATGATTTGATTTAGTACATCAAAATATTCTATGAGAATGTGGTATTTTTGTTATTGCACAAGTAAAAAAATTGAGAATTATTTACAAGTCTTTTATGTAAATGAATAAATGTTTCTGTTGATAATGCATGGGAGACAATTCTGCTTCAGCTTTCTGGTACTCTGTATATTGCCTTTCCAAAAAATATGAATGGTATTGTGTAAATCTAGCAAAAAAAGTGACATTTTGAAATAGATTTAGATGTGGCCCATGCTGAAAATATTGTGCCTCTATACACACTTGAGTTGCAGAGGGCTTGCGATGCTATGCATTGCAGCATTATCTGGTTGTATGGTCTTGCTGCTGTATTTCATTTCCGAACTATCCACCAGGTCATTCCATTTGCATGGTACACTAATGCAAGCTGACAATGAATAAAGAGAAAAAATTGATGAAACTTGATTTTTTTTCTGCTCCACCTGTCATAACTCCGATATTTGACGGCTATGAATTCATCACTCGTTCCTTTGTTTATTTTGATCGGTAATTTATTTCCATTTTGTCTGTATATTATTTTATAAAGTGGTAATGTTTTTGTTCCTAAAATAAAAATAGATTGCTATTTTATCTAATTTTCCATGAAATATGTAATAAATCATCCTTTTTTTCATGCTATATCGTATTTGATTACTTTGTTCATCTTCTATCAATCTTGAGGGGATCATAATAGACAAAAACCACAGAGATACCATATTCTAGAGTCAAACTATGGACCCAGCAGCAATAATGGTTAATCTACCACTAAAGAAGTGGTAGATTTCCTTTAAAGGGTTTGTCCAGAGATTGAAAAACATGGCTACTTTATCCCAAAAACAGCTCAACACCTGATCATGGTTTGTGATGATTTTACAGCTCATCTGTTAGTAGCAAAATCACACATTACCCAAGGTAAGGAGGAGAGCTGTTTTTGGAACAAGTCCTGGACAAGTCCTTTAATGGATGAAATATATTAAATCTGTATTATGACCATGTGTATGAGGTCTGAAACCAGCCTGAAAGGGAATCCGGCACCAGCTTCTAACTCACTAAACTACTATGGGTATACTAGTATGGTGTACTACAGGTATGGGGAACTTTTCTAGATTTTTTTTTATGTTTAATCTCTCCTATATACATATAAAAAATCTCCCTTAAAATCCGGAAAATGTGACTCTTCTAATCCCATTTACACATGAGATGAGTCAAGTTTAGTGGTTTTAGGGGTAGTTTAGCTTCAGGAGCCTTATTTTCTATTCCATGGCACCTAGAAACAAGGTTTTTGTGTAATATTTAAGATCAGAATCTTATCTTTTAGATTCCATCTTTCAAGCATTTGATTCTTTGAGCTTCAGAACTGGACATACAGGCAGTTTAAAAAAAAAATAGACAGGAACTGGCTCTTTGTGTTGGTGCTCAATGCAGGATGGAGGGGTCAGACACCATTGGCGTTTACTTGAGTGGTGCTCAGCTTCCAGACTAGCATGAGCACGACAAATAGAAGAAGACAGCGACGCTCACCACGACATCTTCTTTATTTGTGATAGACACATCTCCCTGTGTGTCTATCATCAATAATGAAGTTTTCACTATTGTGGTGAGTGCCGCTGTCTGCTTTTATTTGATGGGGAACTGGATCTTTATTTGCAGCTTGTATTTCCAACTATTTTTTTTTAATTGCCAGTATCTCTGTTTATGTAGCTCACAAAGTCATAAGCCTGATGTGATCTGAAATATGACATGTTATCTTTAATATGACACAAAAATTGTTCTATGTTACAGAAATTAGGGGCTACTGAAGTCATACTACCCCTTCAATCACTAAACTTGACTCATGTTATGTGAAAATGAGGTAAGCAGAGTCATAGGGAGTTTTTATATGTAAAAGGGGGGGGGGGGGGATATTTCACATAAGAGGGAAAGGACAGCTAGAAAAGACATTAAGACATTTCATACTTGAGGGTACTTTTAGATTAGTGGGGTAAAACCTGGTCACAGCTTCGCTTTAAATACAGACTGCCATGTATAGTCCACAAAATGCATACTATATGTTTTTTTTGTACCAAACCACGTGTCGGGATGAGGGCTGCTCATTAAAAGACACGTTATGACCATAGTGTTACTTTTCATTTACACACACTGGAATACTGATCCCTGCAAAGTTTGTTGAAATGTTGGATTGTCTGCCCATGTCCATTATTACTAGGCCTGGATTACAGAGGGGACGGGGGGACGGGGGGGGGGGGATGCATACCCATAGCCTGCACTGCTGTACTAAAGGCCCTCAATAACTAGAACAGAATAATAGCTATACCTGTTTCCAATGTTTAAAGGAAAACTACAATCAAAATCAAACATGAAAACCAGCGACACTTGCTCACGTGACTGTGGTAATCTTCTTATATTTATTATCCATGGGCTCCTTCCTTCTAAAATTGAGTTTTAGAAATTCTGTTATTGCGCCTAAAGCTTCACAGGAGCTCAGTGTCATCATTTCTCTCCGGGTTTACAGCAGAGAGAATTGTTGTGTTCAGCAGGGGGCAGAATGATAATGTGATAGTGTTTTTTCCTGAAACACTACTGGGGCCTACACTATGTCTGCTCCAGTGTGAGATGAGGAGAGGAAGGCAGTCTGTAGTATCCCTCTGTGCATCCAGAAGTAGTCCTGAGCAGGTAAGTAGCAACAGTATATGGGCACTGACCAACTTTGAAAGGAGCTCACATAGCTGCTGTCAGATACTTTTATATTCCACTGAGCTCCTGCCACCCACTGGCCTCTCATTACCAGCCAGCCCCCCCAATGTCTCCTCATTTCCATATCTTCCCAGAAGCCATGCCAGCCTTTGTTTCTCCTTCCCTCAAGTCAACCTACATATTAACCTTGGTCCCCTGAAGTAACTTCATGTAGTCTTGCAGTCACTACGATTTATTGTGACCAGTGAGATGTAAGTAACATGCCCTGCACAGCTCGCCCCAGCCTGACACCCTCCTATAGTGCCAGACCAATGTTGCATGATTTAGGGACTCTGCACAAGGACATGGTAGATCTGTGGAAACAGGACTGAGGTCTGGTCAAAATCCATGGATGGAGCACAGTGTAGATGACAGGATTTCATGCATTACAGTGATACATGATGCAGGGAGACCTTGCCTGCCGGCTGAACAGCAGCTCCAAACTATAATCCTGATTGTAGTGTCAGGGACTCCTTGTATCATATATTACTGTGATATAAGGAATCCCATTCCTAGCAGTGTGGTTGGTCTGTGACACAGGACTTAGGCCTCAAGCACACGAACGTATAAAAACGGCATATATGTATTTGTACCATACGACCCCAATCACTACAATGGGCCATACGGCCACCCACTTAAATGGCCGTATTGTGCAATGTACAGTATTGTGACCGAGACATTAAAAAATATAGAGCATGTCCTTTTATCTCATGTATTTCCATTCTGTACTCCCCATAGAAATCTATGGGAATGTATAAAATACAGGTTGCATACATTTTTGCATCATTTGATGCTGTATATACATGCAGTATTCAGGGAGACTAGAACCAGTGGAATGTGCGTTCTATCAGCCAGTCATCATTTGCCAGCCCACTACATTTTATAGGGATATGGTAAGGAGCCATACTTGCTCATATGGGTGAAAAAAGTCCTGCAAAGAATACATGAATATTACTGGGGCTTACCGGCCTTTTCCCCTGTGGGCATATCCTATGTTTGGGGGCCATAATACGGGTGCACAATTTGCGGCCATAATATGGCCCCCATAGAGGTCTATGATATCCAGTCAAAGTGCATTGAGCTAAGTGCACAAGCCTAAATATGGAGTTGTGAGCTAGCTGCAAAAAATGTGCCTAGCTCATGGCCCCCATAGAGGTCTATTGTGCACACACAGTGCCGCACCACAAGACAGCCCTGCCTCCAATTATACAGGAGGTTCTGTATTGCAGAGCAGCCCCTCCTATGGAGATGGGAGGGGTGAGTACACCACCTGCCTATAATGGGACACAAATATTACCCTGATGTGTCAGAGAATTGGATATAAATAGAAAGAATTTCTGAAACAACCAAATTATGAAGTTGATATTGTTTGAGAAAATGAAAATAATGGACCATTAATGCGATATGTGAAATCATCTTAATATCATCTTAAATCAACTTAATAGGATATAGATGTAAATTTATAAACTATACATCTGAATGTAACATAACTGTACCTCCAAGAAGGACCGGCGTTACCCCAAGGGGGCATCTGCAGGGCAGTAAATAAAATTCATGGGGAGGGGGAGAAGTGTATATAATGAGGGGGCACAGTGTTTATCATTTATTATGGGGCTCTTTGTATATAATTAATGAGGGTGCTCAGTGTGTATAAATCGGTAGGGTGCATGTCTTGGGGCTTGTGTACCTAATCTTCTTTGCTCATAGCCAAATCAGTTGCCGTATTTTTTGGACTATAAGGCTCACAAAAAATCCTTATCAAAGTTGAACCGTACTTATAGACAACACGTACTGTATAATGTTTAAGAGTGTCAACAGTTTCTGCGCCAGCAATATCCTGCACCAGCCCACACTGTACACCGGGCACAATACCCCACACTGGCACGGCCGGCAGAACCACCAGCGCCATAGTGCCGACCACGCAGCAATCCTCATTGGCCGCCTGAGTAAGCAATTTTCCCCTATAGCTGCCAGCCCTGTAACAGGGGAAAGAGGGGGAGCCACAGGGAACACCGTAGGACTAACACCCTGCCTGAGGAGGGAAAGAGAAGGGTTGCAGCAATGTTGCAGCATCACCCTTGCAACATTAACCCCCTAACAGCCCATACCTCTGAGATCCGAGCTCTGTGCACTGGAGACACGTTTGCCTGGAACTGCAGCTGCCTTGAGCTGTGCACAAGTCTGCCACCTGCTGGTCATTAATCCTTATAATCAGGTGCGCCCTATAATTTGGTGCGCCTTATAGATGAACCCAGACGTTTTAGCAAACATTTATTGATAATGCGCCTTATAATCCGGTGCACCTTATAGTTCGAAAAATACGGTAAATGTGAATGTGTTGTTAGTACAGTATTCAAACTTTGGGGCCCCAGTTTAAATTTTGCCCCGGGCCCCACTTTGCCTAAAACCGGCCCTGCCTCCGTGACCCCAAGTTGGATGGGCAAAGCCATATCTTAGTAGTATAGTGGGTCATTAGGGATATGTGTAAATGTACTGTGGTGGACAAATAACAAAACACAGAATGTAATATAAAACATATGCTCTTTATTATCTTTCAGGGATACAATATTTCATGTTATAGACATATAATATTTGGAAACAAGAACATTGACACCTTCCCTAAAGCTTTTATATACAGAATATTTTGTTTGTTAAGCTCAGATACAGGTCACAGCATAGGTACAGTCTGATGTATAGGAATATAATATCTTTGGTTAAATACAGGATCAGAATGGAATCTTACAGGATAGACATATCTTATACATTCAATAAGCAAGCAGCAGCCTACAGCAGCTCAGGTTGGTAATGCGCACACTTGCATATAGTGATATACAACGGAGGACCCCTTTATTGCCATAAACGACTCTCTTTTGGAAGACATTCATTATACTGTACATAACCCATATCCCATTGTCAGTAACAAAGAGACAATAATGTATTTGTGAACTTTTATGGAAAGTTCAAAGTATCAGAGCATAGCCTGCAGGATACATGGTGCTAGTCTGTTACTAATACACACAATATAGATAATCTGATCATTGTCACTATATCTCCCTGAACCTGGGAGTTACCTGGAAGAGTACTGGACTTGTACTAGTAACATGGTCACACTTCTGATTCATAGCTTAATAACAATGTCATAGTTAGATAGAACAGCATGAGATACATACAATTCTAGCCTGATTTATTTCTAGAATCAGCACCACCTAAGCTTTGTACTGCACTTCAGGTTCATTAAAGGGACTCTGCTATTTCTGATAGAGGAAATGAGTAGTAGCCTCTTTTTATTGATCTCAAATCTGTGAGTACAGGCAGACCCCTACTTAAGAACACCCGACTTACAGACGACCGCTAGTTACAAACGGACCTTTGGATATTGATAATTTGCTGTACTTTAGCCTTAGGCTACAATATAACAGTTATTAAAGGCGTCTGAAATGAAGCTTTTTTTGTTAATCCTGGTTCTTATAACAATCCAACATTTTTAAAATCCAATTGTCACAAAGAAAAAAAAAAACAATTTGTCTGAGTTACAATGATAAAATATACAGTTGCGACTTACATACAAATTCAACTTAAGAACAAACCTACAGAACCTATCTTGTATGTAACACGGGGACTGCCTGTACTGTATTATTTGTATTATTATTGCTTAAATAAAGTGTTATTTTATGCTTCTATTTTGGTTATTGTTTCTCTTTTTTGTGGTGTTATTTGATTTTGGGAACATTCTATTTAATCTAGTGGGGGGTACATGGTGAATCTGCCCCCTGTTTCTTGTATCGGTGTAGTGTAATATGAATGTCATTAGACAAGTTATTTGTTGCAGATAGTGTAATCACATTGCTAGAATTTACCTATTACAGGCGGATACCCGACTTACAGACAACCCCTAGTTACAGACGGAGCTCTCAGCCTACTGTGACCTCTTGTGAAGCTCTTTGGATGCTATACTTTAGTCCCAGGCTGCAATGATCAGCTGTAAGGTGTCTGTAATGAAGTTTTATTGATAATCCTTGTTCCCATGACTGCACATAATTGTGAAAATCCAATAGTCACTGGGACAACATTTTCTTTTCTGGAGCTACTATTATAAAATATAGCTTTTCCAAATTACATACAAATTTCAACTAAAGTAAACACCTAAAGAACCTACCTTCTACATTAGGTCTGCTATCTTTAAACTCTTTTCCATATATTTTTGGTATAATACAAAATTGACATTCCTCCATAGAGGTAGATTTATATTCACATTGAATGGAAAATTTACAAGTGTTATTCATGTCGCATTGGCACACAAAACATGTAGTTCTTCTTGCATTGTATGAAACATTGAGAAGATTGTATAAGATACTTATACAAGAATAAAAGAATCTGCCTTTTCCCCTAAAAACAGCACTACCCTTGCACCCATTATTGTAGTTCAGACCCATTTTCATGGAGTTTTAATACTACACACATCCTATAAGAGTGGTGGCATCTTTGGAAACAAATCTGACTTTATAGTTAATATTTTGTACTCATATACATTGTAATAACCATATCATTACGTACTGTAGCCGCAATAATGTGAAATTTGCACTTCATTGGGCTCTTTTATGAAAAGATTACCTAAACCATATACATTTGCACACCACGTATATAGAAAAGGTGAATTGTATGAATATTTACAACTCCCCCTTTATAATCTATAGAGGCAAATGCTTCACCATTATATGTCCTGTTACATACACTAATAGATTGCAGTGCACCTTTTTGCCTGTAGGTGTCAGTGTTGCAATTATTGTAAGAAGAAAGCCCCAGGCGGATATGCTGGATGGATATTATCTGCTGAAACTTACAACCAGGACATTATTCATCGTTCTGTACCAGAGGGAATATTCCTAGTATTTTTTTTTCCTAGATATACATATATAGAGAGAGAAAGAGAGAGGGAATATCTTATGCCCCCATATTCAGGAGTCCCTGTGATTTATGTAATAGTATTCATGGCATCATGGATCTGCATTGTAGCATGAAATACAGACTGAACCCAGAATAAAATAATAAGATGTAGTTTCAAAGAAACTCGTTTGCAGATGTATGTAAAACCTGGTTTCCCTCTGGCCTCTATTGACTTGGATGACACTCAAGAATTTAGACCGTGCTAAAACTTTCTACCCTATAAGGAAACATTGATGTGATTTTACTGCAACTTGCACATGTTCAGACCTTACTGAAAAGCATGCAGAACTGGAAAAACTGCAAAGAATAGCTGGGCATAGGAAAAAGAGAAAGACATTGTAGGAATATTTGATGTAAAGTGGAATAAATACTATAGTACAATGGAAAAAGCGCAGAATAGGAAATACTAAAAGACAATAAATGTGCCGTCTTGCTATATAGAGTAACCTGCTAGTAGGAGAGTCAGAAAAGGGTGCAGTTGTGATAAGGGTATCACCCAAAAACAACACACAGCATGAAATTGCCCATAGAGGCAAAAGTACATTTGCCACGGTTAACAATGGTGGTGGTGGAACACAGAATAGGAACAATCATCCCAAACAGGAACGAAAAACCTAACATGTGAAATCACCACTAAATTATAGATGTTAAAATAGCACTAGGGACCATATCATGCCACACGTACCATCATACATAGCATCCAAACCCTTATACCACCACTGCAAAGTGATTCAAGAATGGAAAGCTAAGGACAAGGATACTCCCCATAGCATAATACCCTATATGTGAAGACGACACATATGAATTCAGGCTATAATACCAGACGTAGGGAATTCAAGAAAAAGATACTATCTCTGAAATCCATGGAATAGTCTGTAGGTATTAGATTCTGCAGGAGTTATATTAGTTGTGTATCTCTGTTGGGGATATCTCTGAGAAGACAATCGGTGAATACTTCATTTTTATGTTTTCTCTCTTTCTATCCCTCTATATGTATGTATCCATACCACCTAGCAATATTCTTGGAACAGTCACGGAGAATGTTTTTGTGTCTAACCACTATTCTATGTAGGAAACAGAATGCAAACAGTCCAAAGTTCCTGGAGGCGTTTAGTTTCTATTGGGTGAATTTAGGGTCTAAGAATCAGTTTAGTGTATGATTCGGGAGGGAGATTTCCTTGCACATGCAGCAAACTGAAAGATAAAACATTATGGGGGTCATTTGTCTTTATTATTTTACAGGAAGGGGTTTTGGACTTGTTTGATTTATCTTAGAGCAGTAGTGGCGTACCTATGACATGGGTGACGTCTCTGTGGGAACTCAAGCCATCAACCCATGACTCAATGGCCTCCTGCTGCAGTCCCAGGTAGCCCATGGAGTGCCAGTTCAGCGCTATTTTAAAGTGACACAACCTGGGACTACAGAAGGAGCAAGAAGGTATGGACAGACCTGGATTATCATTGGAGCTTCTGCTATTCTTCTTGTTCAAGGAATATTGGAAAGCTACAATGATAATCCAAATTTATTCTCCTCCTTTCTACTCTATTGATGTCCACAGGACACCAAAACGATTGAGAATTGTGACAGAGCAGGGACCGAAAAGTTACCGCTTAAATTGCCAAGTAGGCACTTTGTGATAAATAAGTAGGTTTTGATTGTAGTTTGGGCACTTTCATCTTAAATGTGAGTTGATTTTTGTAACTTTTATTTTAAAAGTCACAAAAAGTAGTAAATTTTTCCTCAACCCATTCTAATCTTTTTCTAATATATGCCAGCAGGGGAGTAGATTTTTTTTTTTTTTTTTAATTGCAACCTTCTTCCGCTTCTGACTTCTGGATTCCAAAGCTAAAGCACAACCCTTGCAAACTTTTCTGGGTGGGTGGAAAAGTCCCAAAAAGGCATAAATCCACCAATGCCCCCAGAATGTTGCAAATATAACAGAAAATAATGTGATAAATGCTACCTGTGTGGAAAAAAGTACAAATTTGTATAAACCTGACTATTAGCAGACCACTTTCAGGAACACAATATAAATCTTGAATAAACATTTGATTTGCTTACTGCCGCATCCAGCGCCATACCTGTCCACAGCTCAATCCTATTCACTTTAATTGAACTTGGCAGTACCATTCAAGCCCTTTGAGTAAGAGGGGTGTTGTACTTGGATGTAAAGGGACTATGTTTTTCTCATACTGTACATCATCTTTAAACGTTTTATACATTTTCTGCACTGAAGATTTGACACGATGGGGAACATTTATTAAGACTAGTGCAAACTGGACTATATGTAGTTTGCCAATCTATAGTGCAGAGGGCGCCAGATTCAGGATTTCTGGCACCAGTTCTTCATGAATCTTTAACTGTGGATTTGTCACAGTGGCTGATGCTGGACGGTAAGTTAACACAGTTTGGGACTTTCAGACAACTTTAATAAATATGCCCCAAGTGTGTTTGTAATGTTTCCTAAATGTGATCCTGTGGTCTGCTACAATCATTCTGTATTAATTCTCAAGCCTTATCTGATAGACTTGTAATCTGAAGGACAATTATATTCATGGCTTTCACTGGAAATGACGTGATACTTCCTTCCACCCGTGTTGGGGTTACAAAATGAATGAACAGTTTCTGCAAGGTTCCCTCACAGATTACAGCTGACCATTAGCAGGAAGTGTTAGACAACCTCTACAGTTCTAAGGTGAACCTATAGGACATTTTTTTTTTTTAATGAAAACTGATTTGTTGTATATCACAAGGATTCATGAAAATAGAAGAAATGACTACATTTTTCTTAAAGTTATTTAGGTCACTTTGCAGAACTTTTGTCCGGGTATGTATCTTCTGTCTTGAAGATCTCAGGCTCTACCAGAGGTGCTAGTGCCTTATTTTCTGAGGTATCTTGTGTATCTTTTTTTTCTTGTTCAACCATAACTGAAACAGGTTCTGATTTGTCAGGCTTTTCTGTCTCAACAGATTTCTGTTTTTCAGAAGAGAATGAACGTTTGGGAAATTTATACCATGGAACTTTCTCTTTTTCTGGTTTGCTTTCTACCTGTTTCTGTTTTTCATGGTCATGTTTGTTGCTATCGGTCTCACCTACTGAAGATGAAAATCCAATGTTTGGAATCCAGAACTTGAACTTGGTTGGTGATTTCTGATTTACCGTTTCTTTTTCTTTCATATTTAAATGCTCTACTGTAGCACTTGGATCTTCATTCAAGGTTCTGCCATCATCTGCATCTTTCAGTTGTAGTGGGACGCTAACAGTGGTTGATTGACTGGATGATTTCACCCCAAATGTATATGTCTTTAACTTTGGCACATGGACTTTGGAAGATTTAATATGATCACTCTTATCCAGTTCATCCATGGTTTCATCTAATCCAGTTTCAATTGCCTGAGATAATTCTGTGGCAGTTTCCTCATAGATAACTGGTTGCTCTACTTTTTCTTCGATGTTCTGACTTTCTGAACCTTGAGTGTGAATGGTAGTGCTTACCTCTGGTAACTTGACCTTGAGAAGTGAAAAACCATAGGAAGGAGTTTGCATTTCAGATGATGATATCTCATACTCTTTCACAATTCCAGATGAAAATGATGAGGATTTAACTTTTGCAACTGTTCTAATTGTATCTGGTGATACATTGTCATATTCACTTGGAATCTCAGCTGAACTGCTATCTGAATATAAATCTTTATCACTTGGAATCGCTGCCTCCTTTGTTGTATCTGGTGATGGAAAACTGCATCTAATGTAGCTAATATGGGACAATTTGACTGTTTGTGTATCTTCTACAACTTTATTTTCATGTTCCATAGATGATTTTTCAGTCACACATTTTGTGAGTACATCTTTCTGACTTTCAACATCCGAAATCATTGAAACAGTTTTTTCTTGTAGTACTTCACAAGTCATATTGCTGATGCCCTCAGTTTCCTGAGTGTGAACATTATCAATAATTTCGGTATTTTCAGGCGAGGTTGAAATATCATCTCTAGTTATGCCTCTACTTTGGTCAGCTAGTGAGTCTTTTGGGTCTACAGCTTCCATTATGTCCTGAACTGATTTATTGGCAACACAGCTAATGTCCACACCTTCTAACTCAATTTCACCGGTTAAGTCATATTCTGGGAGAACTAACCCAGAACTATCATGACTAGTGGTTATATCAAAGGATTCCTTTTCATCTTGTGATGAAGACAATGATAAAACTGGCATCTTGACTTTGGGGAAGGATAATTTAAAACCTTTTCTTGTGGGCTTTTCTTTTGATTCAGTAACTTTGGATTCAGTGGAAATAGGGAAGTCAATTTGCTTCTCAGAAATAGCTGTGTCATTTTTTGTATCCACCAAGTTGTCACTTATGTTTACTGCAGTTGTTTTAATGAGTGTTGCTTTAGACCTTTTTATACTAAACTGTTTATCTTCATTACCAATTGTTGCTACTTGATCTAGGTTGTACTCTGCAGCTTCAGTACCAAAACTGATGTCTTGTGGAGTAATAGCAGAAATCACTGGGGCTTGAAAATGTGGAAATTCAACCGTGAATTCTTCTTCAAAAGAAGTTTTCTTAATTAATGTTTTATTTGTCTCACAAGTTTCTGCTTTTTCAGTGTCAACTGTTGGGTCAAGAGATGACATCTTATTAGCATTATTCTCCATGATGTTTTCACTCTTATCTTCATAAGTAGTAGAAGAGTCAACCTTAAGGTTACTGTTGTCAGGTAAACTTTTTATAGACGGTTTAGAAAATTCCAGTTGAGGAAGTTTAATCTTTGGACGATCTCTGCTAGTGCTGACTAAACCAGACTTAAGCTTTTCTACTCCATAGTCAGTGCTACTAATGACATCAACTTTTAATTCACTGTCTTCAATATCTCCTTTTATTTCAATAGGCAAATCGTCTTGAGAAACCGTTTTATTAATGTTTAAGTCCATACCTGTAACTGTTGACTCAGTGACCTCATCATTAATGCTTTTTTCTCTTTTTACCTTTAAACTAATGGAAGGGATTTTAAAAGATGGTAATTTAAATGGACTTTTAGGTTTCTCTTCAACTTGTGAAGGAATTACTTTGTCTACATTTTTCAAAATGGTTTCCTCTTTAGCTGAAATAGCCTCTTTAGAATCTGTTACAATGCTCGATTTTTTCTCATGTTTGCTAAATAAATTCATTTTCAGCCCGGGAATTTGAAATTTCCATCCTTGCGACTCAGTATTTTCTTCTGCAGTTTTACCAACCTCTTGTGTTTCTACTTTCTCAAAATAATCATTTTTAACTTGAGATGAATTGTCCGTGATAGGTCTTGTATTCTCATCAGATCCAATATGTATGCTTTCTTCAATGACTGCAATACTAAGCTTTCGTGCTGAAAATTTAGGAAACACTATTCCAGATTGTGGTGATGTGGAAGTCTGTGTTGATATATTGGATACATTGATTATTTCTTGTTCTGATTGTGATTCTTCAGTAGTGGTCTTGTGAACAATTGTTTGAGTATCTTCGACAGTAGTTTTTGCATTTTTGGAATGTTTAAAGAACTCAGATTCATCTTCTAAAACCATTTGTTTTTGGGTAAGCATATCTCTTGGTATAACTATATTGAAAACCTCCTCATTCACATTTTTTGATGTGTCAATTTCAGTTGGGGACATAACATCATCAGCAATAGAAATGCTTTCCTGATGAACAGTTACACCAACACCTGAAGCTGAATGTTGAGATATAAAAACTCTCCGTCGTCTGTCTGAAGTTACAACTTCTGATGGTAAATGTTTATTGTCTGTAGAGAAAGCATCTTCTTCTTTGAGAATCTTTTCCAAGGATATAGCTCTTTTATCTTCTTGTGAGACTTTTAATTTGGATTTTGGAAGATTCCATCCTGAAGACTCTGTCTCTGCATCTACTTTTTTCTCTATAGTCTCTGACCGTGAAGTGTCAACTTTGGTCTGACTGTTCATATCACGGTCCTGTAAAACTGCTTTAGTGATTTCAGAGTCTTTTATTTCATCTGGAATTGTTGTGAGTTGGGTGTTCAGTTCAGCCCCTACCAGTGTCTGAACAATATTGGTTTGTGTAGTGGACTCACTGGCTTCTGGTGTAAAAGTCTCTGTATTTAATTCTTTAACAGTGAAAAGAGGAATTTTGAAAGATGGTATAGTCCAGCAAAAAGACTGTTGCCCGTGCTCCACAGCTTCAGATTTTTCGTCTACTTCATTTTTAGACCAGTTTTCTTCAGAAACTGGTTTTGCTTTAGTCAGAATATCCATTTGCCTGACATCTGAATCTAGTGTGGTAAGTTCCTTAAACTCCTGATGGACAGAAATTTGTTTTTCAATTTGTGCAGCTATTACTTTGGTTTCACTTTGTATAAGTGTGCTTTTGGTTTGCGAGACTGATAAATCTGAATCTTTTGGCGAAATCATTGTATCTGTTCCCGAACTTGATACAGTCCTAATAGTTTTCTCTACCTTTGTGATCTTTTTCCTTTGTTTTCTAACTTTGCCCTTTCCTTTAATACTTTCTTCGGTAGGCGATTGTAAATCACCATCAGAAACCTCTGTTATAACCTTTGAACTTTCAACCTTTATTTCTTTGTCAAGATCATCTTCGTGAAGAGATGGCTGCTCTTCAGGCGTGGTGACTTCCTCAACTGGGCTTTTTGGCTCTTCTGCAACTTCTTCTGCAGTATCAAGTTTGGTTTCTTCTGTTACGGAGCTCACAGAATGGGTTTCTAATATGCCAGTCACATCCTCTTGCACAAACTCTAACTTTTCAGCTGTTTCTTGTGAAGGAGACTCTGAATGTGGCACAATAGTTTGAACCTCCTTTGTAATTGAAATGCTCTGTGAAAGGAAACTGTCAGTTTCATCAACTCTACTGAGGACTGGAACTTGGAAGCTTGTCAGCTGTATTTTGAAGCTTGTATCTCTCTCTTCTTGTACAGTTTCTTCGTCATCTTTGACCATTACACTTTGTAGCTTATCCTTGTTGGTTTGTGTTTCGCTCTCAGATTTGACTGGGAACTCAGTTAAATCAACTTTCTCAATTTTGGTGGTAATAATTTCTGTGGTTTTATATTCAGTTTTGGTGACAGTGTCTACTTCTTGAGATTGGACAGTGGAATCAATAATTGAGTCATCCTCAGATGTACCAAAGAATGGGATCTTGGGGAGTTTGAACGCTGGCAGTTTCCATCCTGAAGACTCTGTCTCTGTATCTACGTTTTGTTCTACAATGTCTGACAGTGGAATATCAACTTTGGTCTGTGTTTTGCTATCACTGTCCTCAAAAACTACTTTAGTGGTTTCAGAGTCTTTTCTTTCATCTGGAATAGTTGTAGGTTGGATGGCTAGTTCCACCTCCAGCGGAGTTTGAACAATATTGGTTTGTGTAGTGGTCTCACTGGATTCTTGTGTAACAGTCTCTGTTTTTACTTCTGTTCCACTAAAGAGGGGAATTTTGAAAGATGGTATTGTCCAGCTAAAAGACTGTTGACCATCTTCAGTGCCTGCAGGTTTTCCATCCACTTCAATTTTAGACCTGTCTTCCTCAGAAAGTGATTTTTCTATAGTCTCTACATGTCTAACAGAAATGTCTATTTGCCCAATATCTGTTTCTGGTGTGGTAACGTCCCTCACCTCCTGATAGACAGATATTTGTTTTTCAAAGTCTGGAGCTATTTCTTTGGTTTCACTTTGTATAAAAGTGCTTGTGGTTTGTGAGACTGATAAATCTGAATCTTTTGGCGAAATCATTGTATCTGTTCCCGAACTTGATACAGTCCTAATAGTTTTCTCTACCTTTGTGATCTTTTTCCTTTGTTTTCTAACTTTGCCCTTTCCTTTAATACTTTCTTCGGTAGGCGATTGTAAATCACCATCAGAAACCTCTGTTAAAACCTTTGTACTTTCAACCTTTATTTCTTTGTCAAGATCATCTTCGTGAAGAGATGGCTGCTCTTCAGGCGTGGTGACTTCCTCAACTGGGCTTTTTGGCTCTTCTGCAACTTCTTCTGCAGTATCAAGTTTGGTTTCTTCTGTTACGGAGCTCATAGAATGGGTTTCTAATATGCCAGTCACATCCTCTTGCACAAACTCTAACTTTTCTGCTGTTTCTTGTGAAGGAGACTCTGAATGTGGCACAATCGTTTCAACCTCCTTTGTAATTGAAATGCTCTGTGAAAGGAAACTGTCAGTTTCATCAACTTTACTGAGGACTGGAACTTGGAAGCTTGTCAGCTGTATTTTGAAGCTTGTATCTCTCTCCTCTTGTACACTTTCATCGTCATCTTTGACCATTATACCTTGTAGCCTGTCCTTTTTAGTTTGTGTTTCGCTCTCAGATTTGACTGGGAACTCAGTGAAATCATCTTTCTCAATTTTGGTGGTAATAATTTCTGTGTTTTTATATTCAGTTTTGGTGACAGTGTCTACTTCTTGAGATTGGACAGTGGAATCAATAATTGAGTCATCCTCAGATGTACCAAAGAATGGGATCTTGGGGAGTTTGAACGCTGGCAGTTTCCATCCTGAAGACTCTGTCTCCGTATCTACTTTTTGTTCTACAATGTCTGACAGTGGAATATCAACCTTGGTCTGTGTTTTGCTATCGCTGTCCTCAAAAACTACTTTAGTGGTTTCAGAGTCTTTTCTGTCATCTGGAATAGTTGTAGGTTGGATGGCTAGTTCCACCTCCAGCGGAGTTTGAACAATATTGGTTTGTGTAGTGGTCTCACTGGATTCTTGTGTAACATTCTCTGTTTTTACTTCTGTTCCACTAAAGAGGGGAATTTTGAAAGATGGTATTGTCCAGCTAAAAGATTGTTGACCATCTTCAGTGGCAGCAGGTTTTCCATCCACTTCAATTTTAGACCTGTCTTCCTTAGAAAGTGATTTTTCTATAGTCTCTACCTGTCTAACAGAAATGTCTATTTGCCCAATATCTGTTTCTGGTGTGGTAACGTCCCTCACCTCGTGATAGACAGATATTTGTTTTTCAAAGTCTGGAGCTATTTCTTTGGTTTCACTTTGTATAAAAGTGCTTGTGGTTTGTGAGACTGATAAATCTGAATCTTTTGGCGAAATCATTGTATCTGTTCCCGAACTTGATACAGTCCTAATAGTTTTCTCTACCTTTGTGATCTTTTTCCTTTGTTTTCTAACTTTGCCCTTTCCTTTAATACTTTCTTCGGTAGGCGATTGTAAATCACCATCAGAAACCTCTGTTATAACCTTTGTACTTTCAACCTTTATTTCTTTGTCAAGATCATCTTCGTGAAGAGATGGCTGCTCTTCAGGCGTGGTGACTTCCTCAACTGGGCTTTTTGGCTCTTCTGCAACTTCTTCTGCAGTATCAAGTTTGGTTTCTTCTGTTACGGAGCTCACAGAATGGGTTTCTAATATGCCAGTCACATCCCTTTGCACAAACTCTAACTTTTCTGCTGTTTCTTGTGAAGGAGACTCTGAATGTGGCACAATCGTTTCAACCTCCTTTGTAATTGAAATGCTCTGTGAAAGGAAACTGTCAGTTTCATCAACTTTACTGAGGACTGGAACTTGGAAGCTTGTCAGCTGTATTTTGAAGCTTGTATCTCTCTCCTCTTGTACACTTTCATCGTCATCTTTGACCATTATACCTTGTAGCCTGTCCTTTTTAGTTTGTGTTTCGCTCTCAGATTTGACTGGGAACTCAGTGAAATCATCTTTCTCAATTTTGGTGGTAATAATTTCTGTGTTTTTATATTCAGTTTTGGTGACAGTGTCTACTTCTTGAGATTGGACAGTGGAATCAATAATTGAGTCATCCTCAGATGTACCCAAGAATGGGATCTTGGGGAGTTTGAACGCTGGCAGTTTCCATCCTGAAGACTCTGTCTCCGTATCTACTTTTTGTTCTACAATGTCTGACAGTGGAATATCAACTTTGGTCTGTGTTTTGCTATCGCTGTCCTCAAAAACTACTTTAGTGGTTTCAGAGTCTTTTCTGTTATCTGGAATAGTTGTAGGTTGGATGGCTAGTTCCACCTCCAGCGGAATTTGAACAATATTGGTTTGTGTAGTGGTCTCATCGGATTCTTGTGTAACAGTCTCTGTTTTTACTTCTGTTCCACTAAAGAGGGGAATTTTGAAAGATGGTATTGTCCAGCTAAAAGACTGTTGACCATCTTCAGTGGCAGCAGGTTTTCCATCCACTTCAATTTTAGAACTGTCTTCCTCAGAAAGTGATTTTTCTATACTCTCTACCTGTCTAACAGAAATGTCTATTTGCCCAATATCTGTTTCTGGTGTGGTAACGTCCCTAACCTCGTGATAGACAGATATTTGTTTTTCAAAGTCTGGAGCTATTTCTTTGGTTTCACTTTGTATAAAAGTGCTTGTGGTTTGTGAGACTGATAAATCTGAATCTTTTGGCGAAATCATTGTATCTGTTCCCGAACTTGATACAGTCCTAATAGTTTTCTCTACCTTTGTGATCTTTTTCCTTTGTTTTCTAACTTTGCCCTTTCCTTTAATACTTTCTTTGGTAGGCGATTGTAAATCACCATCAGAAACCTCTGTTATAACCTTTGTACTTTCAACCTTTATTTCTTTGTCAAGATCATCTTCGTGAAGAGATGGCTGCTCTTCAGGCGTGGTGACTTCCTCAACTGGGCTTTTTGGCTCTTCTGCAACTTCTTCTGCAGTACCAAGTTTGGTTTCTTCTGTTACGGAGCTCACAGAATGGGTTTCTAATATGCCAGTCACATCCTCTTGCACAAACTCTAACTTTTCTGCTGTTTCTTGTGAAGGAGACTCTGAATGTGGCACAATCATTTCAACCTCCTTTGTAATTGAAATGCTCTGTGAAACAAAACTGTCAGTTTCATCAACTTTACTGAGGACTGGAACTTGGAAGCTTGTCAGCTGTATTTTGAAGCTTGTATCTCTCTCCTCTTGTACACTATCAAGGTCATCTTTGACCATTATACCTTGTACCCTGTCCTTTTTGGTTTGTGTTTCGCTCTTAGATTTGACTGGAAACTCAGTGAAATCATCTTTCTCAATTTTGGTGGTAATAATTTCTGTGGTTTTATATTCAGTTTTGGTGACAGTGTCTACTTCTTGAGATTGGACAGTGGAATCAATAATTGAGCCATCCTCAGATGTACCAAAGAATGGGATCTTGGGGAGTTTGAACGCTGGCAGTTTCCATCCTGAAGACTCTGTCTCCGTATCTACTTTTTGTTCTACAATGTCTGACAGTGGAATATCAACTTTGGTCTGTGTTTTGCTATCGCTGTCCTCAAAAACTACTTTAGTGGTTTCAGAGTCTTTTCTTTCATCTGGAATAGTTGTAGGTTGGATGGCTAGTTCCACCTCCAGCGGAATTTGAACAATATTGGTTTGTGTAGTGGTCTCATCGGATTCTTGTGTAACAGTCTCTGTTTTTACTTCTGTTCCACTAAAGAGGGGAATTTTGAAAGATGGTATTGTCCAGCTAAAAGACTGTTGACCATCTTCAGTGGCAGCAGGTTTTCCATCCACTTCAATTTTAGACCTGTCTTCCTCAGAAAGTGATTTTTCTATAGTCTCTACCTGTCTAACAGAAATGTCTATTTGCCCAATATCTGTTTCTGGTGTGGTAACGTCCCTCACCTCGTGATAGACAGATATTTGTTTTTCAAAGTCTGGAGCTATTTCTTTGGTTTCACTTTGTATAAAAGTGCTTGTTGTTTGTGAGACTGATAAATCTGAATCTTTTGGCAAAATCATTGTATCTGTTCTCGAACTTGATACAGTCCTAATAGTTTTCTCTACCTTTGTGATCTTTTTCCTTTGTTTTCTATCTTTGCCCTTTCCTTTAATACTTTCTTCGGTAGGCGATTGTAAATCACCATCAGAAACCTCTGTTATAACCTTTGTACTTTCAACCTTTATTTCTTTGTCAAGATCATCTTCGTGAAGAGATGGCTGCTCTTCAGGCGTGGTGACTTCCTCAACTGGGCTTTTTGGCTCTTCTGCAACTTCTTCTGCAGTATCAAGTTTGGTTTCTTCTGTTACGGAGCTCACAGAATGGGTTTCTAATATGCCAGTCACATCCTTTTGCACAAACTCTAACTTTTCTGCTGTTTCTTGTGAAGGAGACTCTGAATGTGGCACAATCGTTTCAACCTCCTTTGTAATTGAAATGCTCTGGGAAACGAAACTGTCAGTTTCATCAACTTTACTGAGGACTGGAACTTGGAAGCTTGTCAGCTGTATTTTGAAGCTTGTATCTCTCTCCTCTTGTACACTTTCATCGTCATGTTTGACCATTATACCTTGTAGCCTGTCCTTTTTGGTTTGTGTTTCGCTCTCAGATTTGACTGGGAACTCAGTGAAATCATCTTTCTCAATTTTGGTGGTAATAATTTCTGTGGTTTTATATTCAGTTTTGGTGACAGTGTCTACTTCTTGAGATTGGACAGTGGAATCAATAATTGAGTCATCCTCAGATGTACCAAAGAATGGGATCTTGGGGAGTTTGAACGCTGGCAGTTTCCATCCTGAAGACTCTGTCTCCGTATCTACTTTTTGTTCTACAATGTCTGACAGTGGAATATCAACTTTGGTCTGTGTTTTGCTATCGCTGTCCTCAAAAACTACTTTAGTGGTTTCAGAGTCTTTTCTGTCATCTGGAATAGTTGTAGGTTGGATGGCTAGTTCCACCTCCAGCGGAATTTGAACAATATTGGTTTGTGTAGTGGTCTCATCGGATTCTTGTGTAACAGTCTCTGTTTTTACTTCTGTTCCACTAAAGAGGGGAATTTTGAAAGATGGTATTGTCCAGCTAAAAGACTGTTGACCATCTTCAGTGGCAGCAGGTTTTCCATCCACTTCAATTTTAGACCTGTCTTCCTCAGAAAGTGATTTTTCTATAGTCTCTACCTGTCTAACAGAAATGTCTATTTGCCCAATATCTGTTTCTGGTGTGGTAACGTCCCTCACCTCGTGATAGACAGATATTTGTTTTTCAAAGTCTGGAGCTATTTCTTTGGTTTCACTTTGTATAAAAGTGCTTGTTGTTTGTGAGACTGATAAATCTGAATCTTTTGGCAAAATCATTGTATCTGTTCTCGAACTTGATACAGTCCTAATAGTTTTCTCTACCTTTGTGATCTTTTTCCTTTGTTTTCTATCTTTGCCCTTTCCTTTAATACTTTCTTCGGTAGGCGATTGTAAATCACCATCAGAAACCTCTGTTATAACCTTTGTACTTTCAACCTTTATTTCTTTGTCAAGATCATCTTCGTGAAGAGATGGCTGCTCTTCAGGCGTGGTGACTTCCTCAACTGGGCTTTTTGGCTCTTCTGCAACTTCTTCTGCAGTATCAAGTTTGGTTTCTTCTGTTACGGAGCTCACAGAATGGGTTTCTAATATGCCAGTCACATCCTTTTGCACAAACTCTAACTTTTCTGCTGTTTCTTGTGAAGGAGACTCTGAATGTGGCACAATCGTTTCAACCTCCTTTGTAATTGAAATGCTCTGGGAAACGAAACTGTCAGTTTCATCAACTTTACTGAGGACTGGAACTTGGAAGCTTGTCAGCTGTATTTTGAAGCTTGTATCTCTCTCCTCTTGTACACTTTCATCGTCATGTTTGACCATTATACCTTGTAGCCTGTCCTTTTTGGTTTGTGTTTCGCTCTCAGATTTGACTGGGAACTCAGTGAAATCATCTTTCTCAATTTTGGTGGTAATAATTTCTGTGGTTTTATATTCAGTTTTGGTGACAGTGTCTACTTCTTGAGATTGGACAGTGGAATCAATAATTGAGTCATCCTCAGATGTACCAAAGAATGGGATCTTGGGGAGTTTGAACGCTGGCAGTTTCCATCCTGAAGACTCTGTCTCCGTATCTACTTTTTGTTCTACAATGTCTGACAGTGGAATATCAACTTTGGTCTGTGTTTTGCTATCGCTGTCCTCAAAAACTGCTTTAGTGGTTTCAGAGTCTTTTCTTTCATCTGGAATAGTTGTAGGTTGGATGGCTAGTTCCACCTCCAGCGGAGTTTGAACAATATTGGTTTGTGTAGTGGTCTCATCGGATTCTTGTGTAACAGTCTCTGTTTTCACTTCTGTTCCACTAAAGAGGGGAATTTTGAAAGATGGTATTGTCCAGCTAAAAGACTGTTGACCATCTTCAGTGGCAGCAGGTTTTCCATCCACTTCAATTTTAGACCTGTCTTCCTTAGAAAGTGATTTTTCTATAGTCTCTACCTGTCTAACAGAAATGTCTATTTGCCCAATATCTGTTTCTGGTGTGGTAACGTCCCTCACCTCGTGATAGACAGATATTTGTTTTTCAAAGTCTGGAGCTATTTCTTTGGTTTCACTTTCTATAAAAGTGCTTGTGGTTTGTGAGACTGATAAATCTGAATCTTTTGGCGAAATCATTGTATCTGTTCCCGAACTTGATACAGTCCTAATAGATTTCTCTACCTTTGTGATCTTTTTCCTTTGTTTTCTAACTTTGCCCTTTCCTTTAATACTTTCTTCGGTAGGCGATTGTATATCACCATCAGAAACCTCTGTTATAACCTTTGTACTTTCAACCTTTATTTCTTTGTCAAGATCATCTTCGTGAAGAGATGGCTGCTCTTCTGGCGTGGTGACTTCCTCAACTGGGCTTTTTGGCTCTTCTGCAACTTCTTCTGCAGTATCAAGTTTGGTTTCTTCTGTTACGGAGCTCACAGAATGGGTTTCTAATATGCCAGTCACATCCTTTTGCACAAACTCTAACTTTTCTGCTGTTTCTTGTGAAGGAGACTCTGAATGTGGCACAATCGTTTCAACCTCCTTTGTAATTGAAATGCTCTGTGAAAGGAAACTGTCAGTTTCATCAACTTTACTGAGGACTGGAACTTGGAAGCTTGTCAGCTGTATTTTGAAGCTTGTATCTCTCTCCTCTTGTACACTATCATCGTCATCTTTGACCATTATACCTTGTAGCCTGTCCTTTTTAGTTTGTGTTTCGCTCTCAGATTTGACTGGGAACTCAGTGAAATCATCTTTCTCAATTTTGGTGGTAATAATTTCTGTGGTTTTATATTCAGTTTTGGTGACAGTGTCTACTTCTTGAGATTGGACAGTGGAATCAATAATTGAGCCATCCTCAGATGTACCAAAGAATGGTATCTTGGGGAGTTTGAACGCTGGCAGTTTCCATCCTGAAGACTCTGTCTCCGTATATACTTTTTGTTCTACAATGTCTGACAGTGGAATATCAACTTTGGTCTGTGTTTTGCTATCGCTGTCCTCAAAAACTACTTTAGTAGTTTCAGAGTCTTTTCTGTCATCTGGAATAGTTGTAGGTTGGATGGCTAGTTCCACCTCCAGCGGAATTTGAACAATATTGGTTTGTGTAGTGGTCTCATCGGATTCTTGTGTAACAGTCTCTGTTTTTACTTCTGTTCCACTAAAGAGGGGAATTTTGAAAGATGGTATTGTCCAGCTAAAAGACTGTTGACCATCTTCAGTGGCAGCAGGTTTTCCATCCACTTCAATTTTAGACCTGTCTTCCTCAGAAAGTGATTTTTCTATAGTCTCTACCTGTCTAACAGAAATGTCTATTTGCCCAATATCTGTTTCTGGTGTGGTAATGTCCCTCACCTCGTGATAGACAGATATTTGTTTTTCAAAGTCTGGAGCTATTTCTTTGGTTTCACTTTGTATAAAAGTGCTTGTTGTTTGTGAGACTGATAAATCTGAATCTTTTGGCGAAATCATTGTATCTGTTCTCGAACTTGATACAGTCCTATTAGTTTTCTCTACCTTTGTGATCTTTTTCCTTTGTTTTCTATCTTTGCCCTTTCCTTTAATACTTTCTTCGGTAGGCGATTGTAAATCACCATCAGAAACCTCTGTTATAACCTTTGTACTTTCAACCTTTATTTCTTTGTCAAGATCATCTTCGTGAAGAGATGGCTGCTCTTCAGGCGTGGTGACTTCCTCAACTGGGCTTTTTGGCTCTTCTGCAACTTCTTCTGCAGTATCAAGTTTGGTTTCTTCTGTTACGGAGCTCACAGAATGGGTTTCTAATATGCCAGTCACATCCTTTTGCACAAACTCTAACTTTTCTGCTGTTTCTTGTGAAGGAGACTCTGAATGTGGCACAATCGTTTCAACCTCCTTTGTAATTGAAATGCTCTGGGAAACGAAACTGTCAGTTTCATCAACTTTACTGAGGACTGGAACTTGGAAGCTTGTCAGCTGTATTTTGAAGCTTGTATCTCTCTCCTCTTGTACACTTTCATCGTCATCTTTGACCATTATACCTTGTAGCCTGTCCTTTTTGGTTTGTGTTTCGCTCTCAGATTTGACTGGGAACTCAGTGAAATCATCTTTCTCAATTTTGGTGGTAATAATTTCTGTGGTTTTATATTCAGTTTTGGTGACAGTGTCTACTTCTTGAGATTGGACAGTGGAATCAATAATTGAGTCATCCTCAGATGTACCAAAGAATGGGATCTTGGGGAGTTTGAACGCTGGCAGTTTCCATCCTGAAGACTCTGTCTCCGTATCTACTTTTTGTTCTACAATGTCTGACAGTGGAATATCAACTTTGGTCTGTGTTTTGCTATCGCTGTCCTCCAAAACTGCTTTAGTGGTTTCAGAGTCTTTTCTTTCATCTGGAATAGTTGTAGGTTGGATGGCTAGTTCCACCTCCAGCGGAGTTTGAACAATATTGGTTTGTGTAGTGGTCTCATCGGATTCTTGTGTAACAGTCTCTGTTTTTACTTCTGTTCCACTAAAGAGGGGAATTTTGAAAGATGGTATTGTCCAGCTAAAAGACTGTTGACCATCTTCAGTGGCAGCAGGTTTTCCATCCACTTCAATTTTAGACCTGTCTTCCTTAGAAAGTGATTTTTCTATAGTCTCTACCTGTCTAACAGAAATGTCTATTTGCCCAATATCTGTTTCTGGTGTGGTAACGTCCCTCACCTCGTGATAGACAGATATTTGTTTTTCAAAGTCTGGAGCTATTTCTTTGGTTTCACTTTGTATAAAAGTGCTTGTGGTTTGTGAGACTGATAAATCTGAATCTTTTGGCGAAATCATTGTATCTGTTCCCGAACTTGATACAGTCCTAATAGATTTCTCTACCTTTGTGATCTTTTTCCTTTGTTTTCTAACTTTGCCCTTTCCTTTAATACTTTCTTCGGTAGGCGATTGTAAATCACCATCAGAAACCTCTGTTATAACCTTTGTACTTTCAACCTTTATTTCTTTGTCAAGATCATCTTCGTGAAGAGATGGCTGCTCTTCTGGCATGGTGACTTCCTCAACTGGGCTTTTTGGCTCTTCTGCAACTTCTTCTGCAGTATCAAGTTTGGTTTCTTCTGTTACGGAGCTCACAGAATGGGTTTCTAATATGCCAGTCACATCCTTTTGCACAAACTCTAACTTTTCTGCTGTTTCTTGTGAAGGAGACTCTGAATGTGGCACAATCGTTTCAACCTCCTTTGTAATTGAAATGCTCTGTGAAAGGAAACTGTCAGTTTCATCAACTTTACTGAGGACTGGAACTTGGAAGCTTGTCAGCTGTATTTTGAAGCTTGTATCTCTCTCCTCTTGTACACTATCATCGTCATCTTTGACCATTATACCTTGTAGCCTGTCCTTTTTAGTTTGTGTTTCGCTCTCAGATTTGACTGGGAACTCAGTGAAATCATCTTTCTCAATTTTGGTGGTAATAATTTCTGTGGTTTTATATTCAGTTTTGGTGACAGTGTCTACTTCTTGAGATTGGACAGTGGAATCAATAATTGAGCCATCCTCAGATGTACCAAAGAATGGTATCTTGGGGAGTTTGAACGCTGGCAGTTTCCATCCTGAAGACTCTGTCTCCGTATCTACTTTTTGTTCTACAATGTCTGACAGTGGAATATCAACTTTGGTCTGTGTTTTGCTATCGCTGTCCTCAAAAACTACTTTAGTGGTTTCAGAGTCTTTTCTGTCATCTGGAATAGTTGTAGGTTGGATGGCTAGTTCCACCTCCAGCGGAATTTGAACAATATTGGTTTGTGTAGTGGTCTCATCGGATTCTTGTGTAACAGTCTCTGTTTTTACTTCTGTTCCACTAAAGAGGGGAATTTTGAAAGATGGTATTGTCCAGCTAAAAGACTGTTGACCATCTTCAGTGGCAGCAGGTTTTCCATCCACTTCAATTTTAGACCTGTCTTCCTCAGAAAGTGATTTTTCTATAGTCTCTACCTGTCTAACAGAAATGTCTATTTGCTCAATATCTGTTTCTGGTGTGGTAACGTCCCTCACCTCGTGATAGACAGATATTTGTTTTTCAAAGTCTGGAGCTATTTCCTTGGTTTCACTTTGTATAAAAGTGCTTGTTGTTTGTGAGACTGATAAATCTGAATCTTTTGGCGAAATCATTGTATCTGTTCTCGAACTTGATACAGTCCTAATAGTTTTCTCTACCTTTGTGATCTTTTTCCTTTGTTTTCTAACTTTGCCCTTACCTTTAATACTTTCTTCGGTAGGCGATTGTAAATCACCATCAGAAACCTCTGTTATAACCTTTGTACTTTCAACCTTTATTTCTTTGTCAAGATCATCTTCGTGAAGAGATGGCTGCTCTTCAGGCGTGGTGACTTCCTCAACTGGGCTTTTTGGCTCTTCTGCAACTTCTTCTGCAGTATCAAGTTTGGTTTCTTCTGTTACGGAGCTCACAGAATGGGTTTCTAATATGCCAGTCACATCCTTTTGCACAAACTCTAACTTTTCTGCTGTTTCTTGTGAAGGAGACTCTGAATGTGGCACAATCGTTTCAACCTCCTTTGTAATTGAAATGCTCTGGGAAACGAAACTGTCAGTTTCATCAACTTTACTGAGGACTGGAACTTGGAAGCTTGTCAGCTGTATTTTGAAGCTTGTATCTCTCTCCTCTTGTACACTTTCATCGTCATGTTTGACCATTATACCTTGTAGCCTGTCCTTTTTGGTTTGTGTTTCGCTCTCAGATTTGACTGGGAACTCAGTGAAATCATCTTTCTCAATTTTGGTGGTAATAATTTCTGTGGTTTTATATTCAGTTTTGGTGACAGTGTCTACTTCTTGAGATTGGACAGTGGAATCAATAATTGAGTCATCCTCAGATGTACCAAAGAATGGGATCTTGGGGAGTTTGAACGCTGGCAGTTTCCATCCTGAAGACTCTGTCTCCGTATCTACTTTTTGTTCTACAATGTCTGACAGTGGAATATCAACTTTGGTCTGTGTTTTGCTATCGCTGTCCTCAAAAACTGCTTTAGTGGTTTCAGAGTCTTTTCTTTCATCTGGAATAGTTGTAGGTTGGATGGCTAATTCCACCTCCAGCGGAGTTTGAACAATATTGGTTTGTGTAGTGGTCTCATCGGATTCTTGTGTAACAGTCTCTGTTTTTACTTCTGTTCCACTAAAGAGGGGAATTTTGAAAGATGGTATTGTCCAGCTAAAAGACTGTTGACCATCTTCAGTGGCAGCAGGTTTTCCATCCAGTTCAATTTTAGACCTGTCTTCCTCAGAAAGTGATTTTTCTATAGTCTCTACCTGTCTAACAGAAATGTCTATTTGCCCAATATCTGTTTCTGGTGTGGTAACGTCCCTCACCTCGTGATAGACAGATATTTGTTTTTCAAAGTCTGGAGCTATTTCTTTGGTTTCACTTTGTATAAAAGTGCTTGTGGTTTGTGAGACTGATAAATCTGAATCTTTTGGCGAAATCATTGTATCTGTTCCCGAACTTGATACAGTCCTAATAGCTTTCTCTACCTTTGTGATCTTTTTCCTTTGTTTTCTAACTTTGCCCTTTCCTTTAATACTTTCTTCGGTAGGCGATTGTAAATCACCATCAGAAACCTCTGTTATAACCTTTGTACTTTCAACCTTTATTTCTTTGTCAAGATCATCTTCGTGAAGAGATGGCTGCTCTTCAGGCGTGGTGACTTCCTCAACTGGGCTTTTTGGCTCTTCTGCAACTTCTTCTGCAGTATCAAGTTTGGTTTCTTCTGTTACGGAGCTCACAGAATGGGTTTCTAATATGCCAGTCACATCCTTTTGCACAAACTCTAACTTTTCTGCTGTTTCTTGTGAAGGAGACTCTGAATGTGGCACAATCGTTTCAACCTCCTTTGTAATTGAAATGCTCTGTGAAAGGAAACTGTCAGTTTCATCAACTTTACTGAGGACTGGAACTTGGAAGCTTGTCAGCTGTATTTTGAAGCTTGTATCTCTCTCCTCTTGTACACTATCATCGTCATCTTTGACCATTATACCTTGTAGCCTGTCCTTTTTGGTTTGTGTTTCGCTCTCAGATTTGACTGGGAACTCAGTGAAATCATCTTTCTCAATTTTGGTGGTAATAATTTCTGTGGTTTTATATTCAGTTTTGGTGACAGTGTCTACTTCTTGAGATTGGACAGTGGAATCAATAATTGAGTCATCCTCAGATGTACCAAAGAATGGGATCTTGGGGAGTTTGAACGCTGGCAGTTTCCATCCTGAAGACTCTGTCTCCGTATCTACTTTTTGTTCTACAATGTCTGACAGTGGAATATCAACTTTGGTCTGTGTTTTGCTATCGCTGTCCTCAAAAACTACTTTAGTGGTTTCAGAGTCTTTTCTGTTATCTGGAATAGTTGAAGGTTGGATGGCTAGTTCCACCTCCAGCGGAGTTTGAACAATATTGGTTTGTGTAGTGGTCTCATCGGATTCTTGTGTAACAGTCTCTGTTTTTACTTCTGTTCCACTACAGAGGGGAATTTTGAAAGATGGTATTGTCCAGCTAAAAGACTGTTGACCATCTTCAGTGGCAGCAGGTTTTCCATCCACTTCAATTTTAGACCTGTCTTCCTCAGAAAGTGATTTTTCTATAGTCTCTACCTGTCTAACAGAAATGTCTATTTGCTCAATATCTGTTTCTGGTGTGGTAACGTCCCTCACCTCGTGATAGACAGATATTTGTTTTTCAAAGTCTGGAGCTATTTCCTTGGTTTCACTTTGTATAAAAGTGCTTGTTGTTTGTGAGACTGATAAATCTGAATCTTTTGGCGAAATCATTGTATCTGTTCTCGAACTTGATACAGTCCTAATAGTTTTCTCTACCTTTGTGATCTTTTTCCTTTGTTTTCTAACTTTGCCCTTACCTTTAATACTTTCTTCGGTAGGCGATTGTAAATCACCATCAGAAACCTCTGTTATAACCTTTGTACTTTCAACCTTTATTTCTTTGTCAAGATCATCTTCGTGAAGAGATGGCTGCTCTTCAGGCGTGGTGACTTCCTCAACTGGGCTTTTTGGCTCTTCTGCAACTTCTTCTGCAGTATCAAGTTTGGTTTCTTCTGTTACGGAGCTCACAGAATGGGTTTCTAATATGCCAGTCACATCCTTTTGCACAAACTCTAACTTTTCTGCTGTTTCTTGTGAAGGAGACTCTGAATGTGGCACAATCGTTTCAACCTCCTTTGTAATTGAAATGCTCTGGGAAACGAAACTGTCAGTTTCATCAACTTTACTGAGGACTGGAACTTGGAAGCTTGTCAGCTGTATTTTGAAGCTTGTATCTCTCTCCTCTTGTACACTTTCATCGTCATCTTTGACCATTATACCTTGTAGCCTGTCCTTTTTGGTTTGTGTTTCGCTCTCAGATTTGACTGGGAACTCAGTGAAATCATCTTTCTCAATTTTGGTGGTAATAATTTCTGTGGTTTTATATTCAGTTTTGGTGACAGTGTCTACTTCTTGAGATTGGACAGTGGAATCAATAATTGAGTCATCCTCAGATGTACCAAAGAATGGGATCTTGGGGAGTTTGAACGCTGGCAGTTTCCATCCTGAAGACTCTGTCTCCGTATCTACTTTTTGTTCTACAATGTCTGACAGTGGAATATCAACTTTGGTCTGTGTTTTGCTATCGCTGTCCTCAAAAACTGCTTTAGTGGTTTCAGAGTCTTTTCTTTCATCTGGAATAGTTGTAGGTTGGATGGCTAGTTCCACCTCCAGCGGAGTTTGAACAATATTGGTTTGTGTAGTGGTCTCATCGGATTCTTGTGTAACAGTCTCTGTTTTTACTTCTGTTCCACTAAAGAGGGGAATTTTGAAAGATGGTATTGTCCAGCTAAAAGACTGTTGACCATCTTCAGTGGCAGCAGGTTTTCCATCCAGTTCAATTTTAGACCTGTCTTCCTCAGAAAGTGATTTTTCTATAGTCTCTACCTGTCTAACAGAAATGTCTATTTGCCCAATATCTGTTTCTGGTGTGGTAACGTCCCTCACCTCGTGATAGACAGATATTTGTTTTTCAAAGTCTGGAGCTATTTCTTTGGTTTCACTTTGTATAAAAGTGCTTGTGGTTTGTGAGACTGATAAATCTGAATCTTTTGGCGAAATCATTGTATCTGTTCCCGAACTTGATACAGTCCTAATAGCTTTCTCTACCTTTGTGATCTTTTTCCTTTGTTTTCTAACTTTGCCCTTTCCTTTAATACTTTCTTCGGTAGGCGATTGTAAATCACCATCAGAAACCTCTGTTATAACCTTTGTACTTTCAACCTTTATTTCTTTGTCAAGATCATCTTCGTGAAGAGATGGCTGCTCTTCAGGCGTGGTGACTTCCTCAACTGGGCTTTTTGGCTCTTCTGCAACTTCTTCTGCAGTATCAAGTTTGGTTTCTTCTGTTACGGAGCTCACAGAATGGGTTTCTAATATGCCAGTCACATCCTTTTGCACAAACTCTAACTTTTCTGCTGTTTCTTGTGAAGGAGACTCTGAATGTGGCACAATCGTTTCAACCTCCTTTGTAATTGAAATGCTCTGTGAAAGGAAACTGTCAGTTTCATCAACTTTACTGAGGACTGGAACTTGGAAGCTTGTCAGCTGTATTTTGAAGCTTGTATCTCTCTCCTCTTGTACACTATCATCGTCATCTTTGACCATTATACCTTGTAGCCTGTCCTTTTTGGTTTGTGTTTCGCTCTCAGATTTGACTGGGAACTCAGTGAAATCATCTTTCTCAATTTTGGTGGTAATAATTTCTGTGGTTTTATATTCAGTTTTGGTGACAGTGTCTACTTCTTGAGATTGGACAGTGGAATCAATAATTGAGTCATCCTCAGATGTACCAAAGAATGGGATCTTGGGGAGTTTGAACGCTGGCAGTTTCCATCCTGAAGACTCTGTCTCCGTATCTACTTTTTGTTCTACAATGTCTGACAGTGGAATATCAACTTTGGTCTGTGTTTTGCTATCGCTGTCCTCAAAAACTACTTTAGTGGTTTCAGAGTCTTTTCTGTTATCTGGAATAGTTGAAGGTTGGATGGCTAGTTCCACCTCCAGCGGAGTTTGAACAATATTGGTTTGTGTAGTGGTCTCATCGGATTCTTGTGTAACAGTCTCTGTTTTTACTTCTGTTCCACTACAGAGGGGAATTTTGAAAGATGGTATTGTCCAGCTAAAAGACTGTTGACCATCTTCAGTGGCAGCAGGTTTTCCATCCACTTCAATTTTAGACCTGTCTTCCTCAGAAAGTGATTTTTCTATAGTCTCTACCTGTCTAACAGAAATGTCTATTTGCTCAATATCTGTTTCTGGTGTGGTAACGTCCCTCACCTCGTGATAGACAGATATTTGTTTTTCAAAGTCTGGAGCTATTTCCTTGGTTTCACTTTGTATAAAAGTGCTTGTTGTTTGTGAGACTGATAAATCTGAATCTTTTGGCGAAATCATTGTATCTGTTCTCGAACTTGATACAGTCCTAATAGTTTTCTCTACCTTTGTGATCTTTTTCCTTTGTTTTCTAACTTTGCCCTTACCTTTAATACTTTCTTCGGTAGGCGATTGTAAATCACCATCAGAAACCTCTGTTATAACCTTTGTACTTTCAACCTTTATTTCTTTGTCAAGATCATCTTCGTGAAGAGATGGCTGCTCTTCAGGCGTGGTGACTTCCTCAACTGGGCTTTTTGGCTCTTCTGCAACTTCTTCTGCAGTATCAAGTTTGGTTTCTTCTGTTACGGAGCTCACAGAATGGGTTTCTAATATGCCAGTCACATCCTCTTGCACAAACTCTAACTTTTCTGCTGTTTCTTGTGAAGGAGACTCTGAATGTGGCACAATCGTTTCAACCTCCTTTGTAATTGAAATGCTCTGTGAAACAAAACTGTCAGTTTCATCAACTTTACTGAGGACTGGAACTTGGAAGCTTGTCAGCTGTATTTTGAAGCTTGTATCTCTCTCCTCTTGTACACTTTCATCGTCATCTTTGACCATTATACCTTGTAGCCTGTCCTTTTTGGTTTGTGTTTCGCTCTCAGATTTGACTGGGAACTCAGTGAAATCATCTTTCTCAATTTTGGTGGTAATAATTTCTGTGGTTTTATATTCAGTTTTGGTGACAGTGTCTACTTCTTGAGATTGGACAGTGGAATCAATAATTGAGTCATCCTCAGATGTACCAAAGAATGGGATCTTGGGGAGTTTGAACGCTGGCAGTTTCCATCCTGAAGACTCTGTCTCCGTATCTACTTTTTGTTCTACAATGTCTGACAGTGGAATATCAACTTTGGTCTGTGTTTTGCTATCGCTGTCCTCAAAAACTGCTTTAGTGGTTTCAGAGTCTTTTCTTTCATCTGGAATAGTTGTAGGTTGGATGGCTAGTTCCACCTCCAGCGGAGTTTGAACAATATTGGTTTGTGTAGTGGTCTCACTGGATTCTTCTGTAACAGTCTCTGTTTTTACTTCTGTTCCACCAAAGAGGGGAATTTTGAAAGATGGTATTGTCCAGCTAAAAGACTGTTGACCATCTTCAGTGGCAGCAGGTTTTCCATCCACTTCAATTTTAGACCTGTCTTCCTCAGAAAGTGATTTTTCTATAGTCTCTACCTGTCTAACAGAAATGTCTATTTGCCCAATATCTGTTTCTGGTGTGGTAACGTCCCTCACCTCGTGATAGACAGATATTTGTTTTTCAAAGTCTGGAGCTATTTCTTTGGTTTCACTTTGTATAAAAGTGCTTGTGGTTTGTGAGACTGATAAATCTGAATCTTTTGGCGAAATCATTGTATCTGTTCCCGAACTTGATACAGTCCTAATAGATTTCTCTACCTTTGTGATCTTTTTCCTTTGTTTTCTAACTTTGCCCTTTCCTTTAATACTTTCTTCGGTACGCGATTGTAAATCACCATCAGAAACCTCTGTTATAACCTTTGTACTTTCAACCTTTATTTCTTTGTCAAGATCATCTTCGTGAAGAGATGGCTGCTCTTCAGGCGTGGTGACTTCCTCAACTGGGCTTTTTGGCTCTTCTGCAACTTCTTCTGCAGTATCAAGTTTGGTTTCTTCTGTTACGGAGCTCACAGAATGGGTTTCTAATATGCCAGTCACATCCTCTTGCACAAACTCTAACTTTTCTGCTGTTTCTTGTGAAGGAGACTCTGAATGTGGCACAATCGTTTCAACCTCCTTTGTAATTGAAATGCTCTGTGAAACAAAACTGTCAGTTTCATCAACTTTACTGAGGACTGGAACTTGGAAGCTTGTCAGCTGTATTTTGAAGCTTGTATCTCTCTCCTCTTGTACACTTTCATCGTCATCTTTGACCATTATACCTTGTAGCCTGTCCTTTGTGGTTTGTGTTTCGCTCTCAGATTTGACTGGGAACTCAGTGAAATCATCTTTCTCAATTTTGGTGGTAATAATTTCTGTGGCTTTATATTCAGTTTTGGTGACAGTGTCTACTTCTTGAGATTGGACAGTGGAATCAATAATTGAGTCATCCTCAGATGTACCAAAGAATGGGATCTTGGGGAGTTTGAACGCTGGCAGTTTCCATCCTGAAGACTCTGTCTCCGTATCTACTTTTTGTTCTACAATGTCTGACAGTGGAATATCAACTTTGGTCTGTGTTTTGCTATCGCTGTCCTCAAAAACTGCTTTAGTGGTTTCAGAGTCTTTTCTTTCATCTGGAATAGTTGTAGGTTGGATGGCTAGTTCCACCTCCAGCGGAGTTTGAACAATATTGGTTTGTGTAGTGGTCTCATCGGATTCTTGTGTAACAGTCTCTGTTTTTACTTCTGTTCCACTAAAGAGGGGAATTTTGAAAGATGGTATTGTCCAGCTAAAAGACTGTTGACCATCTTCAGTGGCAGCAGGTTTTCCATCCACTTCAATTTTAGAACTGTCTTCCTTAGAAAGTGATTTTTCTATAGTCTCTACCTGTCTAACAGAAATGTCTATTTGCCCAATATCTGTTTCTGGTGTGGTAACGTCCCTCACCTCGTGATAGACAGATATTTGTTTTTCAAAGTCTGGAGCTATTTCTTTGGTTTCACTTTCTATAAAAGTGCTTGTGGTTTGTGAGACTGATAAATCTGAATCTTTTGGCGAAATCATTGTATCTGTTCCCGAACTTGATACAGTCCTAATAGATTTCTCTACCTTTGTGATCTTTTTCCTTTGTTTTCTAACTTTGCCCTTTCCTTTAATACTTTCTTCGGTAGGCGATTGTAAATCACCATCAGAAACCTCTGTTATAACCTTTGTACTTTCAACCTTTATTTCTTTGTCAAGATCATCTTTGTGAAGAGATGGCTGCTCTTCTGGCGTGGTGACTTCCTCAACTGGGCTTTTTGGCTCTTCTGCAACTTCTTCTGCAGTATCAAGTTTGGTTTCTTCTGTTACGGAGCTCACAGAATGGGTTTCTAATATGCCAGTCACATCCTTTTGCACAAACTCTAACTTTTCTGCTGTTTCTTGTGAAGGAGACTCTGAATGTGGCACAATCGTTTCAACCTCCTTTGTAATTGAAATGCTCTGGGAAACGAAACTGTCAGTTTCATCAACTTTACTGAGGACTGGAACTTGGAAGCTTGTCAGCTGTATTTTGAAGCTTGTATCTCTCTTCTCTTGTACACTTTCATCGTCATCTTTGACCATTATACCTTGTAGCCTGTCCTTTGTGGTTTGTGTTTCGCTCTCAGATTTGACTGGGAACTCAGTTAAATCAAATTTCTCAATTTTGGTGGTAATAATTTCTGTGGTTTTATATTCAGTTTTGGTGACAGTGTCTGCTTCTTGAGATTGGACAGTGGAATCAATAATTGAGTCATCCTCAGATGTACCAAAGAATGGGATCTTGGGGAGTTTGAACGCTGGCAGTTTCCATCCTGAAGACTCTGTCTCCGTATCTACTTTTTGTTCTACAATGTCTGACAGTGGAATATCAACTTTGGTCTGTGTTTTGCTATCGCTGTCCTCAAAAACTGCTTTAGTGGTTTCAGAGTCTTTTCTTTCATCTGGAATAGTTGTAGGTTGGATGGCTAGTTCCACCTCCAGCGGAATTTGAACAATATTGGTTTGTGTAGTGGTCTCACTGGATTCTTGTGTAACAGTCTCTGTTTTTACTTCTGTTCCACTAAAGAGGGGAATTTTGAAAGATGGTATTGTCCAGCTTAAAGACTGTTGACCATCTTCAGTGGCAGCAGGTTTTCCATCCAGTTCAATTTTAGACCTGTCTTCCTCAGAAAGTGATTTTTCTATAGTCTCTACCTGTCTAACAGAAATGTCTATTTGCCCAATATCTGTTTCTGGTGTGGTAACGTCCCTCACCTCGTGATAGACAGATATTTGTTTTTCAAAGTCTGGAGCTATTTCTATGGTTTCACTTTGTATAAAAGTGCTTGTGGTTTGTGAGACTGATAAATCTGAATCTTTTGGCGAAATCATTGTATCTGTTCCCGAACTTGATACAGTCCTAATAGTTTTCTCTACCTTTGTGATCTTTTTCCTTTGTTTTCTAACTTTGCCCTTTCCTTTAATACTTTCTTCAGTGGGCGATTGTATATCACCATCAGAAACCTCTGTTATAACCTTTGTACTTTCAACCTTTATTTCTTTGTCAAGATCATCTTCGTGAAGAGATGGTTGCTCTTCAGGCGTGGTGACTTCCTCAACTGGGCTTTTTGGCTCTTCTGCAACTTCTTCTGCAGTATCAAGTTTGGTTTCTTCTGTTACGGAGCTCACAGAATGGGTTTCTAATATGCCAGTCACATCCTCTTGCACAAACTCTAACTTTTCTGCTGTTTCTTGTGAAGGAGACTCTGAATGTGGCACAATCATTTCAACCTCCTTTGTAATTGAAATGCTCTGTGAAAGGAAACTGTCAGTTTCATCAACTTTACTTAGGACTGGAACTTGGAAGCTTGTCAGCTGTATTTTGAAGCTTGTATCTCTCTCCTCTTGTACACTTTCATCGTCATCTTTGACCATTATACCTTGTAGCCTGTCCTTTTTGGTTTGTGTTTCGCTCTCAGATTTGACTGGGAACTCAGTGAAATCATCTTTCTCAATTTTGGTGGTAATAATTTCTGTGGTTTTATATTCAGTTTTGGTGACAGTGTCTACTTCTTGAGATTGGACAGTGGAATCAATAATTGAGTCATCCTCAGATGTACCAAAGAATGGGATCTTGGGGAGTTTGAACGCTGGCAGTTTCCATCCTGAAGACTCTGTCTCCGTATCTACTTTTTGTTCTACAATGTCTGACAGTGGAATATCAACTTTGGTCTGTGTTTTGCTATCGCTGTCCTCAAAAACTGCTTTAGTGGTTTCAGAGTCTTTTCTTTCATCTGGAATAGTTGTAGGTTGGATGGCTAGTTCCACCTCCAGCGGAGTTTGAACAATATTGGTTTGTGTAGTGGTCTCACTGGATTCTTCTGTAACAGTCTCTGTTTTTACTTCTGTTCCACTAAAGAGGGGAATTTTGAAAGATGGTATTGTCCAGCTAAAAGACTGTTGACCATCTTCAGTGGCAGCAGGTTTTCCATCCACTTCAATTTTAGACCTGTCTTCCTCAGAAAGTGATTTTTCTATAGTCTCTACCTGTCTAACAGAAATGTCTATTTGCCCAATATCTGTTTCTGGTGTGGTAACGTCCCTCACCTCGTGATAGACAGATATTTGTTTTTCAAAGTCTGGAGCTATTTCTTTGGTTTCACTTTGTATAAAAGTGCTTGTGGTTTGTGAGACTGATAAATCTGAATCTTTTGGCGAAATCATTGTATCTGTTCCCGAACTTGATACAGTCCTAATAGTTTTCTCTACCTTTGTGATCTTTTTCCTTTGTTTTCTAACTTTGCCCTTTCCTTTAATACTTTCTTCAGTGGGCGATTGTATATCACCATCAGAAACCTCTGTTATAACCTTTGTACTTTCAACCTTTATTACTTTGTCAAGATCATCTTCGTGAAGAGATGGCTGCTCTTCAGGCGTGGTGACTTCCTCAACTGGGCTTTTTGGCTCTTCTGCAACTTCTTCTGCAGTATCAAGTTTGGTTTCTTCTGTTACGGAGCTCACAGAATGGGTTTCTAATATGCCAGTCACATCCTCTTGCACAAACTCTAACTTTTCTGCTGTTTCTTGTGAAGGAGACTCTGAATGTGGCACAATCATTTCAACCTCCTTTGTAATTGAAATGCTCTGTGAAAGGAAACTGTCAGTTTTATCAACTTTACTTAGGACTGGAACTTGGAAGCTTGTCAGCTGTATTTTGAAGCTTGTATCTCTCTCCTCTTGTACACTTTCATCGTCATCTTTGACCATTATACCTTGTAGCCTGTCCTTTTTGGTTTGTGTTTCGCTCTCAGATTTGACTGGGAACTCAGTGAAATCATCTTTCTCAATTTTGGTGGTAATAATTTCTGTGGTTTTATATTCAGTTTTGGTGACAGTGTCTACTTCTTGAGATTGGACAGTGGAATCAATAATTGAGTCATCCTCAGATGTACCAAAGAATGGGATCTTGGGGAGTTTGAACGCTGGCAGTTTCCATCCTGAAGACTCTGTCTCCGTATCTACTTTTTGTTCTACAATGTCTGACAGTGGAATATCAACTTTGGTCTGTGTTTTGCTATCGCTGTCCTCAAAAACTGCTTTAGTGGTTTCAGAGTCTTTTCTTTCATCTGGAATAGTTGTAGGTTGGATGGCTAGTTCCACCTCCAGCGGAGTTTGAACAATATTGGTTTGTGTAGTGGTCTCACTGGATTCTTCTGTAACAGTCTCTGTTTTTACTTCTGTTCCACTAAAGAGGGGAATTTTGAAAGATGGTATTGTCCAGCTAAAAGACTGTTGACCATCTTCAGTGGCAGCAGGTTTTCCATCCACTTCAATTTTAGACCTGTCTTCCTCAGAAAGTGATTTTTCTATAGTCTCTACCTGTCTAACAGAAATGTCTATTTGCCCAATATCTGTTTCTGGTGTGGTAACGTCCCTCACCTCGTGATAGACAGATATTTGTTTTTCAAAGTCTGGAGCTATTTCTTTGGTTTCACTTTGTATAAAAGTGCTTGTGGTTTGTGAGACTGATAAATCTAAATCTTTTGGCGAAATCATTGTATCTGTTCCCGAACTTGATACAGTCCTAATAGTTTTCTCTACCTTTGTGATCTTTTTCCTTTGTTTTCTAACTTTGCCCTTTCCTTTAATACTTTCTTCAGTGGGCGATTGTATATCACCATCAGAAACCTCTGTTATAACCTTTGTACTTTCAACCTTTATTACTTTGTCAAGATCATCTTCGTGAAGAGATGGCTGCTCTTCAGGCGTGGTGACTTCCTCAACTGGGCTTTTTGGCTCTTCTGCAACTTCTTCTGCAGTATCAAGTTTGGTTTCTTCTGTTACGGAGCTCACAGAATGGGTTTCTAATATGCCAGTCACATCCTCTTGCACAAACTCTAACTTTTCTGCTGTTTCTTGTGAAGGAGACTCTGAATGTGGCACAATCGTTTCAACCTCCTTTGTAATTGAAATGCTCTGTGAAAGGAAACTGTCAGTTTCATCAACTTTACTTAGGACTGGAACTTGGAAGCTTGTCAGCTGTATTTTGAAGCTTGTATCTCTCTCCTCTTGTACACTTTCATCGTCATCTTTGACCATTATACCTTGTAGCCTGGCCTTTTTGGTTTGTGTTTCGCTCTCAGATTTGACTGGGAACTCAGTGAAATCATCTTTCTCAATTTTGGTGGTAATAATTTCTGTGGTTTTATATTCAGTTTTGGTGACAGTGTCTACTTCTTGAGATTGGACAGTGGAATCAATAATTGAGTCATCCTCAGATGTACCAAAGAATGGGATCTTGGGGAGTTTGAACGCTGGCAGTTTCCATCCTGAAGACTCTGTCTCCGTATCTACTTTTTGTTCTACAATGTCTGACAGTGGAATATCAACTTTGGTCTGTGTTTTGCTATCGCTGTCCTCCAAAACTGCTTTAGTGGTTTCAGAGTCTTTTCTTTCATCTGGAATAGTTGTAGGTTGGATGGCTAGTTCCACCTCCAGCGGAGTTTGAACAATATTGGTTTGTGTAGTGGTCTCATCGGATTCTTGTGTAACAGTCTCTGTTTTTACTTCTGTTCCACTAAAGAGGGGAATTTTGAAAGATGGTATTGTCCAGCTAAAAGACTGTTGACCATCTTCAGTGGCAGCAGGTTTTCCATCCACTTCAATTTTAGACCTGTCTTCCTTAGAAAGTGATTTTTCTATAGTCTCTACCTGTCTAACAGAAATGTCTATTTGCCCAATATCTGTTTCTGGTGTGGTAACGTCCCTCACCTCGTGATAGACAGATATTTGTTTTTCAAAGTCTGGAGCTATTTCTTTGGTTTCACTTTGTATAAAAGTGCTTGTGGTTTGTGAGACTGATAAATCTGAATCTTTTGGCGAAATCATTGTATCTGTTCCCGAACTTGATACAGTCCTAATAGATTTCTCTACCTTTGTGATCTTTTTCCTTTGTTTTCTAACTGTGCCCTTTCCTTTAATACTTTCTTCGGTACGCGATTGTAAATCACCATCAGAAACCTCTGTTATAACCTTTGTACTTTCAACCTTTATTTCTTTGTCAAGATCATCTTTGTGAAGAGATGGCTGCTCTTCAGGCGTGGTGACTTCCTCAACTGGGCTTTTTGGCTCTTCTGCAACTTCTTCTGCAGTATCAAGTTTGGTTTCTTCTGTTACGGAGCTCACAGAATGGGTTTCTAATATGCCAGTCACATCCTCTTGCACAAACTCTAACTTTTCTGCTGTTTCTTGTGAAGGAGACTCTGAATGTGGCACAATCGTTTCAACCTCCTTTGTAATTGAAATGCTCTGTGAAACAAAACTGTCAGTTTCATCAACTTTACTGAGGACTGGAACTTGGAAGCTTGTCAGCTGTATTTTGAAGCTTGTATCTCTCTCCTCTTGTACACTTTCATCGTCATCTTTGACCATTATACCTTGTAGCCTGTCCTTTGTGGTTTGTGTTTCGCTCTCAGATTTGACTGGGAACTCAGTGAAATCATCTTTCTCAATTTTGGTGGTAATAATTTCTGTGGTTTTATATTCAGTTTTGGTGACAGTGTCTACTTCTTGAGATTGGACAGTGGAATCAATAATTGAGTCATCCTCAGATGTACCAAAGAATGGGATCTTGGGGAGTTTGAACGCTGGCAGTTTCCATCCTGAAGACTCTGTCTCCGTATCTACTTTTTGTTCTACAATGTCTGACAGTGGAATATCAACTTTGGTCTGTGTTTTGCTATCGCTGTCCTCAAAAACTGCTTTAGTGGTTTCAGAGTCTTTTCTTTCATCTGGAATAGTTGTAGGTTGGATGGCTAGTTCCACCTCCAGCGGAGTTTGAACAATATTGGTTTGTGTAGTGGTCTCACTGGATTCTTCTGTAACAGTCTCTGTTTTTACTTCTGTTCCACTAAAGAGGGGAATTTTGAAAGATGGTATTGTCCAGCTAAAAGACTGTTGACCATCTTCAGTGGCAGCAGGTTTTCCATCCACTTCAATTTTAGACCTGTCTTCCTCAGAAAGTGATTTTTCTATAGTCTCTACCTGTCTAACAGAAATGTCTATTTGCCCAATATCTGTTTCTGGTGTGGTAACGTCCCTCACCTCGTGATAGACAGATATTTGTTTTTCAAAGTCTGGAGCTATTTCTTTGGTTTCACTTTGTATAAAAGTGCTTGTGGTTTGTGAGACTGATAAATCTGAATCTTTTGGCGAAATCATTGTATCTGTTCCCGAACTTGATACAGTCCTAATAGTTTTCTCTACCTTTGTGATCTTTTTCCTTTGTTTTCTAACTTTGCCCTTTCCTTTAATACTTTCTTCAGTGGGCGATTGTATATCACCATCAGAAACCTCTGTTATAACCTTTGTACTTTCAACCTTTATTACTTTGTCAAGATCATCTTCGTGAAGAGATGGCTGCTCTTCAGGCGTGGTGACTTCCTCAACTGGGCTTTTTGGCTCTTCTGCAACTTCTTCTGCAGTATCAAGTTTGGTTTCTTCTGTTACGGAGCTCACAGAATGGGTTTCTAATATGCCAGTCACATCCTCTTGCACAAACTCTAACTTTTCTGCTGTTTCTTGTGAAGGAGACTCTGAATGTGGCACAATCATTTCAACCTCCTTTGTAATTGAAATGCTCTGTGAAAGGAAACTGTCAGTTTTATCAACTTTACTTAGGACTGGAACTTGGAAGCTTGTCAGCTGTATTTTGAAGCTTGTATCTCTCTCCTCTTGTACACTTTCATCGTCATCTTTGACCATTATACCTTGTAGCCTGTCCTTTTTGGTTTGTGTTTCGCTCTCAGATTTGACTGGGAACTCAGTGAAATCATCTTTCTCAATTTTGGTGGTAATAATTTCTGTGGTTTTATATTCAGTTTTGGTGACAGTGTCTACTTCTTGAGATTGGACAGTGGAATCAATAATTGAGTCATCCTCAGATGTACCAAAGAATGGGATCTTGGGGAGTTTGAACGCTGGCAGTTTCCATCCTGAAGACTCTGTCTCCGTATCTACTTTTTGTTCTACAATGTCTGACAGTGGAATATCAACTTTGGTCTGTGTTTTGCTATCGCTGTCCTCAAAAACTGCTTTAGTGGTTTCAGAGTCTTTTCTTTCATCTGGAATAGTTGTAGGTTGGATGGCTAGTTCCACCTCCAGCGGAGTTTGAACAATATTGGTTTGTGTAGTGGTCTCACTGGATTCTTCTGTAACAGTCTCTGTTTTTACTTCTGTTCCACTAAAGAGGGGAATTTTGAAAGATGGTATTGTCCAGCTAAAAGACTGTTGACCATCTTCAGTGGCAGCAGGTTTTCCATCCACTTCAATTTTAGACCTGTCTTCCTCAGAAAGTGATTTTTCTATAGTCTCTACCTGTCTAACAGAAATGTCTATTTGCCCAATATCTGTTTCTGGTGTGGTAACGTCCCTCACCTCGTGATAGACAGATATTTGTTTTTCAAAGTCTGGAGCTATTTCTTTGGTTTCACTTTGTATAAAAGTGCTTGTGGTTTGTGAGACTGATAAATCTAAATCTTTTGGCGAAATCATTGTATCTGTTCCCGAACTTGATACAGTCCTAATAGTTTTCTCTACCTTTGTGATCTTTTTCCTTTGTTTTCTAACTTTGCCCTTTCCTTTAATACTTTCTTCAGTGGGCGATTGTATATCACCATCAGAAACCTCTGTTATAACCTTTGTACTTTCAACCTTTATTACTTTGTCAAGATCATCTTCGTGAAGAGATGGCTGCTCTTCAGGCGTGGTGACTTCCTCAACTGGGCTTTTTGGCTCTTCTGCAACTTCTTCTGCAGTATCAAGTTTGGTTTCTTCTGTTACGGAGCTCACAGAATGGGTTTCTAATATGCCAGTCACATCCTCTTGCACAAACTCTAACTTTTCTGCTGTTTCTTGTGAAGGAGACTCTGAATGTGGCACAATCGTTTCAACCTCCTTTGTAATTGAAATGCTCTGTGAAAGGAAACTGTCAGTTTCATCAACTTTACTTAGGACTGGAACTTGGAAGCTTGTCAGCTGTATTTTGAAGCTTGTATCTCTCTCCTCTTGTACACTTTCATCGTCATCTTTGACCATTATACCTTGTAGCCTGGCCTTTTTGGTTTGTGTTTCGCTCTCAGATTTGACTGGGAACTCAGTGAAATCATCTTTCTCAATTTTGGTGGTAATAATTTCTGTGGTTTTATATTCAGTTTTGGTGACAGTGTCTACTTCTTGAGATTGGACAGTGGAATCAATAATTGAGTCATCCTCAGATGTACCAAAGAATGGGATCTTGGGGAGTTTGAACGCTGGCAGTTTCCATCCTGAAGACTCTGTCTCCGTATCTACTTTTTGTTCTACAATGTCTGACAGTGGAATATCAACTTTGGTCTGTGTTTTGCTATCGCTGTCCTCCAAAACTGCTTTAGTGGTTTCAGAGTCTTTTCTTTCATCTGGAATAGTTGTAGGTTGGATGGCTAGTTCCACCTCCAGCGGAGTTTGAACAATATTGGTTTGTGTAGTGGTCTCATCGGATTCTTGTGTAACAGTCTCTGTTTTTACTTCTGTTCCACTAAAGAGGGGAATTTTGAAAGATGGTATTGTCCAGCTAAAAGACTGTTGACCATCTTCAGTGGCAGCAGGTTTTCCATCCACTTCAATTTTAGACCTGTCTTCCTTAGAAAGTGATTTTTCTATAGTCTCTACCTGTCTAACAGAAATGTCTATTTGCCCAATATCTGTTTCTGGTGTGGTAACGTCCCTCACCTCGTGATAGACAGATATTTGTTTTTCAAAGTCTGGAGCTATTTCTTTGGTTTCACTTTGTATAAAAGTGCTTGTGGTTTGTGAGACTGATAAATCTGAATCTTTTGGCGAAATCATTGTATCTGTTCCCGAACTTGATACAGTCCTAATAGATTTCTCTACCTTTGTGATCTTTTTCCTTTGTTTTCTAACTGTGCCCTTTCCTTTAATACTTTCTTCGGTACGCGATTGTAAATCACCATCAGAAACCTCTGTTATAACCTTTGTACTTTCAACCTTTATTTCTTTGTCAAGATCATCTTTGTGAAGAGATGGCTGCTCTTCAGGCGTGGTGACTTCCTCAACTGGGCTTTTTGGCTCTTCTGCAACTTCTTCTGCAGTATCAAGTTTGGTTTCTTCTGTTACGGAGCTCACAGAATGGGTTTCTAATATGCCAGTCACATCCTCTTGCACAAACTCTAACTTTTCTGCTGTTTCTTGTGAAGGAGACTCTGAATGTGGCACAATCGTTTCAACCTCCTTTGTAATTGAAATGCTCTGTGAAACAAAACTGTCAGTTTCATCAACTTTACTGAGGACTGGAACTTGGAAGCTTGTCAGCTGTATTTTGAAGCTTGTATCTCTCTCCTCTTGTACACTTTCATCGTCATCTTTGACCATTATACCTTGTAGCCTGTCCTTTGTGGTTTGTGTTTCGCTCTCAGATTTGACTGGGAACTCAGTGAAATCATCTTTCTCAATTTTGGTGGTAATAATTTCTGTGGTTTTATATTCAGTTTTGGTGACAGTGTCTACTTCTTGAGATTGGACAGTGGAATCAATAATTGAGTCATCCTCAGATGTACCAAAGAATGGGATCTTGGGGAGTTTGAACGCTGGCAGTTTCCATCCTGAAGACTCTGTCTCCGTATCTACTTTTTGTTCTACAATGTCTGACAGTGGAATATCAACTTTGGTCTGTGTTTTGCTATCGCTGTCCTCAAAAACTGCTTTAGTGGTTTCAGAGTCTTTTCTTTCATCTGGAATAGTTGTAGGTTGGATGGCTAGTTCCACCTCCAGCGGAGTTTGAACAATATTGGTTTGTGTAGTGGTCTCATCGGATTCTTGTGTAACAGTCTCTGTTTTTACTTCTGTTCCACTAAAGAGGGGAATTTTGAAAGATGGTATTGTCCAGCTAAAAGACTGTTGACCATCTTCAGTGGCAGCAGGTTTTCCATCCACTTCAATTTTAGACCTGTCTTCCTTAGAAAGTGATTTTTCTATAGTCTCTACCTGTCTAACAGAAATGTCTATTTGCCCAATATCTGTTTCTGGTGTGGTAACGTCCCTCACCTCGTGATGGACAGATATTTGTTTTTCAAAGTCTGGAGCTATTTCTTTGGTTTCACTTTCTATAAAAGTGCTTGTGGTTTGTGAGACTGATAAATCTGAATCTTTTGGCGAAATCATTGTATCTGTTCCCGAACTTGATACAGTCCTAATAGATTTCTCTACCTTTGTGATCTTTTTCCTTTGTTTTCTAACTTTGCCCTTTCCTTTAATACTTTCTTCGGTAGGCGATTGTAAATCACCATCAGAAACCTCTGTTATAACCTTTGTACTTTCAACCTTTATTTCTTTGTCAAGATCATCTTTGTGAAGAGATGGCTGCTCTTCTGGCGTGGTGACTTCCTCAACTGGGCTTTTTGGCTCTTCTGCAACTTCTTCTGCAGTATCAAGTTTGGTTTCTTCTGTTACGGAGCTCACAGAATGGGTTTCTAATATGCCAGTCACATCCTCTTGCACAAACTCTAACTTTTCTGCTGTTTCTTGTGAAGGAGACTCTGAATGTGGCACAATCATTTCAACCTCCTTTGTAATTGAAATGCTCTGTGAACGGAAACTGTCAGTTTCATCAACTTTACTGAGGACTGGAACTTGGAAGCTTGTCAGCTGTATTTTGAAGCTTGTATCTCTCTCCTCTTGTACACTTTCATCGTCATCTTTGACCATTATACCTTGTAGCCTGTCCTTTTTGGTTTGTGTTTCGCTCTCAGATTTGACTGGGAACTCAGTGAAATCATCTTTCTCAATTTTGGTGGTAATAATTTCTGTGGTTTTATATTCAGTTTTGGTGACAGTGTCTACTTCTTGAGATTGGACAGTGGAATCAATAATTGAGTCATCCTCAGATGTACCAAAGAATGGGATCTTGGGGAGTTTGAACGCTGGCAGTTTCCATCCTGAAGACTCTGTCTCCGTATGTACTTTTTGTTCTACAATGTCTGACAGTGGAATATCAACTTTGGTCTGTGTTTTGCTATCGCTGTCCTCAAAAACTACTTTAGTGGTTTCAGAGTCTTTTCTGTCATCTGGAATAGTTGTAGGTTGGATGGCTAGTTCCACCTCCAGCGGAGTTTGAACAATATTGGTTTGTGTAGTGGTCTCATCGGATTCTTGTGTAACAGTCTCTGATTTTACTTCTGTTCCACTAAAGAGGGGAATTTTGAAAGATGGTATTGTCCAGCTAAAAGACTGTTGACCATCTTCAGTGGCAGCAAGTTTTTCATCCACTTCAATTTTAGACCTGTCTTCCTCAGAAAGTGATTTTTCTATAGTCTCTACCTGTCTAACAGAAATGTCTATTTGCCCAATATCTGTTTCTGGTGTGGTAACGTCCCTCACCTCGTGATAGACAGATATTTGTTTTTCAAAGTCTGGAGCTATTTCTTTGGTTTCACTATGTATAAAAGTGCTTGTGGTTTGTGAGACTGATAAATCTGAATCTTTTGGCGAAATCATTGTATCTGTTCCCGAACTTGATACAGTCCTAATAGTTTTCTCTACCTTTGTGATCTTTTTCCTTTGTTTTCTAACTTTTCCCTTTCCTTTAATACTTTCTTCGGTAGGCGATTGTAAATCACCATCAGAAACCTCTGTTATAACCTTTGTACTTTCAACCTTTATTTCTTTGTCAAGATCATCTTCGTGAAGAGATGGCTGCTCTACAGGCGTGGTGACTTCCTCAACTGGGCTTTTTGGCTCTTCTGCAACTTCTTCTGCAGTATCAAGTTTGGTTTCTTCTGTTACGGAGCTCACAGAATGGGTTTCTAATATGCCAGTCACATCCTCTTGCACAAACTCTAACTTTTTTGCTTTTTCTTGTGAGGGAGACTCTGAATGTGGCACAATCGTTTCAACCTCCTTTGTGATTGAAATGCTCTGTGATACGAAACTGTCAGTTTCATCAACTTTACTGAGGACTGGAACTTGGAAGCTTGTCAGCTGTATTTTGAAGCTTGTATCTCTCTCTTCTTGTACAGTTTTTTCATCACCTCTGACCATTACACCTTGTGGCTTATCCTTTGTATCCTCAGGTAAATCAAATTTCTCACATTTGCTGGTTATAAATTCATAGGTAACATATTCAGTTTTGCTGACAGTGTCTTCTTTTTGGGATTGTACAGTTGAATTAATAATTGAGTCATCCTCAGATGTGCCAAAGAATGGGATCTTGGGGAGTTTGAACACTGAAACTTTGCATCCTGAAGACTCTGTCTCTGTATCTACTCTTTTCTCTACATCCTCTGACATTGTAATATCAATTTTGGTCTGTGTTTTGCTACCACTGTCCTCAAAAACTGTTTTAGTGGTTTTAGAGTCTTTTTTGTCATCTGGAATAGTTGTAGGTTGGGTGGGTAGTTCCACCTCCAGCGGAGTTTGAACAATATTGGTTTGTGTAGTGGTCTCACTGGATTCTTGTGTAATAGTCTCCGCTTTTACTTCTATTTCACTAAAGAAGGGAATTTTAAAGTTTGGTATTGTCCAGCTAAAAGACTGTTGACCATCTTCTTTGCCAGCAGGTTTTTCATCCACCTCAATTTTAGTATCCTTTCCTTTATTCTCATTTTCTATTTCTTGAGATTGAATTCTCAAGCTATCAAAACATCGACCATTTTCTTTGAGAGCCATGTTGGTTTCAGTATGAATCTTAAAGCCATTTTCTTCAATTAATGATTTGTTTACTATGTCCTCCTTTTTGACACACATGTCTCTTTCACTATTATCTGATTTCATTTGTGTGCTCTCTTTATGGCTCAAAATCTTTATATCTGTTGATGGTACTGGTATATTCACTAATGAGCTGGAAATAGCTTTCTCCCCTGTTGTGCCTATTTCCTTCTGCTTTTCTTTGAGATCATCATTTGCTAAACTCTCTTCGTTATCCCCTTTAGGAATGATCTTCGTATCTTTAGCATCAGATCCAATTTTATATTCACTGATTTCTCTTTTGCTTGTAGTTGTTCCAAAAAGTTCTAATTTGGGAATTTTTATTTTAGGGAAGAAACTTTTGCTTGTTTTTTCTGAATGGATTTTGTGAGGTTTAAGGCTGTCCTGCTCATCTTCAGAATTTTCAGTTTTCTTATCTACTGCAGGAAAAACACCATTTATTGTTTCATTTTCCTCATTACTTATTACATGTATCTCTGATCTTTTAATGTCATTCTTCAGCATGTTGATTTCTTCTAGAGGTGTTTCGATCTTCATTTCTATTTCCCTCTCCTGTATTTGAGCTGGCACAATTTTTATGATTTTATTCTGCTCAGGTTTCAGTTCTTGACTAATAATATCTGAAGAAATATCAAGAATCTCAATTTGTTCATTTGATTGCCTTGTTGTATAATTTCCATCTGTTACAAATCCTTCATTCTTTGAGTCAGAGGCTTTTTTAAGAATCTGTGTATCATGCAGGCCATCTCCAGTAAATGATCTAAATAATTCTACTTTTGGTAATTTAATTTTTGAATGCTTTTGCTTTTTTAAATCCAACTCAATATTTTCTTTCTCTTCAGAGCTGTCTGCCTTTGACTCATAATCCTTAAAATCATTTTCTTCTTTCTCAGAAGGTTTGATTTCCTTTTGTAAGTCAGTCTTCTCTATTCTTTTTCCATTCTTATGTTTCTTCTTTTTGCTTTTTATAGTTTTTCCTATCCCTGCCAACTTATTATCATCAATCTCTTGCTGTGTAAAATCCCCTCCCAAGTTTTTGTTTTCTGTTTTTATTTGGCTTGACCCACCCTTTTTATTAAATGATGGGAGTTTGAAAGATGGTAGTTTGAATGGACTTCCATGCTTTTCTACATCACTATCCTCGGATGTTAACACACATTTTCTGTCCACATCAATTTCTTCTGTTTTGTTTTGGGTTTGATATTGTGTTGGTTGGTGTGATTTAAGGTTTGTCTCAATCTTGTCATTTTCTTCCTGCCCTGGTAAAATATTGTATTGGCTTTTTTCCAATGCATCCTGTTGGCTTGTTTTAAGAATTGGCTTAGTTGTATCAAATGAAGGAAGTTTGAATGTTGGTAGTTTAAAATGAACGTCTTCATCGATGGATATGATTGATTTGGTTGTCTTTTCAGTTTCTTGTTCATCTATGCTTTCATGATTTGTTGAAATATCTATTGATTTTTTCTCAGATATACCCACTTTTGGCATTTTAATAGTTTCCATTTGAATTTTCAAGTTCTTTATATTGCTGCTTTCTTTAGTTTCTTGTTTTACAATATCCGATGCTGAAATTTTTTCATCATCCAAATTTTCTGTTTCTACAGACTTTTTAGACAGTCCTAGTTTTGGCATATGGAAGTCAGAAAATGCTGTGTTATCTGCTTTGAATGTTGCCCCACCATCAATTACAGTATCTGAAATATCCTGCTGTACTAAATCTAAAATGTTGTCTTCTGCCTCATATTGAGTATAATATTTATTGAGGTTATACTCCTTTGAATTGTCTGTGATTTTTGACACATCATAGTGTCCCTTGTGCCCTTTAAATTTTGGGAATGATATTCCAATTTTTGGTAACCTTTTAGATGTTTTTATTTTATTGTCTACATTTTGCTGGTCTTCAAGTTCTAGCTCAGTCACATAAGTATCTTTATTTTCTGTATTTGTTGTTTCTAAGTTATCTTCCTCTCCTTTCACAATTTCATCTTGCTTAGTCAACTTAGTTTCTGCACCTTCAGTTACTTTTTTTGTAAAAGAACCAAACGATGGTATTTTAAATTTGGGCAGTCTTAGTGGACTTTCCTTATTTTCATCCTCAATGTTAGATTTAATTTCATAGTCCAAATCCAAACTTTCTTTGTCTTGTTCATCCACTGTAGTCTTGTGCTCAAGAGTTCTAACTCCTGTGTAAGCTATGTTTAATTCTGGCTTTGAATAGTCACTTATTGAAGTATTTAAAGTACTAAATTTATCATCAGATGCTTGAGGACGTTCCCATTTTAAGTTTGATACTTTAGCTTCACCCAAATGAACTCCACTGGGTTTACTAGATAAAGGTAGAGCATTTTGACCAATATCAATATTAATGGTATGCGTTTGTCCTGGATATATATGCATAGATGCTACAATAGATTTTTCATCTAATGTAATATCTTTGTCTATTTCTTGAGTAAAGCTTTCTGTTTTGCTTTTACCAATCTGATACTTTGGAGTTTGAATACTGGTTAGTTGGTCTACACTAACATATCTTTCAGAAAATATTTGAGACTCTTCATTTTCAGTGCATTTAAAATCAAATCCCTTGCCACTGGTGATTTCATTAAATTGGTCAGTGCTATCAGATCTAAATGATTTTCTGTACAGTTTTGGCAACTTTGGCATTTTTATTATTGGCATTTGTAATTTCCATCCCGATAACTCTAGTTGTTGGCTTGATGGCCTTTCCTCAGTCAAAGACTCTATAACATTAATGTCTTCAGAAACAGCAAATGATGGCCCCTTGAATCTGGGTAGTTGTAATTGAAAGTCAGAGTCCTTGGAAAATTCTACACGTAGATTGTCAGTACTATGATGGCTTTTTAATGCATTTAAATCATCACTTACTTTTTCTTTGGACATCCTGACCTCAGCTGTCTGGTTTACAAAGTCTGGTTTTGCATCAGGAGGCCAGACAACATCACTGCTTGGTTTACTTGGCCCCTGAATAGACACAAACTTTGTCTTTTTTGTTTTCTTTTTTCTTTGTTTAACATCTGTAGTTTTTTCATGTGTAGGACTTGACGTTTCATCTGAAATCTCAAGCTTATGGAGTTCTTCTGATGACTTTTCACTTGTTGTTTTCTCATACGCCCTTATCTCTCTTGATTGGGCTGGAGACACTTTGCACGGTGATGGTAGGTTTTTCTCTTTTACAATTATCACTTCAACTTCAGGAGGCACATATTTCCTTTCCTGCCAGCCTGCAGTATTGTTTTGTATTGTTTCTCTAGTAGAGGTTGCACTTGTAGAAGTCAATGAAAAACCCTTTTTCCTCTGTGGCCTTGAAACATCATGTTGATCAACTTCAACTTGTAAAGTGTTGTCCAAGCTTTTCTTCTTTAATCTCTGGTAAGGTTCTTTAAGGTTTTTCACATTTGTCATCTGGCTCTCCAGTGTAGTCTTTCGACTATGGATTTCCATACCTGGAAATTCCTTATGATATTGCTTCTCTTTCTCCATAGTAAAGAGTTCATCGTCATCAGAGGTAGCTTCAGTAACTTTTGAATATGCATCTAGTGTTTCGTCATCATTTGTCTCTGATGTGCTACGAGATCGTCTATGACCGAGAAATCTGGTATTTGTAAAGGACTGAAATTTTGGCCAGGATAGCCTTTCTTTTTTTGATCTTCTCTTCTTATGTTCTCTTTTTTGAACTGCTTGCTCTCCTTGCAAACTTTCAGATGTTGCAAATGCATCTTTTTTATCCTGTTGGTGAATACAAGGATACCTTTATCATATGTAGTAGGTTTTATGAAGTACTCTTATCTAAAATACATTTTAATCAACGTGAAATTTGAGACTCAAAAATAAGATTATTCACAATTTATTTCAATGTTAGCTATGTACCATTTACTGCTTCACACCACAATTCACAACTTCACAATTTCAAAAGTAATAACTTTTGTATTAACTATGTGTTACCTTAGTATTGCCATATTTTGACACACATAACATCGTTTATATTTACATTGCCAAAGCTAAGTAAAAATTATTTAACATAACTTAAGTTTTGGTTTTTAATCATTTAAATTTTTACCAGTATAATTTTTGCCCCCTGCTTTATGAGAGCCTCCTGCTTGTTCACACTGGCTTCTCGATAGTGGTACAGGATCACCAGACTATTATACCTCTAACACGCAAACTTATTTTCCTATGGCCAAAAACCACAGGTCTCCTGGCCATTTTTGTGAGTAGTAAGTCATTTTTTCCTGAGTCTGTGCTGCATGGCTGGAAAAACAGACCGTATTTCACCCATATTTCACCCATATTTGCAAAAAATAATGTAAAATTGGCAAATTATGTCTCTAGCTTTGGAGAGTCACATAATTATGTTACCTAGTAACTCAAAATAAAAGAACAGGCTACAGATGTATTGCAGCTATATGCCGACCGTACTGACTTCTATGGGACTGACCAAGCCGCCAACAGCCAAGAATAGAGCAAATCCAGTCTCACTCTCTGCAATGGTATATATCTCTGATTGCTGAATCATTTTTCACCCATCTACTGTGTCTTTAAATCCAGTCTCACTCTCTGCAATGGTATATATCTCTGATTGCTGAATCATTTTTCACCCATCTACTGTGTCTTTAAATCCAGTCTCACTCTCTGCAATGGTATATATCTCTGATTGCTGAATCATTTTTCACCCATCTACTGTGTCTTTAAATCCAGTCTCACTCTCTGCAATGGTATATATCTCTGATTGCTGAATCATTTTTCACCCATCTACTGTGTCTTTAAATCCAGTCTCACTCTCTGCAATGGTATATATCTCTGATTGCTGAATCATTTTTCACCCATCTACTGTGTCTTTAAATCCAGTCTCACTCTCTGCAATGGTATATATCTCTGATTGCTGAATCATTTTTCACCCATCTACTGTGTCTTTAAATCCAGTCTCACTCTCTGCAATGGTATATATCTGTTAATTGCCCTCGTATTGCATGTGTCTGTTTCTTTCTGTAACATTTGACCCTTTTCTGTCCTACCTGATTTAATGTTCATCTATGCCCCTCAATGAGTTTGTTTTTCTCTGTTCAGAACTTGATTCACATGTGTTAAGTCGCCTAGATTAATTGTTTTATGAGCTAAATGAGGGCCTGGTCTCTTGTCTTCTCTGGGTATAAATTTAGTGATAGTATAGGATGCTTGCATTCCAGGTTGCTTGCAATCTTTGTTTGCTTAGCATAATATTCTGCTAAGTACAATAATATTCTGAGAAGTATGAAACTGCAGTTTGACATTGCAGTTAGACAGGGCAGGAGACAGGTAAGATGGCAGAGAAAAACGAACAATTATGTTTGTCTCAAAATGTTTTCCATTTTCTCCCTGTTTGCCATGGTTGTTTTACTTGCCCACCGTCCATCTATTCCACCAGTAACAACTATCCATATCAATGCCTCACTTCTTCACTCACCTTTCTTTACCACTCACACACTCTATACGTTATGTAACCAGACTAACTTATCACAGTCTTCTGCTGTGAAGCAAGAAATAACTTCTTATAAATCTCTGCAGCATCTTTTGTCTCTTTTCTTTCTCCTTCTGCTTGCTGCAGGGGACATCTCTCCTAACCCAGGTCCACCTTCTGCTTATTTTAACCCTTCACACAGAAACCCTGCTAACCTTATAAAGATTCAGTGTATCCCCTCTTCTCCTTCTCCACCCGTAACCCCTTTTAAATGTGCCCTATGGAACGCCCGCTCTGTGTGTAATAAACTAGAATCTGTTCATGACCTCTTTCTTTCTAAGTCTTTTGACATGCTTGCCATTACTGAAACATGGATCCAGCAGGATGACTCTGCCTCCGTTGCAGCATTGTCTTATGGCGGTTTACACTTTTCGCACTGTTCCAGACCTGAGAATAGGCAGGGAGGTGGGGTAGGCATACTCCTCTCTCCACAATGCACCTTCCAGGTCATTCCTCCTGTACCCTCTCTCACTTTCCCATCTTTTGAGGTCCACACCCTCAGACTTTTCCGCCCATTCTCTCTTCGTGTGGCTGTAGTATACCGTCCTCCTGGGTCACCCTATCAGTTTCTTGACCACTTTGCCTCCTGGCTCTCTCACTTTCTATCCTGTGACATTCCAACCATCATCATGGGAGACTTCAACATCCCTGTTAACACTCCCATTTCCCCTCCGGCCTCTCAGCTCTTAGCACTAACTACTTCTCTCGGTCTTTCACAACTCTGCGATTCCCCCACTCATAGTGAGGGAAACATCCTCGATTTGGTCTTCTCCCGACCATCTTCAATATCTGATTTTACCGATTCCTCCTTTCCACTTTCAGACCATAATCTCCTTTCTTTTACTTTCAATAATCCTTCTCATTCTCAGAAGCCTTCCACCCATCACTCATACCGGAACCCACGTGCAATAGATACTCATAAACTCACAGAAAACTTACAGACTGCACTGTCCCCCATCTCCTCTTTCACCTGTCCAAACCTGGCTACTAACCACTATAATCACACTGTCAGAAGCGCCCTAGATGAGATGGGGCGCCACTCACTATCCGAAATTTTCAACGCACACGCAGGCAACCTTGGCACACTGAACAAACTCGTTTCCTTCGGCAGTGCTCCAGGATTGCTGCACGTCTGTGGAGAAAATCGCGCACATCTGCAGACTTTCTACACTTCAAATTTATGCTAAAAACTTATAACTCTGCCCTTCACCTTGCTAAACAGGTCTATTTTACTAATCTCATATCCTCTCTCTCTAACAACCCCAAAAGGCTCTTTGATACCCTTCACTCCTTACTAACACCAAAGGTGCAGCCACCTGTCACAGACCTTGGGGCTGAAGATCTGGCCGCCTATTTTAAGAATAAAATTGATTGTATCCGCCAGGAAATAATTGCTCAATCCACTCACCCCTCCAATCCCCTTCCCTCCCATACCTTATCTTGTTCACTCTCTTCCTTTGAGCCAGTCACAGAGGAAGAAGTGTCTAGGCTCCTTTCCTCTGCTCGCCCCACTACCTGCATCAGTGACCCCATCCCCTCACATCTGGTACAGTCTCTCTCCCCAGCAGTCACTTCTCACCTAACTAAAATTTTCAATCTCTCTCTCTCTTCTGGTGTCGTCCCCTCTTCTTTCAAGCATGCTATTGTTACCCCTTTACTAAAGAAACCTTCACTGGACCCATCCAATGCTACTAACTACCGACCAGTTTCTAACCTCCCTTTCATCTCCAAACTCCTGGAACGCTTGGTCTATTCTCGACTAACCCGCTATCTCTCAGCTAACTCCCTCCTTGACCCCCTGCAATCTGGTTTCCGCTCTATGTATTCCACTGAAACTGCTCTTTCTAAAGTCTCCAATGATCTCCTCACTGCAAAATCCAAAGGTGACTATTCTCTCCTTATTCTCCTGGATCTATCAGCAGCGTTCGATACTGTGGACCACCAGCTCCTCCTTAGGATGCTTCACTCCATTGGCCTAAAGGACACTGCACTCTCTTGGTTTTCTTCCTATCTCTCTGACCGCACTTTCAGTGTCTCCTTTTCTGGATCTTTCTCTTCTCATCTTCCTCTCAGTGTCGGGGTTCCTCAGGGATCAGTCCTAGGACCTCTCCTCTTCTCTCTCTATACTGCCCCCATTGGACAAACCATCAGCAGATTTGGTTTCCACTATCATCTTTATGCTGATGACACCCAGCTATATACTTCTGCACGTGACATCACCCCTGCCTTAATCCAGAACACTAGTGATTGTCTCTCTGCTGTCTCTAACATCATGTCCTCTCTCTTCTTGAAACTTAATCTTTCTAAGACTGAACTTCTTGTCTTTCCACCATCTACTAACCAAACCACCCCTGACCTCTCCTCCATCTCGGTCTGTGGGATCACTATAGCACCGAGGCAGCAGGCCCGCTGTCTTGGGGTTGTGCTGGACTCTGACCTTTCCTTTTCACCTTATATTCAATCTCTTGCTCGCTCTTGCCGTATGCATCTCAGAAACATCTCCAGAATCCGGCCGTTTCTGACATTTGAAACTTCTAAAATGCTAATTGTTGCACTTATTCACTCTCGACTAGACTACTGTAACTCCCTACTAATCGGTCTTCCACTCTCTAAACTCTCTCCTCTTCAATCTATTCTTAATGCAGCAGCCAGGCTCGTCTTTCAGGCCAAACGCTACACGGATGCCTCCAGTTTGTGCCAATCACTGCACTGGCTACCTGTCTCCTTCCGTATTCACTTTAAAATAATAACCCTCATCCACAAAGCTCTGAATAATGCTGCACCTCCCTACCTCTCTTCTCTCATCTCAGTCTATCGCCCTTCCCGTGCTCTTCGATCTGCCAGTGACAATAGATTAATCTCTACCTTAATTCGAACCTCCCATGCACGTATCCAGGACTTCTCCCGAGTTGCACCAATTCTCTGGAATGCCCTTCCCCAGACTCTGAGACTAATACCCACCCTCCAAAGCTTCAAACGTGCTCTTAAAACCCATCTCTTTAGGCAAGCCTATCACTCTCGCTAACTGCATGAAATGTCAACTCTCCCTTTACTAATCCATCCTATCTCCCATCTGTTATCTGGCAAACAACTGATATATACCAAGCTCCAGGCTTCTCTGCAGTCTTTTTCACCTAGGACCCTGTAAATAAGATGGCGGCTGATGGCTGGTTCAAGCAGCAACATCGTTGTTTAGTAAATTATTTATTAAATTATTTTATATTGTTCCCTTATAAAGAATGGCTGGACCATTTTACAACCTCTTGTGTCACCCCCTCATCCTCATAGTCTGTAAGCTCTTGTGAGCAGGGCCATCACTCCTATTGTTCCATATGACTGTTTGTTCTTTGTAATGTAATATAGTTGTATATGTCCCCTATGATTTGTAAAGCGCTACGGAATTTGATGGCGCTATATAAATAAAGATTATTATTATTATTATTATTATGCTCTGAGATTTTTCTCAGGGGCACTAAGCTCAGGCGTTTTATGGAGGAAACCTCAGCTGTGTGTAAGAACCCTTAGCAATACTTTGTTCCTTGAGAAAGACACAGAAAATGTTCATTTATGTAAAGATTTGATGATTATAAAGTACAATATCTAAATAGATATTGTAGAAATGAAGACTTTCAGGAAACTGCCATATTTTTTCTCAATCAAATATGTATGAATAATTATAAATAGAAGCGGTATACATTTTAAAGGGGTTGTCTGAGACTTATGAAACTGCTATATGGCTGGGAGGGGGCTGCTTAAAAAAATAAACATCTACTTACCTCCGTGGTCCCTCCTGGTGTCCTGGGGCAAAAGCTGTGCTCAGACCAGCTTCAGGCCGGCCGAGCTGACCGGCCACGTCCACCTGTCCCTATATGCCAGGGCTGTAATATGGTGATGGAAGCTGGTCTGAGCACAACTTCTACGCACCTGTAAACAAACAGGGGCATGGCCCGGAACTCCGGGAGGGACCGAGGCGGAAGTACATGTTTATATTTTTAAGCAACCACCTCCCGGGCCACATAGCAGGTTTTCTTAGGTTTTGTAAAACCACTTTAAAGTGTTAGTCCCAAAATTGCCCCAATTCTGGACTGTTATTTCTTCGATATTGGCAGACTACGAAGTGATTAATGCAACAAAGTAACAGATTAAAGTGGATTTACCTGCTTTTCTTTCTTTGCTTGAAAAATAGATTGCATTTTTTCTTTGTCTTCTCTTCCAAGTTTTCTTTTCAGTTGGAATTGTACTTTATATGGCTCTGAATGCTGCAAAATCTTCATGGCATCTTCATATGTGATATTGTCAAAAAAAATTGTAGCACTCAGGAGCTGATCACCTGCAAGACAGTGTATGAAATTTATAGTATCATAGTATCATAGCAGATAAGGTTGAAACCAACCATCACATTATACAGTTGATCAAGAGGAAGGTGAAAAATAACCTGCAAAGCTGATGCCAGTTGGGCCAAAGTAGGGAAAAACATTTTCATAAAAAAAGAAATGGATTATGTTATCATAAACCAAGTATATGTAATGTTACCTTCTTTGATGCTGAATATATCAGAATGTGGGTGTTCCTTTAAGACTTGAGATACAACAATTCCATGGGTCCCTCCACCAGCTATAGTAAATCCTTTACCACTAGGATCCACATCTGTGCACAGTGTCACCTCCATTGGTTCCTAAAATATAAAAAAATTTAATTTGTCAAGAAATGGCAAATATGTATGTTTGTAGTGTTATTTTATTATTCTGCTGAATGTTATTATTTTCTTGCAAGAATTTTAGGTTTACATTATTTATATTTATATGGAAATTTCATATTTGTAATAATCATCTTTGAAATCAACTACTATTGTGCATGCAAAATTGTCCAGAATTTCTACCTCAGCATCAGTTAAGAAGAATAAAGGGATTTCTACACTGGGATCCTTGGGATTTTTAGCATTACCATGGGATATATTTGCGACCCAATAAAATAATTATACTTACATCTGAATCTGCCATTTTAGCTAAAGGATGTGAGGTACGAATAAAGGATGTCTTCCTTATACTGCTTGACCGCTCAGAGCCGGCATATACAGAACTGTCCTGTAATAACACATACAGAAATTGACTATTTCACTTCGACAGCTTCTATTTATTTAGCTATTTATTTTCAAGAATAGGCAGCACTCCAAAGTAGGTGTTCAAAAAACGGGGTGTCTTTATTCCACGTGCGACATTTCTCAAGCATGCATGTATAAGACATCCAAGATTAATACTCACAAAAATTGAAAAAGTTACCCGTAAGGTGAGGTTCCACCAAACATTGGTAACAGATTTTCTATACACTACATTTGATCGCCCAACGATCCTGATCTGGCTTGATTTAACTGCAGTCCATAATCATTAAAGATAAAATATATGGGAATTTATAGTGCATAATGATGTATTATGAAATCTTAGCATTTCTTACCTCTGGGTCTACATAGTATTCATTTACAGCATATTCATACACCGGTGATGATCCTTGAGGCCTTGGTCTTACATTTTCTAACTCAACTTCAATTGTCTGGAAAAGGAAGAAGCAGACAGCTACAATAACGAACATTTTCAGGACTATTTAGGTACATTATATTTATAAGAGGTACAGCTGAAAGCCCAATTGTGAAAAACCATGTGTGTTTTGCTATGTTAATGCCTCTCCCACAAGCATGCAAGCAGTGTAATGAATGCAAATGAATGAGTGCAAGAATTTGCGTTTAAAATTGCCAATACTCCACCTCCATGCCCGTGGGAGGGCGCGGTGGCTGATGGAGAGGGCATGCACAGGGCGTTCCCTTACCGTACCTGCGAAAATCAGTGAACTTTTGATCGCTGGTTTTTACGCAAAACTACGCCAGGTCCAACCTGGTGTAGTTTTGCTCACCAGTCGCGCTGCCTGCCAGATATATCAAGAGGCTTAAGCCTCTTGATGTATCTGGAGAGACGAGGGGGGTTGGCTGCTATCATACCATACCAAAGGGTGTCATTTATCTGATCTCTGATTGTTTTGGCTTGTTTTTGCCTTTCTCTTTTTGTCTGCTTCTTTGGTAATTTATCAATAAAACTTTTTCCTTGTGTTAAATGGTTTTTTTTTCAGATCTCTTTTTGAGACATTTGTTACAATTGTCACACAAATATCTGAAGTCACTTCTTTCCATTTTCTAAGTTTTCCTTTGTGCTCCTGTACAGCTCCTTCCTCCTGCTTCTTCAGAGCTCACAGCAGTGGTGAGCTGACATCGGTGGCTGAGGGAGGAGCTGTACAGGAGCACAAGGGTGGGGGCTGAGAGCTGAGCATTCTGCAGGATAAAGCCCAACCCCTGTGACTACACAGAGGATTCTGTAAGGAAGCAAGGTAAGTTATAACACACAATTATATTGTAATGCAAATGCTTAGAAAAGGCAGAAATACATATTTGCAATGTAGGTGAGATGGGCTTCTACAACCTGTCTTAATGAAAATGAGGTTCCTGGTGACAGGTTCCCTTTAAGATTACAATTTCTGACAGTTTTTAAGAGTTCCCAGAATTAGTTTAGAATGATACAATGGCATATTACATTCTACAGATATTTTTATGATTCTACAAGACAACAATACTGTATATATTATTATACACACATATGTAAAATACTCACCGTGTCATCTTCATCTTGATCTCCATCAGGTTCCTCTGCTTTGAGAGGCTTATTTGAAACTGGGAATGAAATAGAATTAAATAAATAAATTACTTTTGGAAACATTGTCTCACATGAAGCATATTTTTAATGCAATTGTATGTTTTTTCCTTTAAATGGGAGGTTACATTATACATTATAGTTCAGTTCTGTTTATGCGATTGTTTTGTTTTTATTGAATTTATTTCAGGATTTTTGTTACTTTTGAAGTACAATTGTCGCAGAGACCAAAAAAGTTCTTGCTGGGATTACAATGATAAAATATACAGTTCCGACTTACATACAAAATCAACTTAAGAACAAACGTACTGACCCTATCTTGTATGTAACCCAGGGACTGCCTGTAAATGTGAAATATGAATAAATCCTTTGTCTTTCTCAGCTTTCCATAATCTGCATATTTTCCACTAGATGGCACCTATATTATATGTGCCATCATCTAAATTATGCTTTTTATTATACATTCGGCTATAATTAGATTTAATCCTGAGCTACCACAAACAGGAAATGTTAATGAATTAACTATCAAAGTCAGTGATATGCAGATGGCTCTGGTCCAGGACAAGACTGACATAAACCTGTCTCTGGATACTGTACCTGTATTACAGATACAGGCGGTCCCCTACTTAAGGACACCCGACTTACAGATGACCCCTAGTTAAAGACGGACCCCTCTTCCCCCTGTGACCTCTGGTGAAGCCCTGTGGATGCTTTATTTTAGTCCCAGACTTCAATGATCAGCTGTACAGTGTCTGTAATGAAGTGAATTTTGAAACTCCAATTGCCACTGGGGCAAAAAAATTTTTTTGTCTGGAACTACAATGATAAAATATGCAGTTTCGACTTGCATACAAATTCAACTTAAGAACAAACCTTAAGTTTTTCTCCTCCTACTCTTACATCTTCGGCACACAGCTCCTCGTAGCCGCGGGCCCTCGTCCAAAAAGCCGAAGCTCTGCGCAGAACGCTGGCCTCTCGTATGAGGGTGCGCAGCTACGAGGAGCTGCGCGCGGAAGATGTAAGGGTAGGAGGAGAAAAGAGGCTGCTCGGGCGTGGAATAGCCGCGATGTGTAGCCTCATGTCCGGCTACTAGCTAGTAGCCGCTAGTAGGCTAGTAGCCGCTTAACAAAATTTACATATTAGCCTAATAAAGTTTTCTATAAGATAGCTCTAAAAAAGGCTATCCTCACGTCCCATACATCCATCTACCACCCGTTCTACCTTTATAGGTAGAATCGTGGTGGTAGGTTCCCTTTAGGAACAAGACTGGACAAAATCTCTAAAGCTTGAATAGTAAATGAGTTTTTAATGATATTTACTGTTTAAGTGCCTATTTTGGTTCACTTTAGAGTATTCACTAACTACATTATTTTTAATATTAATCAATACAAAGAGCAAAACTGCAATCTCATAGGAAGCATTTTACACACGTATCAGGTATATTTTATACAGATCAATATTAGTGGCTGTGCAAAACCTGTAAAGTACATCTTATGCAGACATCAGCTTTTCCATGTCTACATTCAGACATACAGAAAAAAACTTAAAGGGAAGGTGTTCTTAGAAAAATAAGCTATATTTAAATTTTCTTGACAAATCTGATTCTGGTCACTACACCATAATATATGCTGCGACGTTCTGTTCTTTGCAGCAGTCACCTCATTTATGAGCACAAACATAATGACAGTAATCATGTACATTGAGATAACACAGAGTGCAGATTTATTTTACACTGCTCATCATCTCCCCTTTCCGCCACAATAAACTCTCACATAGAGATGGAGGTATTTATCATAAGCTGGCGCATTGTGCATCATGTATGATCATACCCTCCCACCACAACGGATATATCCGTCTCCAGCCTCCTGATAAGACGTATAAATCCCAATTCTTTGTATATGATAGCTGTCTGTGTCCCCCACATGCAGGGCATGCACAGTAAAACAAGGTTTTGGATAGAATACAGAAGTGTCAGCCCGGATTTATCTCCCCTATATCTGTGAGAATTGCTGTCTTTGGATTTCAAGACTTGGCTTAAAGGGATTGGCCACTTTACCTCATGTTTTTTGTAATGTGTGTGTAAGGGGCAGGATATTAGGTAATTTATAAAAGTTCTACATAAAGTGTTATAAAAAGTAAAGTGAAGCCTCCTGTCTTTTACCTCATCAGCCAGACATTCATAACCATAACATGGCCACAGGTGGAAGGTCATGTGATCTATTTGTCCATGAACAAATCGCCAGGACCTTATGATAATATTCATGAATAAAAGATTAAGGTCTTGACAGGGTGATTGCTCATGGACAGATAGAAATCACATGACCCTCCATCTGCAGCCATTTTATGGTCAGGAATGTCTGGTTGATGACATAAAAGACAGAAGTCTTCACTTCACATATCAAGAAAGTGGAGCAGAACTATTACCTAATATCCTGCCCCCCATACTTACACACACATTTGCAAGACCCCTGCAAACGTGTAGGCAAGGGAGTATTTGTGAATAAGGCCCTCTACCTGTCAGGATACATCTAGTGAGCTTGATCAACTCATCCAAGGGATAATGCAGGGAGATCTCAGGTATCAGCAACTGTGACCTCTACCTGGATAGGCAATAGTTAAGTGGGTGTAGATTGTTATCCAATTATGTGGCTGTATTGTAAACTGGAGTGTGATTGGAGAGGTGCTACCACCTGACCAGGGGGAGAATAATACCCCTTTGCAGTGGGAGCACATGGTCTGATTCCAGTCTTAGCTGGTCTGAACTTTGAGCACATGCTCTTTACCACAAGCTATAGACCTCATGGTCCTTCTACAGAGCAGCAGCCCAATCTGCAGAGATAGAGTGAAGAGAGAGACAGTGTTCAGTACATGTTCACTACTGACACTTAACCTGATCCCAGGACCAGAGTCAGGAGACTCCAATCCAGAGCTGCAGCTTCCACAGTTTGAAAACAGCTCCATCCAAATTCTCCCATCCTGCATCTACTACCAGACTGGTGCTCTATTCCTGAGGACCCTCTCCACGACCAATCTAGTACCAGAATCTGCTGTTGACCGTTTAGGCTCGTTGCCTGCTACCTGTTGTTCAATAAAGACCGTGAGTTGATTTGCACAATGTTGCCTCCGTCTGATCCCTGGATATGGCTGTTACCACCACGGGCTCCCAATCCATTACCCAGGGACCTATCTTACAGACACTCAGGGGTTGCACCAGGGAGAACCAGTACATCAGCCTCTCCCTCCATATTTCTTGCACACGTCTCCTGCTGGAGACCTGTCAGACTGTAGGTCAGCCCTCCGGTCCCCATACCAAGCACCGTGACATCAGCGCACCCTAGGCCGCAATCGCCAGCCACTTTACACATTACAAAAACATGAGGTAAAGTGGCCAAGGATGAAATTCTGGCATCATGAAAGAATACAGTCTCACAGATGCAGGCATCCATGGGGCAAGTTAGGGAACAACATGATACCAATATTATAAAATAGATATGATGGAAACAGAGGAGGAAATTACAACAATCCTCTATCCCTGGCGAGTTTGTTTTATTGCACCAGAATTGTGTTAAATACATCAAATCATCTTTTACATATTTATTTGATTTTTTTTACAAATATTTTAAGAAATGTTACAGGGTGTGCTAACAAGCCTCTCCCATTGAAGTTATGGAAGATCCCCAGGCTACTGTTACCTATGTGTGTGTGCTGTAAACTCCCCCCCTCGTGTATTAATTTAAAAAGTTTCATAATGAATAAAATGATGAAACGCTCTGAAAAGTTTGATGCCCAATTTCTCCCGAGAGTAGCGATACCCCATATGTGGTGGTAAACTTCTGTACTGGCGCAAGGCCGGCATAGAATGGAAGCAGCGCCATTCACAGCAGATTTGTATTGTCACATTGTACAGGCTATAAATTAAACATTTTTGGTAATGAAAATATTATTTGCAGGGTGAGATACAATGTATAGATAATTAATTTTGGGGGTCTTAAGCTTATTCATGAGATTTTATTAACTATTTCAAGGAGGGCACAAACAAAATCATCAATTTAGATTTTGGATTTTTAGCACTTTTTCCCCCCGCTGACCGCACAGTAAAAATAATATTTTATCTTTATTCTCTGGTTCACTACGATTGCGGTTATACCACTATATACAGTATATTATTTACAGTCCTCAACCACTGAGGGTTATAATGCTTTTGTTTTCACGGCCCCAAAGATAAATCAACTGCCGTGATAAAAAAAACTCAAAGCAGGTCCTATTCCTGTCCGGGATTGCGGCTCAGGCAGTCTTTTCTTGTCCCCGGCGTGTGAGCGGATAACTGTTGGGAACTAAACAATGGACCACAGGTTCATTGCTTGTGGACCATGACCATTCGTGTCCAGGTAAGCTAACAATGTGGGATGTTGCCTTCACAATACAACCCATTTAAATAACAATAGGATCATTTGCTTCGACTGCAAAAATACTACTGCATGCTGCGCTATTCCTGATGTCAAATGTGGAGGAAAAGAGCCTTTAAAAGCAGTGTGAACAGAGCCAAGTGTAGTTTATTACCTTTTACGATAACACCCCTTCTACACTGTCAAAATATATTATCTAAGTGCTTGCATTTTTAATGCTCAATAGCTTTTTATTGACAGAAGATAAATCCTCATTTAAGCCTGCCAAAAACATAGAGGAAAGAGAATGGCACGTATCTATATAATCATTGGTGGATAAACCAAAGTAAATTAGAACAACTGAAACCACCACTGGAAACGTCATAAGCTCTCGGGACCTTGTTTTTTTTTTATCCAACTTTGTCCTCAGTTTTGGCATCATAGTCTCACCTGAATTTTTTCAGGAAGCTACGGTATATTATTAGTACAGGCAGTCCCCGGGTTACATACAGGATAGGGTCTGGAGGTTTGTTCTTAAGTTGAATTTGTATGTAAGTCGAAACTGTATATTTTATAATTGAAGTTCTAGACAAATTTTTTTCTTGGGCCCAGTGACAATTGGAGTTTCACAATTTTTGCTGTAATGGGACCAAAGATTATCAATAAAGCTTCATTACAGACACCTTACAGCTGATCATTGCAGTCTGGGACTATAGTAAAGCACCCAGAGAGCTTCACCAGAGGTCACAGTGGACAGAGGGGTCCGTCTGTAACTATGGGTTGTCTGTAAGTCGGGTGTCCTTAAGTAGGGGACCGCCTGTATCTTTCTTGAATTTACTTTAGTTTTGACACCCAACATTTATCAATCCAGGTTTCCTGTGTTCCATGTTTCTCCCAACTGCAAGATCACGAGCAGAAGGAGTTGATCGTGGTGACAAACGAGCAACCACCCTGCACTCCATTCAAAGTGTAGCAAAATGTTATTGCACCAGTTTTCAGGCAGAATTTGTACATTCTTTTCAGTGCAAACTGCTTGCACAGATATTTAAGAAGTGGCCGTTCCACATTTGTGTTGAAAGCAACCATTTTGTGTTGCGGCTGCACTTTTCTCCAGACAACACAAATTCCTGCACTGAAATGGGCATTCCAGTGCTCAGTCGCACCGTGCACTACATTTATCATGCAAAGTCTAACACTCATGACTCAAGACTCAAGACTCATGAAAAACGGGTGCCACAAATCCTAAATATGGTGCACCCTACACATTCCATAGGGAAACTGCACATAGTGCAAACTGCTTGGGGGCTGTGGAGGATAAACTATATTTGGGTTGTGGAGAACATACTATAATGGGAGCTGCAGGGGACATACTATACTGGGGGCTGTGGGGGGTTATATACTGGGGCTATGGGGGGCATAATTTACTGGGGCGTGTGGAGGACATACTATACTGGGGGTTGTGGGGGAGATTATATACTGGGGCTTTAGGGGACATAATATATTGGGGGCTGTGAAAGACATACTATACTAGGGACTGTGGTGGACATACTATACTGGGGGCTGTGGTGGACATACTATACTGGGGACTGTGGGGGGACATAATCTAGTGGGGGCTGCAAGAGGACTTAATCTACTGGGGGCTGTGGGGGAGATTATAAATTGGGGGTTGTGAAGGACATTCTTTACTAGGGGCTGAGGGGGAAATTTTATACTGGTGCTACGGGAAACATAATATACTTGGGTGTGGAGGACATAATATACTGGGGGATGTGGGGGAGATTATATACAGGGGGCTGAGGGGGACATGATATACTGGGGGTTGTGGAATACATATTTTTTCGGGGGCTGTGGAGGACATACTATACTGGTGGCTATGGGGGACATACTATACTGGGGGCTGTCGGGGAGATTACTGGGGGCTGCGGGGGAAATACTATATTGGGGGCTGCTGGGGACATAATATATTGGGGGCAGTGAAGGACGTGCAATACTGGGGACTGTGGAGGACATACTATACTGGGGAGGGCATAATCTACTGGGGGCCGTGCAGAAATTATACACAGGGGGTTGTGTGTGGCATTTCCTACTGAAGAGGAGACGTGATGATGTTGGGACTAATAGAGAAGATAGAGAACAACTACAATCCGAGGACACGTCACATGCAGTCACTGCATATAACAAGTACAGATTTCCCTGTCTTTTACTTTTTGTATATGATTGGTACATTTGTTTTTGGCGAAAGCACATGTGACGGGTTTCATGTATAGGAGTGGACATTATTGAAAGTTCGATAGATATGCACTGGGGCCCCGTGCCCCAAATCTTTTACAACTCTAGCAACGCCCCTGGTGCCAGCTAATCATGGGGGAGGTTGGGGTTGGGTACCTCATATAGAATGGCCTGTACCTTCTCCAGACCTGAGCCCATTCAAAAAACCTATGAGATCAGCTGAGTCTCCATTTAGTGGATTGTAACTCTATATTGCAGAACTTCAATGAACTGAACGCTGCCATTCAACAAGACTGAGATGCCATGCAGGTTGTCTGCAAAATCTTGGTCCCCACCAGCCATTTCTAATATTAGTGTCTTCTTATGCAATGCTACATCAACAATAACTATAGCAAGACACTTAGGTGTACATCAAAGTTGGAGACTATAGGAAAAGTTACAGCCTTTTTGATATACATTGTACATTTGTTTTGTATTCCATTTTCTTCTATACTTAAATGGGAAAGGAAATGTTTTTAAAGATCAAGGTTATTCTATGGGAATATTGATCAATAAGCCATTAAGCATCACAATTAAAGGATTTATGCTACGCTTGAATCTACATTAGTATTCCTGATAAGCATGAGATGCCAAGAAGAAGCCATTATGACTTTGCAGGCATCATGACCATAAACTTGAGACCTACATAGTCTATTGTTCAAGTACTACTCATATTGCAGGGGATAGTCCCTCTTCCCAATATAATAACAATCTGGCACATTGGGGTCACCTACAGAATTAACTAAAGATTATCTAATAGTCAAAACTACCAACAAAGAAATATACTAACAGGTGATACCTCGATACATACAATGTCCAAAGGTCCCACCACCACAGAAGCAGAGACTTAAAAGGGTTGTTCCACTAATGACATAGAAGATAAGTCTCTGATCCCCTGAAGTGCCTCATGTGAATGGAGCTTAAGTTTTTAGTCTACTAATAACATTGTCAGGCACACGGGTATCCTCACCTTTATTCACAAGGCTAAAGGAAAAAAGCCAACCTGCTATAGGAAGAGCCATAGATTATACTTAAGGGGTGGCACAGTGACATCATTGAAATCCCCCTAATACAAAACATTGCAACAAGCTAACACCTCCCTGATAGGCTGCAGATCACAACACAACCACACAGATTTACATTTTTGCCACAATACATTGTACATATTAAAATATACATATTACATATTAAAGAGTAACTAAGCTTTATAAATAATTGCATATATTAAAAGTGAAGATGATAACAGTAAATGTTGTAATATACTTTATTAAAAAGTATTTTTAATATTTTTTAAAGAAACCTGTTCCTGTATTCCCCAGTTTTTCTTCCTTATTAAGTTTCATTACATCAGCTTTCTCTCCCTGTACGCCACTGAGATCACAGAGATAATGAAGCCTGATCAAGTGCCAAATTACTGCACTCTCCAGACAGTCTCTGCATAGTTTAATCAACTAAGAGAGAATCATGAATGGAAATATTCTCTAGGTATGGAAAGAATGTATCTTTTGCCTTATCATCTGCCTGAATTGGAAGCTTTCAGATACACTGCTCACTACAGAAGAAAGAAGCAGAAAAAGACACAGAAAAGCTGTTTTACTTTATAAAGTATATTACAAGGTATTTTACTGTTTTCAATTGCAATATTCAATTCTGAAATAAGAGAAAAAATGCTTCATCTGTTTAGCTACTTTTGAAAAATATATAGAGTGTTATGAATGCTGCAAGTAAAATGGAGAAACATTGAAGTTAAGTATCGACTAATAGAGTTCTTCTGATATTGCTTTAAGGCTCCATACAACCCAAAGAGGCAGTAGATTTAAATTGTGTGAACGGGGTCATATATAAATATGTAAGGTAACTTTACTGTATTTGTAATTAAATCAACAACAGAACAATACAATGTCCCAATTATTAACAGCATATTGTTAAAATGGTAATGTTCCAAGAAGCTGTGATTTTCCAATGGTCACACTTGATGTGCAGAAGAACGAGGTGTTTCCTACTGTTTTATTCTCTATTGTTTTGTCACAATACCTTAAGAGCCTGAATTAGTCATATAAATTTTTTGGCTTAAGTTGTGGGTTTATTTATAGTGACAACTATTATTCAAGTTATCGAGAAGTTAAAGAAGTAAAATATTTAAGGGAAACTGACCACAAAATGATATGTAAATGCAATGTAATCGTCAACAGCAAAAAAAAAAAATTCTCTCATTTCCTGGCTCCTCTTCTTCTCTCCTTCTTGTGCCTCCTTGCACTGATTCAGGACCCAGAGCAGAACTGTGCCAGGAGCAGTACAGCTGACAAGTACTGTGTCCTCTCCTGCTCCTGGGGCCGCTTTGCTCTGGGTCTTGAAACCGGCGCATTCAACCAGCACCTAGAGTGAAGCAGCAGTAGATGACCCAGGAGTGTTGAGGATTTCCCAGCTGCACTCTGCAACCCGCTCTCCTGCATTAATGAGCCTTACCATCAATTATGGAAGTGCTCATTGGACTCTGACTGCCAGCAGGGTACAGGACCCACCTTGAAGCTTGACAGACCACAGGTTGTGTATCCTTGTTCCAGGCTTTTTATTAAGATGAATGTGACTGTACACACTGGGAAGGAATCACTGGGAAGGAATTCCAGCTCTCATGTTAGAATTTCTATATTGATCAAGAAAACAGTTTTGTGGAGTCGGAATCGATGACCATTTTGGTGAAGTCAGAGTTGCTTGTTTCTGGGTACATACCAAACAGCTTAGATATGGTTCTTTAAGGCAAGACTATATGTAGGTGTGTTCAAAAACTGCATATAGTGACAGCCCTTAAAATAATGTTTTCAAAGCTCTCTTTTCCCAGCTTTGTGAGATCTCATAATAACCTTCAGGGCTGCCTTGTAGAAGCTTGGCATAAACACCGACCTGTATTCTTCAAGTGCGCTGCATTGTCAGGTTCAAAAGAGAAAGAGCGTTTGTCCTGTAAGGACAGTGCCACCCAATTGTCACATAAAATTCCTATATCTTGCCCTATAGTTAGTCTCCACTCATTCCATCACACATACAGCTTGTATGAACGCTAAATTGCGAACCACTTAGGCACACTGCTGAGTCTAAAATAGTAGAATACAAACTAGCCCCCCCGATATGTTTTGCCACTGCACGTGGCGTCCTCAGGGGTACCGGGGCTATAGTGCGGCACACCGATCGCAGCAGCGATATTTACAGGCTCTTCATAGTGACGTATCCGTATGGGGGAGGGGGGATTGGTGATCAATATTTCGAAACTTTCACTTAGTGAAAGCCAGCTCAGAGTACTCCGGAAGGGTCTATCCTTTACCCCAGTGCCGAGTTTTGATAGATTCTCCTGGGTAAAGGACATTAATCTATTTGCTCGAAAAGTGGCCCTACACAAACACCACATGCGGCTCGAACCGTGTCCCCTAATGAATGATGAGAAAGTGGAGCAACTCCTCCAAGAACTTGAACGAGAAAACATAGTAGCACCTACAGACATTACCCCCCCACTCACAAATCTGAAACCAAAAAGCAAGAACACACCGCTATTCTCCCAATACCCACTAATTGAGCGTTTGTTAACATGGTAACCAAGGATCTCGAGAAAATAAGACCCAGTAGAAAAGTGATAGCCTCAAATTTAAACACAACAGAAAAGAAGGCTTTGGAAGAACTAACCTCCTTTAACGAGGTGGTCTACAAGCCATCAGACAAGGGGGGTAACTTAGTAGTGATGGACAGAGAAGAATACGTGGATATGGTGAAACGGTTACTGGCCGACAGGGATACCTATAAACTGTTAGAGAGAGACCCCACTGACAATTTTGTCCAACAATTGTCGGACATACTTACAGGGGCTCTGCAAGAAAATATGATCTCAAAAGATGAGCACAAATACTTACTTAACAAAAAACCAGTGATACCAACTTTTTATGCCCTACCAAAAGTGCATAAGTGTGTCAAGCCCATACCCGGGAGACCCATCGTCTCGGGCACAGACTGCCTCACACAGGGCATTAGCGAATATCTAGATAAACTTTTACGACCATTTGTTATCTCACTCCCCTCATACCTACGTGATACAAAAGATGTAATCACTAAACTACAGGATGTTACAGTGACCAAAGAGACCTATTTGGCAAGCCTAGATGTGGAGGCCCTATATAGCAACATACAGCATACACTTGGATTACAGGCAGTATCTTATTTTCTGAGCACCAAGGGTACACAATATAGAAAACATAACACATTTTTGCTGTCACTTCTTCAGTTTCTTCTGACCCATAATTATTTTCTGAGAGGCACCGCCATGAGGACCATCTGCGCACCCACATACGCAAATATCTTTTTAGGGTGGTGGGAATCCACAATAGTTTTTTCCGATGACACAACACATTTCACTAAAAATATTATTTACTGGGGAAGGTATATCGATGATATCCTGATCCTATGGGAAGGACCCATCGACACTTTTAAGGAATTTGTTCATCACCTTAATAATAACAAAATTGGGATGCATTTCACTTCAGAAATACACCACGAGCACATTTGTTTTTTGGACCTGAACATTAAGATAGACACAGAGGGAAAAATCCAAACCTCCATTTATAGGAAAGAAACATCAACCAACAATCTATTAAGTTGGCAAAGCTGGCACCCCACTCCCCTTAAAAGGGGCATACCCTTCGGACAGTACCTCCGGGCTAGGAGGAACTGTTCCACGGATACAGAATTTGAAAGGGAGTGTGGAGAACTATACAAGCGGTTTACTGCAAGGGGATACCCTAAGAAAACTTTGCACAGAGCCTACCAAAGAGCTAAGTCCATAAGTCGTGATGACACACTTAGTGACCCCAGAAAACAAGAAAAAGGCCCCATTAGATGTATAGGGACCTTCGATGGGTACACGACACAAGTCCAGGGCATACTCCAGTCCTAACGGCCCGCCCCTCAATCACTTTTCGTAGGGGTAAGAATCTAAAAGATATGCTTGTAAGAAGCCACTACACCGAGAAACAAACAATGGTCTCAACATGGTTACCATCACGCATCATGGGGTCGTATCCCTGTGGCGGATGCTCCTTTTGTAAATATATGACAAAAAGAAAGGAATTCTCAGATTCCACAAATCTCCATACCTACTCGGTCAAATAATACATTAATTGTAAGACGACTGGTGTCATATGCATAGCGCAATGTAAATGCCCCCTACTATATGTAGGAAAAACGGTGCAAGAGCTGAGACGAAGAATATCTTCACACTTAAGCACTATGAGAACCAATAAGGATACAACTTTATCCAGACACATGCAATCGGCACACAAGGGAGACTTTGAACAGTTACGATTTTGGGGCATAGATTGCATCAAAATGGGCCCAAGAGGGGGTGACCCAGATCGTCGACTTCTACAACTCGAGGCAAAGTGGATCTATCGATCGGGTACACTAAGCCCTAAAGGCCTCAATGAGGGGTTCACGTTTGCGGCATTCTTATGAGGAAGAATACGGATCTAGAATAAATGATAGGACCTGATCATTTTACTAAGGCACACCGCTATGTAGGTCATCAGACAGATAAGACACAATCTGATACTGAACCCGAACACAATGTATAACATACTCACGTAAAATTTAAAATAAAATAAAATAAAATTATACACAGGCTATCAAGTTTCATGAGTGTTGTCCATCATAGATGACATCTGCGACTAGACCTAACAATAAAGGGGGGTCTATGGGGAATAATCTCATGACTAATTGCCCTATATGCCCCACACCATCATTTTTCCATTTTGCACGTCTGTCTGATAGTTTTCAAATTTCACTTATAGTTAAATGATCTCTGATCCATCCTCTATCTTTTTAAGCTAATTAGAAATAAAAGTTAAATTTTATGTGACAAATGGGTGGCACTGTCCTTACAGGACAAACTCTCTTTCTCTTTTGATACTGAACAGAACATACACCCAGTCACCTTGGTCAAAACAAATAGCTTGATTATCATTTCCCGCATTGTCAGGTTGTCACAGTCTGCTGACTGCCCACACAGCTGCCACTAGCGTGGCATTGGTACACAGGTATTAGCATTTTCAATGATTATATAATATTGGAGAATTTATAGTGGAAGTCCTTATAAATTCAGATTTACTGCATAATGCCACTGGACCTTGGTGCAAAACTTGCAGCTGCAATATATCATAGCCATCAAGACTTTTTAGTGTTCGTGTCTTCCCACAAGTAGCAGTTGGTTGGTTGTCCGAGGTTTTGTGGACCAGTATTTGCCTACTATCCAAACAAACAATAATGGAATCCAGCACTTTTTAAAAAAAAACTTTACAGTCTTTATTCTTTTGAGAATATGAATACAAGGTGCATAGTTTCAAACCGCAACATATTACAAGTGCATCAATCACATTTCTTTTTTTTTTATACAAATGTCCATTTGTAAAACATATTAAAAAAGATGAAACTAGTCTTCTTCGATAGTTGAAATTTTGTAAAGTTGTGAATTTTATCAAACAAACTTCTAAATGTGATGTTTTGGTCAGACAATTGACCTTCATCAGACTCAGTTTGTGTAGGGTAAATCAGAAAACGTTGTGCATATAGCAAAGGATGGTGCATAATTTTGGAATGGCGGTATGTACCGCTCTGAGGAGGTAGCACTACCTCCTCAGAGTGGTCCATACCGCCATTCCAAAATTAACTAGTGAAAATCGTTTCAACCTGTACAGCTGCCTTAACATTGGTTAAAGCACCAGCAGTGTTATTGGGGTGCAATTTCTGATATCCACACCATCTAGGCTCCACAAGCTCCCGTATAGAAGAGTCCCGCTCTTAAAAATTGGGAGGCTTATTTTAGCTCCAAACCAGGGCTTCATGTAAAAGCTTGTCCAGAACAAATATGGGTCATAAATAGGTTTGCAGCTCTACCATAACACGTTTTCTCTGCCTATGACCGGACATGTGCTGTATTCTTTGTCAGCAGAGGCTGGATTGACTTGACATAGCGAATGCCGCACATAGTTCATGCTTTAAAAGGAAGATGACTTCATGAGTGCTAAGACAAGAGGTTAAATTGTGCCCATCACTAATAAAAGGAACATAACACTGTTTATTTAACACTTTCTTCTTCCCTTGTGAACTCCAAAGTCACATAATGATGGTTTAGGACATAAATAGAGCCATCATATGACGCTTTGTGTAACATTCAGCTTTAGATTCCAATGTCAGTTTATAATGCCAGAGGGTTAGGTTTTAATATGATACATCCATAGCAGAACCTACAACTCCTATCATCTTCAGCCAAGTCTTCATTCCACTGCCCAGGAGTTGTGATAAAGAAGTAAAATCCTCAAGGTGTTTCCAGCACATGTGGTCTTCTCTTACAGAAGTGACACAATAACAGAATAATATATTAGCTGATCATTTTGTTTGGAAGAAACCGGCACCATGAACTCATCCAGGATGGATGATGACAATAGAAAGCTCTAGATGTTAGATTTCCATTTTGCAACCTCATTGCATTGGATTCAATAGTCTGGAGCTAACTCATTAAAATGTATAGAAAGTTTTTAAAGAGGACCTGTCACCTGAATATTGCCTCTAGGTAAGCTGTTCCCTAGCCCTGCCCCAGGTGTAGTAGTGTTAAATTGCCAGATTTATCGGAACATACCGATAAAGGTAGCAAACACTGCACTACATAGCTCTCCGAATGCCAGACCAAGATTACAGCGGTCCGGCTTATTCATGAGGGGGCGGTCCGGGGGAGAAGCTAAGGAGAGGGGAGCGCCTCAGACCGCCCCATCATGAATATACGCCGGACCGCTGTAATCCCTCCCACACTATATGCCGGCAGTGACTGCAAGGCTTCATGAGGCAGTCACAGCCTCCTCTGACTGCTGTAAGCTTGGTACGGCGTTCAGACGGCTATGTAGTGCAGTGTTTGCTAGCATTATCGGTGTGTTCTGACAAAGCTAGCGCTTTAACACTGCTATTACTGGGGTAGGGCTAGGGAGCTGCTCACTCTAGTAAGCAGCTCCTAGGGGCAATATCGGGGTGACTGGTCCTCTTTAAGCGCTCTCTATGCAGAGAGGAATGGAGGTTTCCATAAGCTGTAAAATCATCCAATCTCAGTAGTAGAGGTAATAATAATCTTATCACAGTCCAACCCTGGCAATAACCACCTAGACAGCGACAGCAACAGCGTCGACTTTCACGCGACACAAATCGGGGGGGGGGGGGCATTCGACTTTCCAACGGATTTGGACAAACCGCGGGATTTAACATTCAAATTGTGTCGCATATAATGCACTTACATGATCCAGGAAGAAGATAGTGAACTCTGGGGGACCTGATCGGGGAAGCGACACATGCAGGATATCGAGCGCATGCTGTAAGTGAATCGCGGCAGCTGTGCGTTCTCGTCGGGGATCGCACCTCGGGGATCACACAGGGACAGGTAAGTAAATGTGCCCCTATATGTCAAGACAACTCTGTGGGTATATTAGGCTTTTAGGTTAGCAGGAAAGCCTAGGAGAAGAGACTGTATCACTATGTCAGGATAGATCTGACTCAGTAGTGAACTTTACTGCACATGTTTAACATGCACAGCATTACTGGGCTGACCTAAGGATTTGGGCTCGGCATTGTTCCAACGCCACTCCCTCATATGTCAGCACAGCAGGAAGAGAAGAAGTCAGATGCAACCACTTCCAATATAGGCTGAGCCCAGCGAGAGCTGCAGGAGTATCCTAGAGGGTTATCCTAGACCAGGATCACTTCTATCAGGTTTCATCAGTACAGTAGTTCCCATCCTCTGTCCCTGTGTTATATATCTAGCAGCACTGCAGTACCCTACGCCTTTTTGAGACGCTATAGTTACAGTGAGTAACCTGATAAGAATTCAGCAGTCGGGACAACCAGTCGGAGGAGGAGAAGGGACAAATGCACGCCACTGAATTATTTTCCTAAGCCCACCCTTTCGCCCCTCCCCCTATACTCCAACCTCACACAGTTTAATTCCACCCTTAGTACCCCTTATGTTTCCCTCACATTATGCCCCCAATAGCTCCCTGTCACATTGTACCCCCTTAACTAGTGTCTAGCTGCCACTCACATTTTGTCCCCCTGCTTCCCTTCATATTGCAGCCCCATCATACACTGGCCTAAACATCCCTCCCAGCATCGCCCCCTAACATTGTGGCCCCATTATATTGTGCCCCCAAGGTCACCCCGATATTGTGCCACCACAAAGCCCTCTTGTTGCTACTTAATAAAAAAAACTAAAATTCCCCTACAGCAGCTCTCCTCTCCTTCTACTGTGGGAGAATGGGGAAAGGTCTCCAGCAGCAGTGCCACAGAAATAGCGTCTCTCTGCATTAACACTGTATCCAACATTATATAGCACCGATGCCCCTTAGGCTCGTTAGTATAATTTTAAAAGTTGATTTTAGAAGGATAGGAGGCCGTGGATAACAAGTATAAGAAGATTTCCAAAGTCACCTGGCCTGGATCTATGATTAAGTGCCTCTAGTTTATCATGCTGGATTTTGATAGTAGATTACCTTAAAAGGTATATTAAATAAATTATGTAAGGTTTAGTCATATACCATATTGATGATTTGACCAAGACAGATACAAAAATGCAGATCTGCTGGGTTTCTGGACATACAGGACCCAACCCTGGTCCTTTCCCTTCTATTTGCCTGGAGGTGGTAAATATTTGAGCTGAACTCTCCACTTATAAGGAACTACCATGGGACCAAGCACTAGAAATTGGAAATCTAATGGTCCCACCTTAAAAAATTGTGAAGAATGGTGCACCAGACAAAAACCAACATCATGGAAGTCATTTAGATATTGCAATATTTGCTTGATGTATGTCTGTTCTCCCCATGTTTATTTGGGATTTATCTGGGTGCTCCAGATTTTAACCTTACACGCAAACTTGTCTTCACTTTAGCAATTAGATTGCTAGCCCCAGTGTGGACAGAAAGTTAGAATTGAGAAGATAATCTCCGTCAAACAACATCTTTACAAACATGTATGTTTCCTAAGCCATAGGACCACACCTTGAATGTCATCTTTTAACCCATTGTTGATTTATTGTACATCATGCATAGAGCTAAGTTAGGACTTTGTTTTCAGTTGATCAATAGTATGTCTATAGAGTAATTAATCAGAATATTATCAGGAAGTAAGAGTCGGTATTATACGATGTGCTGAAATAAATCTTCTCCTCAAGAACTCCCGGAAGGCTAAATAAAGACAATTAGATGCAAATTAGTGTAATTGATTGAGGGCATAATTACTCTACTCCAGAACCATAACAGCTTTATTTTCATATTCAGTTATTAATAAATTCAACCACTGGAGCTAATCTACATAGAGTTGTCTACAAAAAGACATATTAATAAATGCACTATTTTCTTTTAAATTTGATAAAGGGGCTGTCAGTGTCAAAAAGTATCCTTGCATATAATAACTTACTTCCACATAAACCTTTCTTACAACATTATTTAACCTATTTTTTTTCTCTAAAAGGAAGCAAATTTCTCACCAAATTCTAGAGTCTATATTCTGCAAAACCATAAAAAGCTATAAAAATGGGGTAATTGTGGTGACCCATAGAATAAAGATAACATATTATTTTTATGGTATGGTGTACTGCCAACAAAAAAAAGCTAAAAACCTAAACCAGAATTAATGCTTTTCTTATCCCCACCAAGAAAGAGTTAATAAAATCTCATCAATTAGCTACCCCCCTAAATGATTGACTTGAAAAGGTGATCTCATCCCAGAAAACTAAGCCCCCGTATGTCCACATTAAAAAAAATATATATATAAACATTTCATAGCCTGTAAAATGTGACAATGCAAATCTCCTCCTTCCATTCTATACCCGGCCGTGTCCCCATACAGCAGTTTACCAACACATATAGGGGCAGATTTATCAAGTGTCTGAATATTTCTAGTTGCCCATGGCAACCAATCAGAGCTCAGCTTTCATTTTACGAGTGCTCAGGAATATTTTAAAGGGGAGCTGTGATTGGTTGCCATGGGCAACTAGAAATATTCTGACTTTCAGACACTTGATAAATCTGCCCCATAGGGTATCGGCATATTCAGGAGAAATTATGTATCAATCCTTGTGGAACTTTTCATAATTTAATCCATTGTGAATGTTTAATTTTTGAGCCAAAATTAATGTATTGTAAAAAAAAAATGTATAAATTGCATCTCCATTTTGTATTAACTCCTGTGAAACATCTAAAGGGTTAACAAACTTTTAAAGTTGTTTCCTCATACAATGAGGGGTGTAGTTTCTATAATGGGGTAATTTATGGGGGGGGTTTCATTGATTTAGGCCTCCCAAAGCCACTTGAAAGCTGAGCAGGCCCCTGTTAATATATGTTTTGGCGATTTTCATAAAAATGTTAAAAATTGTACCCACATTATTAAACCCCATCACATCCTAGAAAAATGAGAGGATGCATAAAAAAAACCATGCCAACATAAAGCAGACATTCGGAAAATCCTACTAAAGAAGTTATTTGGTTGATATGACTCTGTCTGAAAAGCAAAGAATCTAGAACTTTGAAAATTGAGAATTTTTCAACATTTTTTGCAAAATTTTTCCACTTATTTTAAAATGGGGCCCCTACTACCTCAGAAAATATACATATTTGTATACTCACGCATTTATACACTTATGCGCACACATTTATGCACTGATATATACATTTATACACTTACACAGTCCCAGTAGCTGCTGACCCCATGGGGAAGTTGAAGGCAGGAATTGGAGATAAGAGATCCATAGTCCTGTCATTCTACTCATTCTCCCTCTCCCCCGACATTTCTTATCTGAGCTGCCTATTCATGCTGTACACTACACTTTTATATACATATGTACAGCATAATATGTAAATAATGGTGCACATCCTCCATTCTTTAGTGTTGGGTCAGATACTGGGGCCCCCTGACACTGCGGGCCCCATAGAAGCTGCTATGGCTGCTACGACTATAGTTACACTCCTCACTAGGACATTTTTTGCTAATTTTCATACCTATTGGTCTAAAGGCCATAACTTATTTATCATGCAATACCCTAAAACTTTTTATGGCTTTTTAATCGTGAGACCTGTTTTATTTTTTAGTTTTTTTGGAGATAAATATACAAAAAATAGAGAAAAAGATAATGTTTTGTATGGTACATATTTTTTCACTTTTCAAATTAACTTAAAATGACTATTATAAATAAAATTGTGTAAGCAGGGTGACTATGGCAATGTTTATATAATGTAGAAAAGGTTCTTTATTTTATTGGGAAAAAGTATATGTTTTTTTTTTACATTATATGTTCCCAATAAGGTTATAAAAGACCCCTGGGGGACATTTTTATTATTTTCTTACATGTTTCCCCTGTAACTGGACCCCCTGTCTGGGGCAGAGCTGTACTGGGTCTGATCTGACACAGCAGCTCTGCTTAACCCTTTAAGAACCAGTGAACACATGACTGCAGATTCTATAGAGCCAGTGGTATTGCCGGCTCCTGTATCCACTGCATAGTGTTACTTCAGTTTTATCCAGTGATGAAAGGAGAAGGCAGAAGCTGCTGCTGTAGACTCAGTCCGGGACGATTTTAAGTTTTTTGTTAGTTTTGAATTTTAGTATTCCGATACAGCTAGTGGAACACATCATAATATTATCTGCAATATTCACAGGCATCTCAAGAGAGAGAATCCTTAACCCCTTGGCTGCAGGGGATTGGAGATGGCTCAAGGGCTGATCCCTCTCCATAGCAGATGAGAGTTTGCTGCACATTGCAGAAAACACCCACCGGTAGCACCCATGATGGCTGCGGGCATCAATAGCAGGTTTGAACCCTGCGATCGTCGCCGGCAGCTTAAAAAGCCGACAGAGCATGGGCGCCGCCATGTTGGATATGATTGTCGCAGGGACACGTAATGGTGATCTTTTGCTATGACAGCCTTCATGAGCCCTCTCCATTCACCATTTCAAAGATGTATATTTACGATTGGCTGTTTGTGAATGGGTTAAACTTGGGTCCTGTCCTATTAAAGACATGGGAGAATACTGTTAAACATCCCACTTATTTTAACAGCTGGAGAAGTTGTCTGTATTCCATCACTGTTTTGAGGCCCTCTGATCTCCGGGTCCACCAGCAATCATCCCCTGGTCATAGCAATCATGTGTCATTATCATCATTATCATATAGGGATAGATACGACAGCACTGATCTACTATTGTCAGTCATTAATATTTTGTGCATTTGCACTGAGCTCTTCCATGTTACCAAGACCCGGGTTGATATTTCATACACTAGATGTAAGTATGACGGGAGAGTGTCCTTCTTCTGTACTATAGAATTAATTAAAGGAAATCTACCACCAGGATGAAGTATTGTACACCAAGCACACTGACATACTGGTGTGTGCCCCCTCTGGCAGAAAACACTCTTCTTTTAGCTTCTTATGTCCTGTTTTTTTTTTTTTTTTAGAAAAAAGGCTTTTTAAAACTATGCAAATGCGCTTGAGGGGCTCCAGGTTCCATATGTGTTAACAAAATAAATACATTTCTAATAACTTTTTCATAATTCAGCATACGGAGCTGGGATGGTGTCGTTTTTTGCAGCTTTTAACGATGTTTTCAATGCTACCATTTTTTGGACTGTACTACCTTTTAATAACTTTTTATTGCATTTTTAATATTTTTAAAAAATGGCAAAAAAGTGCCATTTTCGACTTTGGGCGCTATTTTCCGTTACAGAGTTAAATGCAATGAAAAAAACCTTATTACAATACCTAATGTGTTTATGATTTAGGTTTTTTTAATAATAATTTTTTTTCCCTTTTTTTATTTTTACTATTTTTCAGAACCGCTAGGGTACCCTTGGTTGTCTGATTGATCCTACCATATACTGCCATACTACAAAAAATATGGGGATTTTTCTCCTCATTCATTACAATGTGCTAATCGCACATTGTAATGAATGGGGTAAAATGAGACAGACTCAAGTCTTCGGAGGACTCGAAGCTGTAATGGCGACCGATCGCCACCCCCCATGACATCACAGGGAGCAACGATCCCCGCTAAGATGGGGTCGCCCATATGCCGCCATTTTTTTTAAGCGGCCCGCAGCTTAGCACCAGCAATCTGAGGTGTCACCGATACCAGCTATGGAGAGGGCTCAGCTCTTGAGTCCTCTCCATGCACCCGCATCCAACATGTAACTTACTATTATGTCACATATCAATAAGGGGTTGGATCTTGACTGCCAGTCAGAGGCGCACCTACAGCCATTGCAGCCATAGCAGCTATAGCAGCTGCTATGGGGCCCGCAGTGTCAGGGGGCGTGTGTTTTTGGTGTGTATATTTATTATGTGTGTGTGGTGCATATATACTGGTTGTGTATTTATATGCTGTATGTATGTGTGTATTTGCTGCTTGTGTGTATATGTGATCTGTATATGCTGCACGGGTGTATATGGTACTGTATGCATTCGTGTTGTATGTATTTATATGGTTAGTATATACTGTATGTATGTTTATGCTATATGTGTATGGGGCCTTGCCTCTCCTGGTTACACCACTGCTTCCAGTTAGATCCCTGCTCTCTGGAATAGGATGGGTGCAGTGCTCCTCTCAAGCTTCATGGGCAGGATGGTATATGTAGTAGTGTGGAAGGAATATCCTTCAACCACTTCAGCAGCATATAATTATGGATGCAGTTTAGTAGTTCACGCTGTGCGTTGTTTGGTGTTTAAGAAAAAAAACTTGTTGGGCTTGCCCTGCAAAAATATAAATGCTAGCAAATAATAGCCTACTGCCACATAAACACTGTTCTTAGCAGAGCCTTTAAGCCTTTTATTTGTTGACAGGTAGCTACACTTGGACACGACAGCAAATGGCCCTAGGTCCCTCTGGCACCAGTCTGGTTAGCACTGGGAATTGCTCCTTAGTTTCCTATAATATAACAATTCTTATAATGTGGAAGCCTAAAAGCCTCAATAATAATCTACTTCATTATAGGCATAAAATTCTGGCATATGAAGTTATACACAAAAGATTAGTAGATATTTAGATATTTTTGATATACGGTACTTGCATCTTGTGTCTGTAAAAAAATTATATTGTGTGAGGCTTAGATGATTTTAGAATGCAAACTGAGAGCTTGTGGCTCAACACATTTTGTTGCTGCCTCTGATACCAATGTCTGAAACATATCTTCAAATTTGTAATTTGCATCTTAGTTCTTAGGGGAGGAAGTTCCCAAGGTCTCGGGACATGTGGCTTTTTATAAGAATTTTGTTTTAGAAAAAATCCTTCCACTACTGGCAAAACCCTTATTGGGAAACTCAGATGCCATATTTAACCCTTGTTAGGGTGTATTTTTGTGTGTACTTTTGCTAACTTATTAAACCAAAAAATTGAAATATCAAACGGTCATATTGTATTCAGGTCATATTGTATTCAGACCATTTGCTTAGGATTAAGTGGAAGCAGCTTTTGAGCTAGTACAGCCATGATTCTTTTTGGGAATGATGCAGCAAGTTTTTCACACCTGGATTTTGGGATCCTTCTTGCAGATCCTCTCCAGTTCCCTCAGGTTGGATGGTGAACATTGGTGGAAGCCATTTTGAAGTCTCTCCAGAGATGCTCAATTGGGTTTAGGTCAGGGCTCTGGTTGGGCCAGTCAGGAATGGGCATAGAGTTGTTATTTTAGCTGTGTGCTTAGGGTCATTGTCTTGTTGGAAGGTGGACCTTCGCCCCCAGTCTGAGGTCCAGAGCACTCAGGAAGAGGTTTATATCCAGGATATCTCTGTACTTGGCTACATTCGGCCATCCTGTCCATGCAGCTGAAAAACAGCCCCGTAGCTACCGCCACCATGTTTTACTGTTAGGATTGTATTTGGCAGGTGATGAGCAGTGTCTGGTTTAACCCACACATGTTGCAAAAAGATCAATCTTTGTCTCATCAGACCAGAGAATTTTATTTATCATTGTTTGGGAGACCATCAGGTGTTCTTTGCAGGTTTTCATATGTCTGGCCCTGAGGAGAGGCACACTCTGCCATAAAGCTCTGACTGGTGAAGGATGCAGTTGACTTTGTGGAATTTTCTTTCATCTCACTACTATTTTTGGACCTCAGTCACACTGATCTTGGGGTTCTTCTTTTCTCTGACCAGGCTCTAATCCCACGATTGCCTAGTTTGGCTGGATGGCCAGGTCAAAAAGAGTTGTTGTCATACCAAACTTTTATGTTGTATTCTTAGGAACCTTTAGTGCTGCAGAAATTCTTTTTTAACCTTGGCCAGATCTGTGCCACAATTCCATCTCTGAGCTCCCTGGGCAGTTCCTTAGAACTTGTGATTCTCATGTACTGTGAGCTCTTATATAGACAGGTGTGTGCCCTTCCTAATCAAGTCCAATCAGTTTAATTAAACACAGCAAGAACTCCAATAAAGCAGTAGAACCATTTCAAGGAGGATCAGAAAGAATTGGACAGCATGTTAATTAAATAAGAGTGTCACAGCAAAGGGTCTGAATGCTTAAGACTATTTCATTTTTAAGTTTTGCTAGTTGAATAATTAGCAAAAATATCTACATTTATGTTTTTTCTTTCAAGATGGGTCGTAGACTGTAAACTAATGAGTAAAAAAAAAAGAACTTTTTTGATATTAACCATTGGCTGCAATGAAATAAAGAGTGAAACATTTAAAGGGGTCTGAACACTTTCCATACCCTATATTATGTCTCATAACAATACTTTGTCTCTTGTATTTTGGATCATCACCAGTTCTCCCTTCAAAATAAAATTTGATTGGTTGCTCTCCTTTAATATACTTTTTCAGATATTGCATTGTTTTATCCAAATATCATATGTACAGTTTACATCTTGAAGCATTAAAATCAAAATATTTTGTTGGATAAGTGTAAGTGATAGAGTAGTATGCAATTATTATCGCAGGTGTAGCCCATATCCTCATGAAGGTAATTACCCTCCACCTTTACTACACTAAAGCTTTTTACAACTAGATGCTTTTCTTTGTAAGTTATACATTATCCTCCCCTCTTTTTAATTTTTTATCCCATTTGTATACATGATGTTAACAGCATTTAGAGATAAGCTCTACAGCCACATAGACCATAGGGAGCTATAGTCTAGGAGAGTTTTCCAGACTTGTTCTGTGTATAGTGCAGGGAGAAGTTGATAAGCTGTGACCTACACCTTTTGTGTATTGTATATTTTATAATAGAGATGTTATATTAGTAAACCTGCCTAAGATGACAATTCAATGACTACTGTTACAAAAAGGCAACAAAGAAAGAAAATTAGAGTATAAGAGAATATTATACTGTTTGCTATTTTACTATAATTATATAAAAGTTAAAATAATTCAAAATTCTATAAAAAAAACATTGAAACTAACTACAGTATATTCTTACGTAACATACTTGATAATAATTTATCAAATTGGATGTGCAGATTCTGTTCCCTTTTTTATACATTTATGTGTCTGAATTACTGAAATTTCTATCTTTGTGTAGAAAATGTTTTAACAGTCCAAATAGTCTTTCTACAGCAAAACAAAATCAGCAGACTAGTCATCACTCTCTGTTTTACTTATGTAGATGAATAAAGCATTACTTTATATTCAAAGACGTAGCATTCATGTAAATGCTAGACATCTACAATGTTCTCTTGAGAAGCAAGCCAACTGCATCTCTACTGCCTCTTTGATCCGGTAAGGCTGGATTCACATCACATTCTCACAGTCCACTGTAAGGATACATTGGAAGGATTCTAGACTTTTCATTACAATGGAGGGCTAGAAGGTATTCCAATGTATACACATTAGAGATGAGCGAGCACTAAAATGCTCGGGTACTCGTTATTCGAGACGAACTTTTCCCGATGCTCGAGTGCTCGTCTCGAATAACGAGCCCCATTGAAGTCAATGGGAGACTCGAGCATTTTTCAAGGGGACCAAGGCTCTGCACAGGGAAGCTTGGCCAAACACCTGGGAACCTCAGAAAAGGATGGAAACACCACGGAAATGGACAGGAAACAGCAGGGGCAGCAATCATGGATGCCTCTGAGGCTGCTTAATCGCACCATTATGCCAAAATTATGGGCAACAGCATGGCCATGACAGAGTGACAGAATGAAGCTAGATAGCATGTAAAACATCCAATAATTGACCCTGACACTATAGGGGACGGCATGCAGAGGCAGCGGCAGCAGCGGCAGGCTAGAGAGTGGCATGGCGACATACCCTAAATGGACTCAGGCTTCAAACCAATGGGTGGCAGAGAGGAACCAAAGGAGGTGAGCAAGAAGCGCTCAAATAATATCGGTACATGATAAAAGTTTGCCAGTATATTTTGTGGATTACACAGCAGGGTGGCGACAAAGTTAACATGGAAGCCATGAAAACAACCCAAAATTCTGCCTGACACAGCTCGTTTGATAAGGGGACCATGTATGGAGGCAGTGAACTAGTAGTAGATTAAAGGTGCTGCAGTTAAAACTATGTTAGTTGGATCTTGGCATGGAGCTGGCGCTCCGCTGCCAGGCGAGCTTTCGCCAATCCAAGCCCCTGTCTCTAGGCTACTCCCCAAACAGCACTTCTAAGAACCTTTTGTATAAGATCAAGTGTAGTAGCGTTCTTATAAGTTTAGGATATGGCGGGTGAGGGGAATGTAAACAGATGCGCAAGAAGCGCTGAAATAATATCGGTAAATGATAAAAGTTTGCAAGTATATTTTGTGGATTACACAGCAGGGTGGCGACAAAGTTAACAAGTTTGATGTGGAATGCCCTGTAATAGCTCTTGGGCGGTGTGCCTTTTATCGCCTAGGCTCAGCAGTTTGAGCACCGCCTGCTGTCGCTTAGCGACGGCACTGCTGCTGTGCCTAGAGCTACCGACTGATGGCGCCATGGCCACGGATGGTAATTCGGAGGAGGAGGAGGTGGAGGAGGGGTGGGAGGAGGAGGAGGTATACTAGACCTTTGAGACCTGGACCGAGGTAGGCCCCGCAATTCTCTGCGTCGGCAGTATATGACCAGCCCCAGGGTCAGACTCGGTCCCAGCCTGCACCAAGTTAAGTGTAGTAGCGTTCTTATAAGTTTGGGATATGGCGGGTGAGGGGAATGTAAACAGATGCGCAAGAAGCGCATGATGCGCATGGAGCTGGCGCTCCGCTGCCAGGCGAGCTTTCGCCAATCCAAGCCCCTGTCTCTAGGCTACTCCCCAAACAGCACTTCTAAGAACCTTTTGTATAAGATCAAGTGTAGTAGCGTTCTTATAAGTTTAGGATATGGCGGGTGAGGGGAATGTAAACAGATGCGCAAGAAGCGCTGAAATAATATTGGTAAATGATAAAAGTTTGCCAGCATATTTTGTGGATAACACAGCAGGGTGGCGACAAAGTTAACAACTTTGATGTGGAATCCATGAAAACAACCCAAATTTCTGCCTGACACACCTCGTTTGATAAGGGGACGATGTATGGAGGCAGCTATATGGACGACTTTTGGAGGTAGCAATGGAGACAACGTGTGGAGGCTGCTATGGAGACAATTTAATTTGGATAGTGCCTGTATGTGGCAGTCCAAAAAAGTTTTCAAACCAGAGGAGCAGGTAGGTGGCCCTCCAGAAAAATGAAATAGATTGAGTGCCTGTATGTGGCAGTCCAAAAAAGTTTTCAAACCAGAGGAGCGGGTAGGTGGCCCTCCAGAAAAATGAAATAGATTGAGTGCCTGTATGTGGCAGTCCAAAAAAGTTTTCAAACCAGAGGAGCGGGTAGGTGGCCCTCCAGAAAAATGAAATAGATTGAGTGCCTGTATGTGGCAGTCCAAAAAAGTTTTCAAACCAGAGGAGCAGGTAGGTGGCCCTCCAGTAAAATGGAATAGATTGAGTGCCTGTATGTGGCAGACGGCAGTCCAAAAAAGTTTTCAAACCAGAGGAGCGGGTAGGTGGCCCTCCAGAAAAATTGAATAGATTGAGTGCCTGTATGTGGCAGTCCAAAAAACTTTTCAAACCAGAGGAGCAGGTAGGTGGCCCTCCAGTAAAATGGAATAGATTGAGTGCCTGTATGTGGCAGTCCAAAAAAGTTTTCAAACCAGAGGAGCAGGTAGGTGGCCCTCCAGAAAAATTGAATAGATTGAGTGCCTGTATGTGGCACTCCCAAAAATTGTTTAAAACAGAGGACCGGGTAGGTGGCCCTCCAGAAAAATTAAATGCATAAAGTACTATAGCTAGAGCCAGTGGGCCCTGTCAAAAAATAGCCAGTTTCCTCTACTTTACTGTACAAAGAGGAGGAGAAGGAGGAAAATGAGGAGGAGGAGGAGTGGATCAATTATTCAGGTTGAGCTTCCTTCACCTGGTGGAGATTGGAAATTATGAGAAATCCAGGCTTTATTCATCTTAATAAGCGTCAGCCTGTCAGCGCTGTCAGTCGACAGGCGTGTACGCTTATCGGTGATGATGCCACCAGCTGCACTGAAAACCCGCTCGGACAAGACGCTAGCGGCAGGGCAGGCAAGAACCTCCAAGGCGTACAGCGCCAGTTCGTGCCACATGTCCAGCTTTGAAACCCAGTAGTTGTAGGGAGCTGTGTGATCATTTAGGACGATGGTATGGTCAGCTACGTACTCCCTCACCATCTTTCTGTAAAGATCAGCCCTACTCTGCCGAGACTGGGGACAGGTGACAGTGTCTTGCTGGGGTGACATAAAGCTGGCAAAAGCCTTGTAAAGCGTACCCATGCCAGTGCTGGACAAGCTGCCTGCTCGCCTACTCTCCCTCGCTACTTGTCCCGCAGAACTACACACTCTGCCGCTAGCGCTGTCAGAAGGGAAATACTGTTTCAGCTTGTGAACCAGGGCCTGCTGGTATTCATGCATTCTCACACTCCTTTCCTCTCCAGGGATGAGAGTGGAAAGATTTTGCTTGTACCGTGGGTCCAGGAGAGTGAACACCCAGTAATCGGTGCTGGAATAAATTCTTTGAACGCGAGGGTCACGGGATAGGCAGCCTAGCATGAAATCTGCCATATGCGCCAGAGTACCAACGCGTAAGAATTCACTCCCCTCACTGGCCTGACTGTCCATTTCCTCCTCCTCCAACTCCTCCAACTCCTCTTCTTCTGCCCATACACGCTGAACAGTGAAGGACTCAACAATGGTCCCTTCTTGTGTCTCGCCAACATTCTCCTCCTCTTCCTCCTCATCCTCCTCCACCTCCACCTCCTCCGATATGCGCTGAGAAACAGACCTAAGGGTGCTTTGGCTATCAACAAGGGAATCTTCTTCCCCCGTCTCTTGTGACGAGCGCAAAGCTTCCGACTTCATGCTGATCAGAGAGTTTTTCAACAGGCCAAGCAGCGGGATGGTGAGGCTGATGATGGCGGCATCGCCACTGACCATCTGTGTTGACTCCTCAAAGTTACTCAGCACCTGACAGATATCAGACATCCACGTCCACTCCTCATTGTAGACTTGAGGAAGCTGACTGACCTGACTACCAGTTCTGGTGGAAGTTGACATCTGGCAGTCTACAATCGCTCGGCGCTGCTGGTAAACTCTGGATAACATGGTCAGTGTTGAATTCCACCTCGTGGGCACGTCGCACAACAGTCGGTGAGCGGGCAGTTGGAGGCGGCGCTGCGCTGCCCTGAGAGTGGCAGCATCTGTGCTGGACTTCCTGAAATGCGCACAGATGCGGCGCACCTTCGTGAGCAAATCAGACAGATTGGGGTATGTCTTGAGGAAACGCTGAACTATCAGATTTAACACATGGGCCAGGCATGGCACATGTGTCAGTCTGCCGAGTTGCAGAGCTGCCACCAGGTTACGGCCGTTGTCACACACAACCATGCCTGGCTTCAGGTTCAGCGGTGCCAGCCACAGATCAGTCTGCGCCGTGATGCCCTGTAATAGTTCTTGGGCGGTGTGCCTTTTATCGCCTAGGCTCAGCAGTTTGAGCACCGCCTGCTGTCGCTTAGCGACGGCACTGCTGCTGTGCCTAGAGCTACAGACTGATGGCGCCATGCCCACGGATGGTAGTTCGGAGGAGGAGGTGGAGGAGGGGTGGGAGGAGGAGGAGGCATAGTAGGCCTGAAACACCTGGACCGAGGTAGGCCCCGCAATCCTCGGCGTCGGCAGTATATGACCAGCCGCAGGGTCAGACTCAGTCCCAGCCTCCACCAAGTTAACCCAATGTGCCGTCAGCGATATATAGTGGCCCTGCCCGGCAGCACTCGTCCACGTGTCCGTGGTCAGGTGGACCTTGTCAGAAACGGCGTTGGTCAGGGCACGGATGATGTTGTCTGACACGTGCTGGTGCAGGGCTGGGACGGCACATCGGGAAAAGTAGTGGCGGCTGGGGACCGAATACCGAGGGGCGGCCGCCGCCATGAGGTTGCGAAAGGCCTCGGTCTCTACTAGCCTATAGGGCAGCATCTCCAGGCTAAGCAATCTGGAGATGTGGACATTAAGGGCTTGGGCGTGCGGGTGGGTTGCACTATATTTGCGTTTCCGCTCCAGCGTCTGGGGTATGGAGAGCTGAACGCTGGTGGATGCTGTGGAGGATCGTGGAGGCGACGATGGGGTTTTTGTGGCAGGGTCCTGGGCAGGGGGCTGACTATCAGCTGACACAGGGGAAGGAGCAGTGGTGTGCACGGCCGGAGGTGAACGGGCTTGTTGCCACTGAGTGGGGTGTTTAGCATTCATATGCCTGCGCATACTGGTGGTAGTTAAGCTAGTAGTGGTGGAACCCCTGCTGATCCTGGTTTGGCAAATGTTGCACACCACAGTCCGTCGGTCATCCGGTGTTTCCTTAAAGAACCTCCAGACTTCGGAAAATCTAGCCCTCGCCGCAAGAGCCCTCGCCACGGGAGCTTCACTAGTTGACACATTTGGCGCTGATGCACCAGCTCTGGCCCTGCCTCTCCGTCTGGCCCCACCACTGCCTCTTCCAACCTGTTCTGGTCGAGGACTCTCCTCTGTCTCAGAAGCACTGTGTTCACCCGGCCTATCAACCCAGCTTGGGTCTGTCACCTCATCATCCTCCGATCCCTCAGTCTGCTCCCCCCTCGGACTTCCTGCCCTGACAACAACTTCCCCACTGTCTGACAACCGTGTCTCCTCATCGTCGGACACCTCTTTAGACACTTCTTCCACTACGTCAAGAAGGTCATCATCACCCACAGACTGCGACTGGTGAAAAACCTGGGCATCGGAAAATTGCTCAGCAGCAACCGGACAAGTGGTTTGTGAGTGTGGGAAGGGTCCAGAAAACAGTTCCTCAGAGTATGCCGGTTCAAATGGCAAATTTTCCTGGGAGGGGGCAGACTGGGGGGGAGGAGGCTGAGGTGCAGGAGCTGGAGGAGTGCCGATTTCGGTGACATGGGTGGACTGCGTGGAAGACTGACTGGTGGACAAATTGCTCGAAGCATTGTCGGCAATCCACGACATCACCTGTTCGCACTGTTCTGGCCTCAACAGTGCTCTACCACGAGTCCCAGTAACTTCAGACATGAACCTAGGGAGTGTAGCTCTGCGGCGTTCCCCTGCTCCCTCATAAGCAGGTGGTGTCTCACCCCGGCCAGGACCACGGCCTCTGACCCCTGCAGTAGTTGGACGCCCACGTCCCCGCCCTCGTCCTCTAGCCCTCGGGTTAAACATTTTTAAAATGAGAGTTATAACTTTAATTTTTTTTTAACTTTTTTTTGTGTTTTTTTTTTTTTTTTTGTGTTTTTTAGTTTTTAAAACCAAACGATGCTATCCTATTGCTATGGCTATTTTCTAGCCAAGTATGAAAGCACACTACTATGCCAGATGAGATGACGCTGAGTTATTAAGCAAAATAAACGTAAAATAAAAAAGGAAATGGCAGACTGTGCCTAATTGAAATCCAACCCCTAATAAATTTTCCCACTTCGGTCTTTGCAATGGATATGTGCGTCACTAAGCGCAAAACACAGCGGTCGCAAGTCTCACTACAAATTGCTCACAATTTGCTAGTAGATGCACTGCAGCAAGTACAGCCACCAGCAGATCAACCAGAAATCAAATATATATAACGCTACTGTAGGCGTAAGTAAGCCGTTTGGATTCTCCTATGGCTATTTTCTAGCCAAGTATGAAAGCACACTACTATGCCAGATGAGATGACGCTGAGTTATTAAACAAAATAAACGTAAAATAAAAAAGGAAATGGCAGACTGTGCCTAATTGAAATCCAACCCCTAATAAATTTTCCCACTTCGGTCTTTGCAATGGATATGTGCGTCACTAAGCGCAAAACACAGCGGTCGCAAGTCTCACTACAAATTGCTCACAATTTGCTAGTAGATGCACTGCAGCAAGTACAGCCACCAGCAGATCAACCAGAAATCAAATATATATAACGCTACTGTAGGCGTAAGTAAGCCGTTTGGATTCTCCTATGGCTATTTTCTAGCCAAGTATGAAAGCACACTACTATGCAAGATGAGATGACACTGAGTTATTAAAAAAATAAACGTAAAATAAAAAGTAAATGGCAGACTGTGCCTAATTGAAATCAAACCCCTAATAAATTTTCCCACTTTGGTGTTTGAGGTGGATATGTGTGTCACTAAGAGCTAAACACAGCGGTAGCAAGTCCCCCTGCAAATTCCTCACAATATGGTACTAGCTGCAAATAAAAAAAAAAAAGTATAACGTTATTGTAGCCCTAAGAAGGGCTGTTGGGTTCTTGGAGAATCACTCCTGCCTAACAGTAAGCTAATAGAACACCCTAACGCTTTCCCTGACCAGCAGCAGCTCTCTCCCTAGCGGCATCCAGACACAGAATGATCCGAGCAGCGCGGGCAGCGGCTAGTCTATCCCAGGGTCACCTGATCTGGCCAGCCAACCACTGCTATCGACGTGTAAGGGTACCACGTCATGCTGGGTGGAGTGCAGAGTCTCCTGGCTTGTGATTGGCTCTGTTTCTGGCCACCAAAAAGCAAAACGGCGGGAGCTGCCATTTTCTCGAGCAGGCGAAGTATTCGTCCGAGCAACGAGCAGTCTCGAGTACGCTAATGCTCGACCGAGCATCAAGCTCGGACGAGCATGTTCGCTCATCTCTAATACACATATACACATACGTTGGTTGTCCTGTTTCTCTCCTTCCAACTGAAAGCAGTGATTGGCTGCCAATGTTCAGGGTGTTTCCCCCAGTGACTGTTGTTATATGGATAAGGACATCACTGTGGTCCTGCCAGAGCATATACTCAACGGAGGGCAGGGAATGGATGCAATACTTTGTATCCATCTTCCATAGGCTCAAATGGCCTCCGCTGAGTATTTACGTCGCTTAGCAGCAGGGAGCAGAATGGAAATACGTTTTTTGCTATGTCTTTCTTTCCCATAGCATATGACATATACTGGTCAGACAAAGGCAAAAGGATGCCTCTGCCTGCTAGTATATGTTTATCTATATGCTCAGTGTAGAAATTGTGAGCATGTGAATGTAGCCTTTGCCTGTCACCACCCTCTCTGGTAGATGGCTGTCACAATAAGATTTCTGAGGACTGACTGCTATATTAAGCTGGGACAGGTAAACCTGCAGGTGCATCTACCTACATGCATTTATCATATATTAAAGTATCATTATTTAGATCTAGATGGTTCCATGATGATATCTGACCTGTGTCTAAAATGATGGATGATAAAAATATTATATGAATTGGTAGATACATCATTTAATTGGGCCCAGGTCTGAGGACATATCTGCTCCAGCCCAAGACCACCCATCTAAAAAAAAGGAGCCAAAATCGGAATGTAGGTTGCTAAAACTATTGCTTGAGAACAGAAAAAAATTCCAACTGTGTAAATAATGGTGGATCAACCCCTATATCCTAAGGATATTTTTTGAATGTATAGTTTGTGGTGTTCCGATCTCCAGGATTCCACACGGAATAATAGAATAAAGTTTCCTGGGCTCCTGCATAAGCACTCTGCTCCCCCAATGTTTTTCTGGGCAAGAACAACAAATAATCTACAAGCAATACACCTAAACAATCAACCAAACTATTAAATGTAGGGTTGTTCACTTTCTATCTGGCATAAAATAGGGGGACATTTATCAGTACTTCTATCCCAGAAGCACTGAAATAATCTCAATTTCTTGAGCACTGTAGGAAATTGTCATTATTTTTGCAGCTACGTCACCTCAATACCATGTGGGCATGGAGGGACATGAAGGGGAACGTCTGCCGTCGGAGTCCCCCATGCCTGCGTCTTTTTTTAAAGTCGACAAACATTAATTTACAGGTTTTTATGCAGAAGTGGCCTCAGCCTCTTGATATATCCGCCGTGAGAGGAGAGAACATGGCCTTTACCATGCGATGGCTAACTAGTGCCCATTTCTGATTCCTCACTTAGACCCATGGGGATTCACAGGGTAAATTACAGGTAAATTCACCAGAATAGAAGACAGTTCCTTGAAAATGAAGCACCTAGCAGCTGATATTTTTGTATGAGAACGCTTTGGACGTGATTTTATCACGCATTGAACATGTTATTTTAAATGCATCAATAAAGATGTTGATTTTATGGTAAAGAAGTGAACTTTATGCACAAATATTCTCTCCCCTTACAGACTACACTCCCATTCTGTAACCAGTCTCTTCTGGCCTTGACACATTCCTCATGTGGCAATAATGTAACTAATAACATTTTGATGTAGTTCAGTTACCATAGTCACATTTCTGTGACCAAGCAAAACAAAAAATTTCATCTTTGTACATATAAAGTAATATATCATGCAAGGGAAGAATTATTTCTCAATTATGTAACATCTTAAATATTATGACAATGACATCAAATACCCCCAACAGTTACTTTCTATTGTTACAGCTAGGCCCTGTTCTAAAATACAGTTGACAGCTTTCTAAATTTTTTCATTGCACATCTTCTGACTTTTCAATGAAACAATAAATCAACAGAAAGCCAAAGATCTGCAAATTAAATGACACTGAGCTGTGAATAGAGCTTAAGGAACCTTCATTTTGTAATACCAAAAGGAATAATGCAGCAGTGCACCTTAAAGGAAATCTGAAGATAAACCAGGCTTCTTTTGCTTTCCGGCGCTTGGCAATTTCCAGCAGCTCCATAGAAATTATATGGAGCAGAACAGTCATGAGCGGCTGTCTGCTCCATTACGCTGACGGAGCAAAGAGGGGTCAGACGGAGGTACGTGGGACCTCATCGGACCCCTAGTTTTCGTGATCTGTGGGGTCTCTTCACTGAGACCCCCACTGATCAGTAAGTTAGGCCCTATCCTGTGGATAAGGCCTAATTTCTGTTCTTGGGAAAACCCCTTTAACAGCAGGTATGGGTGACAGGTGTGGGTAATGCTCTACATAACATAGCAGTTAGTTTGAGTAGGTAAATCCTGTTGACAGATCCCCTTTAGTGCTCACCACCACCACCAAACTGATTAAGAAAGGAAGCACTGGCTACACCTCCACATCCAAAATCAGTTCTTTTATTCAGTTCAGAAAGCTGACATTCTATTACTGCACTGCAGTAACAACAGGAACAACAAGGCAAATAAAACTTGGTAGAAATTTCCCTCCGACCTCTGGCAGTAACTTATGGCCACCAGTTCTATTTATTCTGCACAGCTTATATGTGCCTTCCCTTCCTAGTGTCAAGTGAGACAAACTTTAATTGTGCTTAACAAATGGTACTGCAAGTGTATTTGTGCATTATACTTTTTAGAATAGCTACAGTATATGTAACAGGCTGCATGTGATTTCACATCTACCTTTTGTCCTTTTTGTAAAAAGTCAGAGGTGGCTTCCGACATGACATAAGAATTCTGACCATTCCAGAATTCTTGCAATTGTTGTGTGACTTTTTCCCTGATGGGGAAACACTGAAGTTACATAAGAGTAAGAGAAATATTTATATTTTGTAATGACAACCAAACATTTTAGGAGCTCTCACCTTTAAGGCTCCCCCAAGAATACAGCATAAAAGGAAATCTATCATCGAAATCAAGCATCATAAAACCAGGGACACTTACCCATAGATCCAGGCACTGTAACTGTGGTCATATTATGGTTCTTATATTTGTTTTACATGACCTCTTTCCTTCTGAAATCAACTTTTATAATTATGCAAATGAATCTAAAGGACTCCTGGGGGTGTAACCAGAGTCCCTCTGTGCTGCAACTTCACAGGCTGTTAGACTGTCTCCCCCTCTGCTCCCACACTTCCCCCTCCTGATGTAATCTCACAGCACCAGAGGAAGTTTCAGCACACAGTGGGAGGGGAAGTGCTCCTGCACAGTGTAACAGCATGGATGGGCTGTGGAAACACCCCCAAGAGCACTTCAGGTTGACATATTGACATAGGTTGACATGTTGCCTTGTACAACAAATAGAAGATTACAGCAGTCACTGTGCCTGGATCTATAAGTTAGTGTTCCTGGATGTTTCATGGTAGATTTCCTTTAAATCTCACTTTTTAAATCTTTAAAGGGTTTGGACCATGATCATTCACAGAATAAGTGATCATTTAAAAGTTTTGGGGATCCAGCCACTGAAGTCCCACTTGAATGGAGACGTGGTTCTGCATCTCACTGAAACTACCATAAGTAGCTGAGTACTACTACCCCAATGAATCTTTATAGGGCAGGGATAGCAGAGTAGGGGCTATATTAGTTCCCTTTAGTGAGCTATTATTTGAGCAAATATTTGACCCATTCAAATGGGGGCACAAAACCCTAGTTCACGTGATTGTTTGGGATTCCAGCAGTCACACGTATATAACCTATACTGATAATAAGTTATACATTTTTGCAGGTAATAAAAATAGGTGTCCATCTCTATTCTTTATTTAGCAGTTCTTTTTGCTCAGAATGGCTCCTGTTCATAAACATTAGCCTAACACAATAAAAATCTGAGCGGTATTGCAGGTCGTACAGGCTTCCACTATCACAAGGATACCATTCCTTTATGTTTTCAGAATTCCACTATTCAGGACATAGCCAAGCCACATGCCTCCCGATACAGCATCCTCCTGATAAGCCCAATACAATAACTCAATAATGCCATAAGAATCCAAATCACTTAATAAAGACAAGACAATTTCTGACACACTTGATCAACTTAGAGGACACAGTCGGTGACACGTCTGCACATGATAACAGGCATGTTATTGCTTGGTTATACATAAAATTACTTTATAACTCACCAGATAAATTCTCCAGGGTGAGTCACCCCAACCTGTCAGCACATAGGCTGCAGGAAAGTTGAAGCTTCCAGGATAACTTCCTTGCTTTTACGCTCCTTGGAATAAGATGCTTCTTTTTCGCAGGTTCCCAATTAAATTGTGGAGACCTATATCCAGGCTGCTGCCATCTACTCGCTCAGTAATGTGGTCCTAAGAGTCCTCTTAGGTGCCAGCCATTGCAGGCAGCTGTTGGCTATCTTACTAGAGTACTTGCAAATGCATCTGTCAAGTTAGTTTGTGTTTTTATCATGATTCCCTGTTCGCCACTAGAGGCACCAATACATTGTAAGGGGTGGAGTAAAAGTTTTCTGCCTGAAGAAAGCAATGCAAAAAAGGAGAGTCAAAGAACAAAACAAACATATCCCATTCTAGCCCAGGGCTGTGATGAGTCACGAGAAATATCTACTGTATCTTTAACAGCTGACAATAGGTTTTATATGAAGAACTGAATGATAGTGCCGGCTTCTGATACAAGAGGAATCCACCATAGCATGCTGCAAGCGCTTATTACAAAGCTTCTGGAGACAAACATAGCGTAATATTCCCAAGATCCGTGCCAAACTCATGGATGTTTACTTAGGAAACAATACTGGAGGCTGTTGCAAGGTTTAGTCAGTTTTCTGACAATGTCCCCTCTTCTTGGTCAGTCTCCTCTTTCAGTTATATTGATGTACAGTATAGACAGTAATGCTACATGGGTGTTATATCCTGCAGGGGAGGCATTATTGTACACAAAAGACATTTACCAAGGGCATTGCGCCAGTTTTCTGTTGGACTTTGCACATTCTTTTTTAGTACAATTTGCCTGCACAGGTATTTAAGAAGTGTCTGCACCACAATTGTGTTGCACACGACCCTTTTTGTGGCGCGGGTGCACTTGGCATCATGCAACACAAATCAGGGGGCGTTCCAGTGCTCAGTCAGATCATGCGCCACATTTAAAGTTCGACAGAATTGTGTTGCATGATGTATATTAATGGTGCACCAAAAATAAAAAGTGGTGCACTCTGTCGGAGCAGTGCATGGGGGGCCAGATTCATGAAGAACGTGCGCCAGAAATACTGAATCTGGCGCCCCCTGCACACTACACAGGCAAACTGCACATAGTACACACTGCACTGTTCTTAGTAAATGTGCCTCAGTGCTCTGTAATCTGCCAATTGTTTCTCAAAACTATATAAATAGAACTTGAAGAACAGAACAAGATATGTGGTGCAAGGTGGGGAACTTTTAAACAAAATATAACTTTATGCTAAGAGATGTCTATAGTGATTTTCTAGTGCATTGTCATCTGAGTTTTTTACCAACAATGTATTTGTTCAAAAATTGCAGCCTTTAAAGTAGTTGTCAGATCATTGATAAAGCTTCCTAAACAGCTTCATGTAAAAACAAAACTTGTATCATCTGTTCCAGCACCGAACTGCTCTTGGCTCCTGCAACACCCATTGGGGGAATTTATTAACCCCTTTCCACCACAGCCCTTTTTCGCTTTTGTGTTTTCATTTTTCACCTTCAAAAATCTATAACATTTTTTAATTTTTCCATGTACAGAGCTGTGTGATGGCTTATTTTCTGCAAATAACAAAGGGCACTTCAAAATGGTGGTATTTAAAAATCCATGCTGATCGCACATTGTAATGAAAGGGTTAAAACGAGACAGCCCTCGGTCTGTCATGTCGCATGGTGCCCATGCGCGGTCATTTTTTTAAGCCACCGGCGGCTTTGTCGGTGGCGATTAGCGGGTTAATGTGGTAGCACCGACTGCGGGTGTTACCGCTAAGCCTTTGCTACAATATGCAGCAAAGACTTACTGGGTATGAAGAAGGCTCACCCTGTGAGCCCTCTCCATGCACCCGGTATCCAGTCTTAAAATGCACCCAACAGCCTCTTAGTAGACCTGGACACAATCTCCACCAGTTGGACCTGTTTAGACAAGGTCTGATCTGGCGGAGATTAACTAAGCGGTCTCTGACAGTTTTCTGTGGAGAGGGCACATAAATCTCCCAATCTCCACCAGTTCCGAACGTTTCTCAACCCTCCGCAAGCCACTTTGGGGAGAACAGGCCAGGCAAGGCTGTGAACGGCAGTAAACACAGCATTTACTATACTGGAAAACAGATGGAAACTATAGTTGAAATCTCTGCCAGGCCTGGTCTAAACAGGTCCAACCTGTTGGAGATCACGTTCACATCTATTAAGAGGCTGCAGTCTCTTATTGGATCTGGGATGCAGAGGGAAATTTAAATTGCAGTCTGAATATATCCCCTGATAGTTTCTGTCGGTTTTCCACTGGAGACTAGAGTAAATGCAGTGGGCCAGGGGATTCTCGCCCTTCCCTGACCCACTGTCAAAGTGGCATGTGGGACAGAAAAGCCGGAAAGCCCCAGAACTAGCAGGGATCTCTGTGAGAAAACAGGCAGAGAAGTTACAGTAAATCCCCATATTCTGTTTTGCTGTAGTGGGCGCGCAGGTCACCGCTAGAGTGAATCAATGGCCATGGCGATGGACTTTACACACATATGCCAATATTTATTAAGGTGTTTGCGCCAGTTTTCTGTCTAACTTTACACTAGAAAGGTCTGTGTAATCTTCTTGCACATGTATTTAGAAAGTGTCTGCACCAGTTTTGTGTCACGGCTGCTCTGTGTCCGACAAGACAGAAAAAATCTGCACCTAAAGGGGCCTGTTAGTTCTTAATTGAAGTTTGTGCCACATTTATTGCAGTATGCCACAATCCTTCAACATGAACAAAGTGCACCAAAAAGTGCGACAGATTAGTGAAGACCGTGCACCAGTTTTGATTAATATGGCGCACTCTGCACACTCCACAAACTGCACTAGTTGGCCATAGTATATTGTCTAACACTTCAGTGACAGTGACCAATTCTGGGATTTCGATTGCTGTCTAGACAGTGGGTGATAAGTCCCAACTTCAATATTTCTAAACACTGTGGCATTCCTTTACTGCTACCCACATGGCTATGTTCTTTCTTTGTATTCTTTGTATTTTTTCTATTGTATAGTATATTTCTGATTGTGTGTTTGTAATATTCTTGCTTAATAAAAATTGATTGTACATACCATTGGGGAGCCAAAAGGGAGGCTCTATGAATTGTGGGGTCCCCGTAAGAGGCAGTAAAAATGTGGGGTTATGAGGGTAGCATTAAAAATTGTTGGCTCCACGAGGTACCATTATAAAGTGTGGAAGTGTGGGCATGAAATAATCAGGTTATGGGCAACTAATGTATGTCCGTTTTTCTCAGGATAGGTCCTAAATTAAGGACATCTAATGCAGAAACCAATGACTCAATCATACAGCATAAAATATAGATTGATACAATTGTGTGTTTAAAAACCATTTACACAATGTTCCACAGATACAGCTGAGAGTAGCACAGCTGTCAGGATGATGTTCTGTCCCCTATGGGCTGTAAGCATTTCCACAGTAGAAATGAGACGCTTAAAGATGAACTAAAACACACCTGTCACTCAACAATGTTATGATCATTTTTAGAACCTCTATCAATACTGAAAACCTGCTCTAGAAATCTTTCATGTGATTGCATGACCACATGCAAGATATAACCACATTATTGGAGTGGTACATTATATACGGGCATCTTAATCCAGGAGGGCTCTTTACTAGGAGGTGGATGGCTCTCAGGGCTTTTCACATCACCTGGCCTGATTTTAAGCACCAATAGGGAGGGCACTCATGGTCAAATTAGGTATTTTCATTCTCATCTCCTTCGAAACGCATACCTCCCAACCCCAGGGGGCAAAGAGTCTCCATTTTTTTTGCATAATAAACTACACAGTATAATACCTAGAATAATAGGTCTTACACTATATTTCTCACCCTTTACAATGCCCCCAACCCCCACCACTATCTTATTGTGGCCCCTTCTTTGCTCCTTTTCTTATTGTGACCCCCTCCCTGCTCCTCCTCTTATTGTGCCCCCTCTCTGTTCCCCCTCTTATTGTGTCCCCCTTCTCTGCTCCTCTTCTTATTGTGTGCCACTCTCTCTGCTTCTCCTCTTATTGTGCCCCCTCTTTGCTCCTCCTTTTATTGTGCCCCCCTCTCTGCTCCTCTTCTTATTGTGGCCCCTTCTCTGCTCCACTTCTTAATGAGCCCCCCTCTCTGCTCCTCTTCTTATTGTGGCCCCTTCTCTGCTCCACTTCTTAATGAGCCCCCCTCTCTGCTCCTCTTCTTATCGTGCCCCTCTCTCTGCTCGTCTTCTTATTGTGGCCCCCTCTCTGCCCCCCTCTTGTGCCCCCCTCTCTGCTCCTCTTCTTATTGTTGCCCCTCTCTGCTCCTCTTCTTATTGTGGCCCTTTCTCAGCTCCTCCTCTTATTGTGGCCCTTTCTCAGCTCCTCCTCTTATTGTTGCACCTTCTCTGCTCCTCTGTCTATTGTGCCTCCCTATCTACTTTTCTTCTTATTGTGGCCCTTTCTCTGCTCCTCTTCTTATTGTTGCACCTTCTCTGCTCCTCTGTCTATTGTGCCTCCCTATCTACTTTTCTTCTTATTATGGCCCTTTCTCCTCTTCTTATTGTGCTCCCTCTCTGCTCCTCCTCTTATTGTGCTCTCCTCATTTCTCCTCTTCTTATTGTGCCCCCCTGCTCCCCATTTTATTGTGCACCGCTCTCTGCTCCTCTTTTAATTGTGCTCCCCTCATTTCTCCTCTCTCTTCTTATTGTGCCCCCCCCCCCCTGCTCCTGCTTATATTATGCTTCCCTCTCTGCTTCTCTTCTTATTGTGGCCCCCCTCTCATGACCCCCTTTTGTTGAATAAAAATTAACAAAATTGTACTGACCTTACCAGCGCTCAGCGGCTACGGGGTGGGAACGGCACTTGGCAATCACTATCACCTCCAGTTTTATAAAGTAGTAGCAGTATTTAGAATGTTGACCAAGGCATTATTAAAGTAAGCAAGCATCATAGCCACCAGCTCTCTGGTTGTTACTGCCCCCTTGGCTAGTATAGGCTAATTTACAAATACACTTCTGTAGGCAAAATCTTTTGAATAAATGGATGGATTTATAAAAAAAATAATACAATACAGACAGGATTACAATAGGGGATAACAATTACTTAGTGATAACACCATCATAACATCACAACTGACAATGGATGATGTCACAGCTTATTGCTCCTCCTCCCTGCACAATGATATCTATATAGATAACACTGACCCATCATTACATCACTACTGACAATAGATGATGTCACAGCTTATCTCCTCCCCCTCCCTGTACAATGACCTCTATATAGATAACACTGACCCATGATTACATCACTACTGACAATAGATGATGTCACAGCTTATCTACTCCCCCTCTCTGTACAATGTCCTCTATGTAGATAACAAGGCCCCATGATTACATCACTACTGACAATAGATGAAGTCACAGCTTATCTCCCCCCCCTCCCTGTACAATGATCTGCATACATATATATAACACTGACCCATCATCACATCACTACTGACAATAGATGATGTCACAGCTTATCTCCTCCCACTCCCTGTACAATGTCCTCTATATAGATAACACTGACCCATCATCACATCACTACTGACAATAGATGATGTCACAGCTTATCTCCTCCCACTCCCTGTACAATAGCTTCTATATAGATAACACTGACCAATCATTACATCACTACTGACAATAGATAATGTCACAGCTTATCTCCTCCTCCCTGTACAATGACCTCTATATAGATAACACTGACCCATCATTACATCACTACTGACAATAGATGATGTCACAGCTTATCTCCTCCCCCTCCCTGTACAATGACTTCTATATAGATAACACTGACCCATCATTACATCACTACTGACAATAGATCGTGTCACAGCTTATCTCCTCCCCCTCCCTGTACAATGACTTCTATATAGATAACACTGACCCATCATTAAATCACTACTGACAATAGATGATGTCACAGCTTATCTCCTCCCCCTCCCTGTACAATGACCTCTATATAGATAACACTTACCCATCATTACATCACTACTGAGAATAGATGATGTCACAGCTTATCTCTTCCCCCTCCCTGTACAATGACCTCTATATAGATAACACTGACCCATCATTACATCACTACTGACAATAGATGATATCACAGCTTATCTCCTCCCCCTCCCTGTACAATGACCTCTATACCGGCCACTTTATTAGGTACACCTGTCCAACTGCTCGTTAACACTTAATTTCTAATCAGCCAATCACATGGCGGCAACTCAGTGCATTTAGGCATGTAGAGCATCAGTATGGGGAAGAAAGCTGATTTGAGTGCCTTTGTTGGTGCCAGAAGGGCTGTTCTGAGTATTTCAGAAACTGCTGATCTACTAGGATTTTCATGCACAACCATCTCTAGGGTTTACAGAGAATGGTCCGAAAAAGAAAAAACATCCAGTGAGCGGCAGTTCTGTGGGCGGAAATGCCTTGTTGATGCCAGAGGTCAGAGGAGAATTGGCAGACTGGTTCGAGCTGATAGAATGGCAACAGTGACTCAAATCGCCACCCGTTACAACCAAGGTAGGCAGAAGAGCATCTCTGAACGCACAGTACATCGAACTTTGAGGCAGATGGGCTACAGCAGCAGAAGACCACACCGGGTGCCACTCCTTTCAGCTAAGAACAGGAAACTGAGGCTACAATTTGCACAAGCTCATCGAAACTGGACAGTAGAAGATTGGAAAAACGTTTCCTGGTCTGATGAGTCTCGATTTCTGCTGCGACATTCGGATGGTAGGGTCAGAATTTGGCATCAACAACATGAAAGCATGGACCCATCCTGCCTTGTATCAACGGTTCAGGCTGGTGGTGGTGTTGTCATGGTGTGGGGAATATTTTCTTGGCACTCTTTGGGCCCCTTGGTACCAATTGAGCATCGTTGCAATGCCACAGCCTACCTGAGTATTGTTGCTGACCATGTCCATCCCTTTATGACCACAATGTACCCAAAATCTGATGGCTACTTTCAGCAGGATAATGTCATAAAGCTGGAATCATCTCAGACTGGTTTCTTGAACATGACAATGAGTTCACTGTACTCAAATGGCCTCCACAGTCACCAGATCTCAATCCAATAGAGCATCTTTGGGATGTGGTGGAACGGGAGATTCGCATCATGGATGTGCAGCCGACAAATCTGCGGCAACTGTGTGATGCCATCATGTCAATATGGACCAAAATCTCTGAGGAATGCTTCCAGCACCTTGTTGTATCTATGCCACGAAGAATTGAGGCAGTTCTGAAGGCAAAAGGGGGTCCAACCCGTTACTAGCATGGTGTACCTAATAAAGTGGCCGGTGAGTGTAGATAACTCTGACCCATTATTACATCACTACTGACTGACTGAGAATAGATGATGTCACAGCTTATCTCCTCCCCTCTCTGCACAATGACCTTTTTATATACATACATACATACATACATACTAGCTGTAGCTCCCGACATTGTTTTGGAAAGTAAATAACTGTAACAATATAGAATGAGTTAACAAAAAATGTTTTATATGTATCTATAGTGACTATAGTTTCAGTGACTGTCTGTCTTGTGCACTCTCATTCCAGTGACTGTCTGTCTCGGGCTCTCTTATTCCAGTGACTGTCTGTCTCAGACACTCTCATTCCAGTGTCTTATACTCATTTCCTGTAGTAACCAATCAAAGCTCAGAGCTCATATTAATGACCTGTGGCAGAATAGCAACCAATCACGGCTCAGCTTCTAACTGCCACAGCAGCAGCAGCAGACAATGGCTCCTGTATATGGTGGGTAATAAGTGGATTTTGGAAAGCACAAGGTAAAAATTTTAGGTCAAAACCTATTCCATGACGTTCCCTGAGTCACAGAGAGCGGCTGTGTAAAATTTGGTGACTGTAAACGCTGACATACATACATAAATACACACACATAGACTCAGCTTTATATATTAGATAAATCACCTTTGACCCATCGGTAAAATAGATAATAACACAGTTTATATGCTCCCTGTGCCAGCACATGGTAGGCAAGAAAACTCTCTGCTCTCTCTCACAAGGCTACAGGGGTGTGAGTAGGAGAGGAAAGGTCCTATAGCAGACTCCGGAATAAGCCCCTCCTTCCCTCGAAAATATACATATTTGTATACTCACACAAGTTAATTCCAATTACTTCTCATATATACAAAAAGCATTTATATACCTAAATACATACACATACAGCATAAACATACAGTATATACATAAATATAGCATAAACATGAATACACAAAGTACCATATACACACACGTGTAGCATATACACACATGTACAGCATATACACAGATATACAATACCATATACAGACATAGGGGCATATGCATACACCTACAGTATATACAAACCACACATGCAGCATATACACACCCATTACCCCAGATGCAATTCCCTGCTACCCCTGTAGTTACGCCCCTACAAGGCTGCTTTAAAACTGCATTCCCTTTTATCTGGAAAATGGAATGTGAGAAAAAGGGACTATAGTTCATGACTAATGGCAGCCGGTGTGCAGGGATCTTGCAGGGAATGTCACTGGTGCGCAGGGGTATTGTTATATTGTTTTTAAATCCCACATTACATGACATATAATTACAATACATTTTCTTCTATTGGGACTCAAACAAATCTGGTTTTATTACTATTTACTTTCTTACCTTGTTATTCTATCACTTATAAACATCTATAATTTATAAACATCTGAAAGCAAGAACTTGTGGTTATAAGTTATGTAGATACCACAGTCATAAATAAATTATTGACATTGGACCCTGGGAGACAATTATATTCCATATATCTTCTAAATATTTTTGCTATAAAAATAACCATTATTTACTTTACACTACAACATATTAAGAAAACTAGTTAGAATTTTGGGTTTAAAAAGTAACCATAGACCTATAACCATAGCTATTAAGATAGACACTAATGGTTAGAAAAGAAACATTACAATGTAGTGGCTAAACAAGTAGTGGGATAGTCCTGAGTAAAGATGCCAGGATTGTATCTGAGCGACCATGGATCTTGTTTTAAATACCCAGATAGCGCTTCCATAAATTCTGAACTGAAGCCTAATGTTTACTTCACATTTACATTTCTATGTAACAGTAGAAGAAAGGATTTTTCCTAATGTGTCAGGGGAAGGATGTTGGCACCTAGAGAACAGCCCACACCCTGCCAAAAAAAAAAAAACAGAAGACTGTTGTTTCCTTTCCTTTACGGAACAAGTTTTCTTTATTGTTGTTTAATTCTGGCCAAAAAAATTTCAATATTTTTGTTTACAGGAGATATGTGTGGAGATCCAATATCCATAGAAGTCAAGACTATCTAAACTGCCAAAATTGTGAACAGTTTGGATCAATTATTGGGCATCTATAGACATGACAACAAATTATTGTAAGTTCACATGGTGTGTAATTTGTGCTAGAAAAATTGGGATCTTCTGATGCAGATAGTGATACAGTTTTTGGCTGGTTTCTACCTCAATGATGAATTCTAGAGTACATTCTGCCACCAAATCCGTTCACAAACTCCCTCAAAATCTACATACAAAACTATAGGTTCCCGACACAAAAAATAGTGCATGTCACTTTTTTTTTCCATAATTAGATTTTTCCACTAGCGGAAAAAAGCTGCATCAGTTTTACTGTTAGCATGCAAGTGTTTGCTCCTATAATTTACTTCCCACTTCTATTACCAGTAGTATTAGCATGACTAGCATGAGAGCTTCAATAGGCATGTGACAGCCAATGGGGGAACTATTTCTATAGCAGTTGTAAGGGCTGCTACGGGTTTTGTTGGGGACCTTGTACACCTGATCTGTAGTTGCCAACTCCTCGGGACATACTGTTGTGGAGCTCTGCAGTGGGGGAAAGGAGGAAGGTGAGTATTTGGGGTTTTTTTTTCAATTTGACTGCAAATAGGTGGAAATGGAGGGGAGCAACAGAAATCGGGAGAGCTGACTAGGGGCATAAGACTGACAGGGTGACAGGGCAGTATGATAATGGTAAAACTTTACATTGTGGTGACCAGTATATTCCCATACCATAAAGTACAGTGATCCTGGGGCATAGCTGGAAGTTTGGTCTGGAATCAGTGCCACTTTCATTAAAAGGCTGAAATTTTGCCCTGTTCAAGAGAATGCGAGACTGCAAGTCTATGGCACAGATCAGTTTTTTTTTTTAAAACACAAACAATACACAGATTTTTTTTCTATTTTCCATTCCCCTGGCCTATTTCTGTTATACTTTCTTATCTACATTTGCCCAAAATGTGAATAATAAACTGAGTGCACCATAACATAGAATTTCAAACAAGGGAGAAAAAACAGAACATGTCTTCATTGTTGGATTACGTTATGTTTCTGCTCCACCCTAGCAATGATGGATTATTACTGGGAACTCTCACAATGCGGCAATTTAGAGCAATTCTGGAAATAGCTCAAGCTACCAGTCATAAAACATGAGCAAAAACACCTTAAACTTCCATAAACTGCCAATAGGATCCACTGACTGTCAGAAATTACTCTGTTCCTGGCGTATGAGAGCTCCTTGCACATAATTAACTTTGCAGGGGATAAAGTCATAACAGTATGTTTATTCTGAGATGCTTGGCTGTTATTAATAGGCTGCATACTGTAAAATGTCATCTACTTAGGAATTTCTATTAACCGTAAAGACAAAAAAATGCATTCATGTGATGGCTAATGCTAAGAAACATTAAATGGAACAGCTCGGAATGAATAGTTCTTTTTCCCAATGTGCAAAAATAATCAGGTATCTAATACAGCATCTATATCCAAGTATTTCTTGGTTATGGCTTCCATTACGGTTTCAGGAGTGTACATAAATTGTCTTATAGATACAAACTGTATATTGTATATACTGGTAAATAGTTTATAACATAAAACCTCTGCCGCAGACACCTGGCTGCATGCCCTTATCAAGGGGTGTACTGCCTAGTTAAAGCAACTTAAATATTGTACAAATGTCTATCATTGATGTGATATCCACCCAAATCTCAGATCCTAAATCAGCTCTAAACAAGTGGGAATCATACTGGGTCTATGGGCTACAGACCCTTAGTCCTCAGGGCCTCAATGAAGCTATGGACTCTATAATTATATATACCGTATATTTCGGACTATAAGGTGCACCGGTATATAAGGTGCACCATCAATAAATTCCTGCTAAAACATGTAGGTTCATATATAAGGCGCACCGGATTATAAGGCGCATCTGATTATAAGGATGAATGACCAGCAGGTAGCAGACCTGTGCACAGTTCAAGGCAGTTGTTGTCTGTAAGTACGGTTCATATATAAGGCGCACTGGACTATAAAGCGCACCTTTGATTTCTGAGAAAATCAAAGAATTTTTTGTGCGCCTTTTCGTCCGAAAAATACAGTATTCTCACCATACTGTCTTTCTCGGTTCAATCTCCCCAGATCCATATTAATATTCATGCACTAGAAGTTCTTTGATTTGGTTTTTCCTTGGTCTATGGATACAAACCGCTTCAATTTTGTCCACCTGTACATTCTTCATACTGATCTGTGGATGCACATCGCTTCAATTTTGTCCTCTTCCAGCTAACAATCTGTCCCTAACAACCTGCATATTATTCACCGCACTGTTACACTCGTTTTACACCCAATTATAACTTTTGCTTAACATCTGTTTATATGCACAGTTCTTCATTACCTTCTATATTTTACCTTAAACTTTATTTATATCTTGCTTTATAGATTATATTTATGACTGACTGCATCTTCTACTGCATCATCCTATGTTAGCGAGTCCATCGACTAATCCCATATAGATGGGCCAACACCAGTATACATGTAGTAGTGGTTCTACTTATCATCTTTACTTTTTAACCTGTGGCCTCTTTGAGGGCCAGAAGAAGAGGTGTGTCCTTTAATATAAAAGGGCCACCCAAGTGTATGTGTGCAGCTACGATCTCTGGTTTTGTAAACCACAATCGAAACACAATTTACACAATAAAACAACTATTCTTTTGTCTTGCATCTGATGAGTGGATGAGTTAGCTTTGGTAGAAGTTTCGGAGAAACAGCACCATACCTGTCTATTCCATCGAATCAAACAGTACTGCCGTACTAGATGCAACCTGTAGTAAGGAGTGACACTATATTTGGAGAAATAAAAATTCCAGTTTTGTACAATCCTTTGGTGGGCTATAATTAAATAGATGGGTTGCAACATCTGTGCCCATTTGGTCATTACTAGAGATGAGCGAACACTAAAATGCTCGGGTACTCGTTATTCGAGACGAACTTTTCCCGATGCTCGAGTGCTCGTCTCGAATAACGAACCCCATTGAAGTCAATGGGAGACTCGAGCATTTTTCAAGGGGACCAAGGCTCTGCACAGGGAAGCTTGGCCAAACACCTGGGAACCTCAGAAAAGGATGGAAACACCACGGAAATGGACAGGAAACAGCAGGGGCAGCATGCATGGATGCCTCTGAGGCTGCCTAATCGCACCATTATGCCAAAATTATGGGCAACAGCATGGCCATGACAGAGTGACAGAATGAAGCTAGATAGCATCTAAAACATCCAATAATTGACCCTGACACTATAGGGGACGGCATGCAGAGGCAGCGGCAGCAGCGGCAGGCTAGAGAGTGGCATGGCGACATACCCTAAATGGACTCAGGCTTCAAACCAATGGGTGGCAGAGAGGAACCAAAGGAGGTGAGCAAGAAGCGCTCAAATAATATCGCTACATGATAAAAGTTTGCCAGTATATTTTGTGGATTACACAGCAGGGTGGCGACAAAGTTAACATGGAAGCCATGAAAACAACCCCAAATTCTGCCTGACACAGCTCGTTTGATAAGGGGACCATGTATGCTTACAGTTCATGCCAGTCGCTGCACTTGCTGCCAGTCTCCTTTCGAATAGTTTAAAATAATAATAACCCTCATCCATAAAGCTCTGTATAATGCTGCACCCCCCTACCTCTCCTCTCTTATCTCAGTCTATCGCCCAACCCGTGCTCTTAGATCCGCCAGTGATCTTAGATTAACCTCTACCCTAGTGCGGACCTCCCACTCGCGTCTCCAAGACTTCTCTAGAGCTGCACCAATTCTATGGAATGCTCTGCCCCGGACTATCAGACTAATACCTAACCTCCAAAGTTTCAAACGTGCTCTTAAAACCCATTTCTTTAGGCAAGCCTATAACACTCATTAACTGCATGAAGTTTTAACTCTTCTACTAAACCGTCCTGTGTCGTCCTCCCATCTGTTATCCAGCAACCAACAGGCACCAGACTTCTCTGCAGTCCCATTCACCCTGGACCTGGTATATAAGATGACGGCTGAGTGTTTCAAGCGACAGCAATTCCATTTATTATATTTTTTTCTATTCCCTAAGAAGAATGGCTTGACCATTAAATATTCTTTTACCTCGTGTTACCCCATCATCTTCATAAACCGTAAGCTCTGGCGAGCAGGGACCTCACTCCTGTTGTTCCATACAAATGTTGTGCTCTGTTACATTACATTTGTATTTGTTTCCTATGATTTGTAAAGCGCTGCAGAATATGATGACGCTATATAAATAAAGATTATTATTATTATGGAGGCAGTGAACTAGTAGTAGATTAAAGGTGCTGCAACTATGTTAGTTGGATCTTGTGATGGAGCTGGCGCTCTGCAGCCAGGCGAGCTTTCGCCAATCCAAGCCCCTGTTTCTAGGCTACTCCCCAAACAGCACTTCTAAGAACCTTTTGTATAAGATCAAGTGTAGTAGCGTTCTTATAAGTTTAGGATATGCCGGGTGAGGGGAATGTAAACAGATGCGCAAGAAGCGCTGAAATAATATCCCTAAATGGTAAAAGTTTGCCAGTATATTTTGTGGATTACACAGCAGGGTGGCGACAAAGTTAACAACTTTGATGTGGAATGCCCTGTAATAGCTCTTGGGCGGTGTGCCTTTTATCGCCTAGGCTCAGCAGTTTCAGCACCGCCTGCTGTCGCTTAGCGACGGCACTGCTGCTGTGCCTAGAGCTACCGACTGATGGCGCCATGCCCACGGATGGTAATTCGGAGGAGGAGGAGGTGGAGGAGGGGTGGGAGGAGGTATAGTAGGCCTTTGAGACCTGGACCGAGGTAGGCCCCGCAATTCTCTGCGTCGCCAGTATATGAGCAGCCCCAGGGTCAGACTCGGTCCCAGCCTGCACCAAGTTAAGTGTAGTAGCGTTCTTATAAGTTTGGGATATGGCGGGTGAGGGGAATGTAAACAGATGCGCAAGAAGCGCATGATGCGCATGGAGCTGGCGCTCCGCTGCCAGGCGAGCTTTCGCCAATCCAAGCCCCTGTCTCTAGGCTACTCCCCAAACAGCACTTCTAAGAACCTTTTGTATAAGATCAAGTGTAGTAGCGTTCTTATAAGTTTAGGATATGCCGGGTGAGGGGAATGTAAACAGATGCGCAAGAAGCGCTGAAATAATATCCCTAAATGGTAAAAGTTTGCCAGTATATTTTGTGGATAACACAGCAGGGTGGCGACAAAGTTAACAACTTTGATGTGGAATCCATGAAAACAACCCAAATTTCTGCCTGACACACCTCGTTTGATAAAGGGACGATGTATGGAGGCAGCTATATGGACGACTTTTGGAGGTAGCAATGGAGACAACGTGTGGAGGCTGCTATGGAGACAATTTAATTTGGATAGTGCCTGTATGTGGCAGTCCCAAACATTTTTCAAACCAGAGGAGCAGGTAGGTGGCCCTCCAGTAAAATGGAATAGATTGAGTGCCTGTATGTGGCAGTCCCAAAAATGTTTCAAACCAGAGGAGCAGGTAGGTGGCCCTCCAGTAAAATGGAATAGATTGAGTGCCTGTATGTGGCAGTCCCAAAAATTCTTCAAACCAGAGGAGCAGGTAGGTGGCCCTCCAGTAAAATGGAATAGATTGAGTGCCTGTATGTGGCAGTCCCAAAAATTCTTCAAACCAGAGGAGCAGGTAGGTGGCCCTGCAGTAAAATGGAATAGATTGAGTGCCTGTATGTGGCAGTCCCAAAAATGTTTCAAACCAGAGGAGCAGGTAGGTGGCCCTCCAGTAAAATGGAATAGATTGAGTGCCTGTATGTGGCAGTCCCAAAAATTGTTCAAACCAGAGGAGCAGGTAGGTGGCCCTGCAGTAAAATGGAATAGATTGAGTGCCTGTATGTGGCAGTCCCAAAAATGTTTCAAACCAGAGGAGCAGGTAGGTGGCCCTCCAGTAAAATGGAATAGATTGAGTGCCTGTATGTGGCAGTCCCAAAAATTGTTCAAACCAGAGGAGCAGGTAGGTGGCCCTGCAGTAAAATGGAATAGATTGAGTGCCTGTATGTGGCAGTCCCAAAAATGTTTCAAACCAGAGGAGCAGGTAGGTGGCCCTCCAGTAAAATGGAATAGATTGAGTGCCTGTATGTGGCAGTCCCAAAAATTTTTTAAAACAGAGGACCGGGTAGGTGGCCCTCCAGAAAAATGGAATAGATTGAGTGCCTGTATGTGGCACTCACAAAAATTGTTTCAAACAGAGGACCGGGTAGGTGGCCCTCCAGAAAAATTAAATGCATGAAGTACTATAGCAAGAGCCAGTGGGCCCTGTCAAAAAATAGCCATTTTCCTCTGCTTTACTGTACAAAGAGGAGGAGAAGGAGGAAAATGAGGAGGAGGAGGAGGAGTGGATCAATTATTCAGGTTGAGCTTCCTTCACCTGGTGGAGATTGGAAATTCTGAGAAATCCAGCCTTTATTCATTTTAATAAGCGTCAGCCTGTCAGCGCTGTCAGTCGACAGGCGTGTACGCTTATCGGTGATGATGCCACCAGCTGCACTGAAAACCCGCTCGGACAAGACGCTAGCGGCAGGGCAGGCAAGAACCTCCAAGGCGTACAGCGCCAGTTCGTGCCACATGTCCAGCTTTGAAACCCAGTAGTTGTAGGGAGCTGTGTGATCATTTAGGATGATGGTATGGTCAGCTACGTACTCCCTCACCATCTTTCTGTAAAGATCAGCCCTACTCTGCCGAGACTGGGGACAGGTGACAGTGTCTTGCTGGGGTGACATAAAGCTGGCAAAAGCCTTGTAAAGCGTACCCTTGCCAGTGCTGGACAAGCTGCCTGCTCGCCTACTCTCCCTCGCTACTTGTCCCGCAGAACTACGCACTCTGCCGCTAGCGCTGTCAGAAGGGAAATACTGTTTCAGCTTGTGCACCAGGGCCTGCTGGTATTCATGCATTCTCACACTCCTTTCCTCTGCAGGGATGAGAGTGGAAAGATTTTGCTTGTACCGTGGGTCCAGGAGAGTGAACACCCAGTAATCGGTGCTGGAATAAATTCTTTGAACGCGAGGGTTACGGGATAGGCAGCCTAGCATGAAATCTGCCATATGCGCCAGAGTACCAACGCGTAAGAATTCACTCCCCTCACTGGCCTGACTGTCCATTTCCTCCTCCTCCAACTCCTCCAACTCCTCTTCTTCTGCCCATACACGCTGAACAGTGAAGGACTCAACAATGGTCCCCTCTTGTGTCTCGCCAACATTCTCCTCCTCTTCCTCCTCATCCTCCTCCACCTCCACCTCCTCCGATATGCGCTGAGAAACAGACCTCAGGGTGCTTTGGCTATCAACAAGGGAATATTCTTCCCCCGTCTCTTGTGACGAGCGCAAAGCTTCCGACTTCATGCTGACCAGAGAGTTTTTCAACAGGCCAAGCAGCGGGATGGTGAGGCTGATGATGGCGGCATCGCCACTGACCATCTGTGTTGACTCCTCAAAGTTACTCAGCACCTGACAGATATCAGACATCCACGTCCACTCCTCATTGTAGACTTGAGGAAGCTGACTGACCTGACTACCAGTTCTGGTGGAAGTTGACATCTGGCAGTCTACAATCGCTCTGCGCTGCTGGTAAACTCTGGATAACATGGTCAGTGTTGAATTCCACCTCGTGGGCACGTCGCACAACAGTCGGTGAGCGGGCAGTTGGAGGCGGCGCTGCGCTGCCCTGAGAGTGGCAGCATCTGGGCTGGACTTCCTGAAATGCGCACAGATGCGGCGCACCTTCGTGAGCAAATCAGACAGATTGGGGTATGTCTTGAGGAAACGCTGCACTATCAGATTTAACACATGGGCCAGGCATGGCACATGTGTCAGTCTGCCGAGTTGCAGAGCCGCCACCAGGTTACGGCCGTTGTCACACACAACCATTCCCGGCTTGAGGTTCAGCGGTGCCAGCCACAGATCAGTCTGCGCCGTGATGCCCTGTAATAGCTCTTGGGCGGTGTGCCTTTTGTCGCCTAGGCTCAGCAGTTTGAGCACCGCCTGCTGTCGCTTAGCGACGGCACTGCTGCTGTGCCTAGAGCTACCGACTGATGGCGCCGTGCCCACGGATGGTAGTTCGGAGGAGGAGGTGGAGGAGGGGTGGGAGGAGGAGGAGGCATAGTAGGCCTGAAACACCTGGACCGAGGTAGGCCCCGCAATCCTCGGCGTCGGCAGTATATGAGCAGCCCCAGGGTCAGACTCGGTCCCAGCCTCCACCAAGTTAACCCAATGTGCCGTCAGCGATATATAGTGGCCCTGCCCGGCAGCACTCGTCCACGTGTCCGTGGTCAGGTGGACCTTGTCAGAAACGGCGTTGGTCAGGGCACGGATGATGTTGTCTGACACGTGCTGGTGCAGGGCTGGGACGGCACATCGGGAAAAGTAGTGGCGGCTGGGGACCGAATACCGAGGGGCGGCCGCCGCCATGAGGTTGCGAAAGGCCTCGGTCTCTACTAGCCTATAGGGCAGCATCTCCAGGCTAAGCAATCTGGAGATGTGCACATTAAGGGCTTGGGCGTGCGGGTGGGTTGCACTATATTTGCGTTTCCGCTCCAGCGTCTGGGGTATGGAGAGCTGAACGCTGGTGGATGCTGTGGAGGATCGTGGAGGCGACGATGGGGTTTTTGTGCCAGGGTCCTGGGCAGGGGGCTGACTAGCAGCTGACACAGGGGAAGGAGCAGTGGTGTGCACGGCCGGAGGTGAACGGGCTTGTTGCCACTGAGTGGGGTGCTTAGCATTCATATGCCTGCGCATACTGGTGGTAGTTAAGCTAGTAGTGGTGGAACCCCTGCTGAGCCTGGTTTGGCAAATGTTGCACACCACAGTCCGTCGGTCATCCGGTGTTTCCTTAAAGAACCTCCACACTTCTGAAGATCTAGCCCTCGCCGCAAGAGCCCTCACCACGGGAGCTTCACTAGTTGACAGTGGCGCTGATGCACCAGCTCTGGCCCTGCCTCTCCGTCTGGCCCCACCACTGCCTCTTCCAACCTGTTCAGGTCGAGGACTCTCCTCCGTCTCAGAAGCACTGTGTTCACCCGGCCTCTCAACCCAGCTTGGGTCTGTCACCTCATCATCCTCCGATCCCTCAGTCTGCTCCCCCCTCGGACTTCCTGCCCTGACAACAACTTCCCCACTGTCTGACAACCGTGTCTCCTCATCGTCGGACACCTCTTTACACACTTCCACTACGTCAAGAAGGTCATCATCACCCACAGACTGTGACTGGTGGAAAACCTGGGCATCGGAAAATTGCTCAGCAGCAACCAGACAAGTGGTTTGTGACTGTGGGAAGGGTCCAGAAAACAGTTCCTCAGAGTATGCCGGTTCAAATGGCAAATTTTCCTGGGAGGGGGCAGACTGGGGGGGAGGAGGCTGAGGTGCAGGAGCTGGAGGAGTGGGGATTTCGGTGACATGGGTGGACTGCGTGGAAGACTGACTGGTGGTGGACAAATTGCTCGAAGCATTGTCAGCAATCCACGACATCACCTGTTCGCACTGTTCTGGCCTCAACAGTGCTCTACCACGAGTCCCAGTAACTTCAGACATGAACCTAGGGAGTGTAGCTCTGCGGCGTTCCCCTGCTCCCTCATCAGCAGGTGGTGTCTCACCCCGCCCAGGACCACGGCCTCTGACCCCTGCAGTAGTTGGACGCCCACGTCCCCGCCCTCGTCCTCTACCCCTAGCCCTCGGGTTAAACATTTTTAAAATGAGAGTTATAACTTTTTTTTTTTTTTTACTTATTTTTGTTTTTTTTTGTGTTTTTTTGTGTTTTTTTTTTTTTTTTTGTGTTTTTTGTTTTTTTTTGAGTTTTTAAAACCAAACAATCCTATCCTATTGCTATGGCTATTTTCTAGCCAAGTATCAAAGGAAGCACACTACTATGCCAGATGAGATGACACTGAGTTAGTGCCTAATAGAAATCCAACCCCTACTGAATTTTCCCACTTCGGCCTTTGCTATGGATATGTGCGCCACTAAGCGCAGAACACAGCGGTCGCAAGTCTCACTACAAATTGCTCAGAATTGGCAAGTACATGCACTGCAGAAAGTACAGCCACCAGCAGATCAACCAGAAATCAAATATATAGAACGCTACTGTAGGCTTCAAGAAGCTGTTTGTATTCTCCTATGGCTATTTTCTAGCCAAGTATCAAAGGAAGCACACTACTATGCCAGATGAGATGACACTGAGTTATTGCCTAATAGAAATCCAACCCCTACTGAATTTTCCCACTTCGGCCTTTGCTATGGATATGTGCGCCACTAAGCGCAGAACACAGCGGTCGCAAGTCTCACTACAAATTGCTCAGAATTGGCAAGTACATGCACTGCAGAAACTACAGCCACCAGCAGATCAACCAGAAATCAAATATATAGAACGCTACTGTAGGCTTCAAGAAGCTGTTTGTATTCTCCTATGGCTATTTTCTAGCCAAGTATCAAAGGAAGCACACTACTATGCCAGATGAGATGACACTGAGTTATTGCCTAATAGAAATCCAACCCCTACTGAATTATCCCACTTCGGCCTTTGCTATGGATATGTGCGCCACTAAGCGCAGAACACAGCGGTCGCAAGTCTCACTACAAATTGCTCAGAATTGGCAAGTACATGCACTGCAGAAACTACAGCCACCAGCAGATCAACCAGAAATCAAATATATAGAACGCTACTGTAGGCTTCAAGAAGCTGTTTGTATTCTCCTATGGCTATTTTCTAGCCAAGTATCAAAGGAAGCACACTACTATGCCAGATGAGATGACACTGAGTTATTGCCTAATAGAAATCCAACCCCTACTGAATTTTCCCACTTCGGCCTTTGCTATGGATATGTGCGCCACTAAGCGCAGAACACAGCGGTCGCAAGTCTCACTACAAATTGCTCAGAATTGGCAAGTACATGCACTGCAGAAACTACAGCCACCAGCAGATCAACCAGAAATCAAATATATAGAACGCTACTGTAGGCTTCAAGAAGCTGTTTGTATTCTCCTATGGCTATTTTCTAGCCAAGTATCAAAGGAAGCACACTACTATGCCAGATGAGATGACACTGAGTTATTGCCTAATAGAAATCCAACCCCTACTGAATTATCCCACTTCGGCCTTTGCTATGGATATGTGCGCCACTAAGCGCAGAACACAGCGGTCGCAAGTCTCACTACAAATTGCTCAGAATTGGCAAGTACATGCACTGCAGAAACTACAGCCACCAGCAGATCAACCAGAAATCAAATATATAGAACGCTACTGTAGGCTTCAAGAAGCTGTTTGTATTCTCCTATGGCTATTTTCTAGCCAAGTATCAAAGGAAGCACACTACTATGCCAGATGAGATGACACTGAGTTATTGCCTAATAGAAATCCAACCCCTACTGAATTTTGCCACTTCGGCCTTTGCTATGGATATGTGCGCCACTAAGCGCAGAACACAGCGGTCGCAAGTCTCACTACAAATTGCTCAGAATTGGCAAGTACATGCACTGCAGAAACTACAGCCACCAGCAGATCAACCAGAAATCAAATATATAGAACGCTACTGTAGGCTTCAAGAAGCTGTTTGTATTCTCCTATGGCTATTTTCTAGCCAAGTATCAAAGGAAGCACACTACTATGCCAGATGAGATGACACTGAGTTATTGCCTAATAGAAATCCAACCCCTACTGAATTTTCCCACTTCGGCCTTTGCTATGGATATGTGCGCCACTAAGCGCAGAACACAGCGGTCGCAAGTCTCACTACAAATTGCTCAGAATTGGCAAGTACATGCACTGCAGAAACTACAGCCACCAGCAGATCAACCAGAAATCAAATATATAGAACGCTACTGTAGGCTTCAAGAAGCTGTTTGTATTCTCCTATGGCTATTTTCTAGCCAAGTATCAAAGGAAGCACACTACTATGCCAGATGAGATGACACTGAGTTATTGCCTAATAGAAATCCAACCCCTACTGAATTTTGCCACTTCGGCCTTTGCTATGGATATGTGCGCCACTAAGCGCAGAACACAGCGGTCGCAAGTCTCACTACAAATTGCTCAGAATTGGCAAGTACATGCACTGCAGAAACTACAGCCACCAGCAGATCAACCAGAAATCAAATATATAGAACGCTACTGTAGGCTTCAAGAAGCTGTTTGTATTCTCCTATGGCTATTTTCTAGCCAAGTATCAAAGGAAGCACACTACTATGCCAGATGAGATGACACTGAGTTATTGCCTAATAGAAATCCAACCCCTACTGAATTTTCCCACTTCGGCCTTTGCTATGGATATGTGCGCCACTAAGCGCAGAACACAGCGGTCGCAAGTCTCACTACAAATTGCTCAGAATTGGCAAGTACATGCACTGCAGAAACTACAGCCACCAGCAGATCAACCAGAAATCAAATATATAGAACGCTACTGTAGGCTTCAAGAAGCTGTTTGTATTCTCCTATGGCTATTTTCTAGCCAAGTATCAAAGGAAGCACACTACTATGCCAGATGAGATGACACTGAGTTATTGCCTAATAGAAATCCAACCCCTACTGAATTTTGCCACCTCGGCCTTTGCTATGGATATGTGCGCCACTAAGCGCAGAACACAGCGGTCGCAAGTCTCACTACAAATTGCTCAGAATTGGCAAGTACATGCACTGCAGAAACTACAGCCACCAGCAGATCAACCAGAAATCAAATATATAGAACGCTACTGTAGGCTTCAAGAAGCTGTTTGTATTCTCCTATGGCTATTTTCTAGCCAAGTATCAAAGGAAGCACACTACTATGCCAGATGAGATGACACTGAGTTATTGCCTAATAGAAATCCAACCCCTACTGAATTTTGCCACTTCGGCCTTTGCTATGGATATGTGCGCCACTAAGCGCAGAACACAGCGGTCGCAAGTCTCACTACAAATTGCTCAGAATTGGCAAGTACATGCACTGCAGAAACTACAGCCACCAGCAGATCAACCAGAAATCAAATATATAGAACGCTACTGTAGGCTTCAAGAAGCTGTTTGTATTCTCCTATGGCTATTTTCTAGCCAAGTATCAAAGGAAGCACACTACTATGCCAGATGAGATGACACTGAGTTATTGCCTAATAGAAATCCAACCCCTACTGAATTTTCCCACTTCGGCCTTTGCTATGGATATGTGCGCCACTAAGCGCAGAACACAGCGGTCGCAAGTCTCACTACAAATTGCTCAGAATTGGCAAGTACATGCACTGCAGAAACTACAGCCACCAGCAGATCAACCAGAAATCAAATATATAGAACGCTACTGTAGGCTTCAAGAAGCTGTTTGTATTCTCCTATGGCTATTTTCTAGCCAAGTATCAAAGGAAGCACACTACTATGCCAGATGAGATGACACTGAGTTATTGCCTAATAGAAATCCAACCCCTACTGAATTTTGCCACTTCGGCCTTTGCTATGGATATGTGCGCCACTAAGCGCAGAACACAGCGGTCGCAAGTCTCACTACAAATTGCTCAGAATTGGCAAGTACATGCACTGCAGAAACTACAGCCACCAGCAGATCAACCAGAAATCAAATATATAGAACGCTACTGTAGGCTTCAAGAAGCTGTTTGTATTCTCCTATGGCTATTTTCTAGCCAAGTATTAAAGGAAGCACACTACTATGCCAGATGAGATGACACTGAGTTAGTGCCTAATAGAAATCCAACCCCTACTGAATTTTCCCACTTCGGTCTTTGCTATGGATATGTGTGCCACTAAGAGCTAAACACAACGGTAGCAAGTCCCCCTGCTAATTCCTCACAAAATGGTAATAGATGCAAATTAAAATAAAAAAAGTAGAACGTTATTGTAGCCCTAAGAAGGGCTGTTGGGTTCTTTGAGAATCACTCCTGCCTAACAGTAAGCTAATAGAACACCCTAACGCTTTCCCTGACCAGCAGCAGCTCTCTCCCTAGCGGCATCCAGAGACAGAATGATTCGAGCAGCGCGGCCAGCGGCTAGTCTATCCCAGGGTCACCTGATCTGGCCAGCCAACCACTGCTATCGACGTGTAAGGGTACCACGTCATGCTGGGTGGAGTGCAGAGTCTCCTGGCTTGTGATTGGCTCTGTTTCTGGCCGCCAAAAAGCAAAACGGCGGGAGCTGCCATTTTCTCGAGCGGGCGAAGTATTCGTCCGAGTAACGAGCAGTTTCGAGTACCCTAATGCTCGACCGAGCATCAAGCTCGGACGAGCATGTTCGCTCATCTCTAGTCATTACTCCTTTCCTCTCTTAGATGATTTCCACCACACCTATATGGGTATCAAACAGTCAATTTAGCTAATGTGGACATCATTTTTAGTAAAAAAAAAAAAAAGTAGCAGTAGTTTTATGTTTATGCATGATTAATGAAGTGACGGAAATAGCAGTGTAAGACTTTGCAGCAGTGAAAAGTCTCAAGAAACCTCAATGTGACTTTTATTTTACTTTTTTACACAAAAAAACCCAGGAAAACATATGATAAATAGCCCCCTTTGTCTCCATGTTTGCACTTAGGCGCAGGAAGGGAAAATCAACCAACCACTTATGGTAGGGAAGGGGGTTAGCCATTAGGGCTCAGTGTCCTTCTCTGTCCTACCAATCAATCCAAGCCGTTCCCTTACAGCAGCATAACATGGGTGCTCCAAAGAGGCTCATTGACAGTGGATCCATTTTATGAAAGATTACATTTCATGTCATGACAGCCGTAGTCTTACTATTGCAATAAATATCTTTGGGATTACGCTTTTTAATTTATTTTAACTTATTGATAAAAATTTCTTCTCGGGTGGGGACACTGGATCCTTGACGTAAAGCTTACGCAAAGGTTATGCATGTACACAAAGTAACAATTGTTCTGTGGGAGTTTAGCAGCTTTTCTGATTTATATGCCATCCATCCATGATTATAGAGATGAATAATACAGTATATGATTGTTATTGCTCATTACTGGTATATCCCTTAACCCCTTAATGAAGGGGTTAAGGGATATACCCCTCATCATAGCTGAGTCAATAAAAATGGTAAATATCCCCATTATCATTACAGTCTTTAACAGTCTTTATATGGATACAATTGTTTCTGATGCAAAAAGCTATTGTAATATGAAACTCTCCATTAAAATCTATTCATAGATATCATTGCTGCTGTTCTGATATATTGGGAGCAGAAGTAGGAGATAGATATGTGTATGTCTGTAACTGACTCATCAATCAGTTATCATTGGCCAACTCCATTTATGTTGAATGGACATGTGGTAAAAAAAAATCCTCTTGAGAATGCCATGAAAGAATAAGGAGGGACGGGGGGTCAAGTCCATATTAAGGCTCATGGATATAGAATGAGTAGTTTGAAAAGCACACACTTCAATGTGTACAAGTTGGGTATATAGAAATGTGTCATGATGTGTAGGCATTCAACCTAGAGATGAAGCCTGCTGATAGCTACAAAGGTGGCCTTTAATGGTAAATTTCCCTTTAGGAGTTTAGTTACTTCCCTGATCTGCGCTATGGCCTATCATTTTAGTAAACCAGTGCTGTTCTAATAAGATGCAAAACATTGAAACAGCACTGTCCACATTTGGGAGTCTGTTCCTTTTTCAATGGATATACTGGTCATGCTGGATGTATAGGAGGCTGCTTCACGAGGTAGCCTGAAAGGTTTTGGCCACTTTAGAACAATGTCCTGGGGCTTTTGGGCCCGTTAAAAAGTGATCCTGTGCTGGCTCCACCTCCTAGGGCATGCGTGTGTCGTCTTCCGATAAGTTGGCTGTAAATTCTGATAAATTCCCAGCCCCTTCCTGGGTTCCCTGCCGAATCTTCGTGCCTTGTGCCTTAGAGAAAAGCTGTGTTCCACGCTCTGTGCTGTTATTGTGATTTCCCGTTTTGACCCGGTTCTGCTCCTTACTACGCTCCTCTGCTGCCTGCCTTAACCTATTGTTACGACCCTGACTCTGATCCTGTGCTCCCCGTCCTGACCACCTGCCTGTCCCCGACCACTACCTTGGCTGCCAACGCGGACAAAGTCTCGCCTGTGGAACAACCTGGTGGTACCACACCGCAGTAAGTCCAACCCACGTTGCGGCAGGCTCTGGTGAAAACCACTTAGATTCCGGTCCCGGATGTAGGCTTACCTCATTGTCCGTGGTGGTCCAGTGGATCCACTACCCCTGGTGCCTGACAGTTATGCAGTAATTTGGGCAGAAGAAGATAGCTATAAATTATTGCCATTAAGAAGAGCCATATTGATTGCCACCCAGCTTTTCCAGAAATACTTAAGAAACAGCTAAGAAAACTTGAAGCCACAAAGAGCTTTTAATAAGTTGTTTTGTGACATAGGTCTTACCCGACACACACAGTATATAAATAAAGTCTGCTCATTAATAATGCAGTAGACATGATCGCTCGCCAATTACCATCTTTTGTATTGATTCTGTAGAACAAATATAACTTAGCTTACGTGGAGCCAGACAAGAGGTATGTAGACCCCTGTTATTCACATGGTTTTAATAGTGGGGTTGCATTTAGGACATCAGGTTACATGCACACAAACATATTTTTGGCACCAGATATGGGCTCATACATAGATGTGGTTTTGACTGTCCAATGTGAGACACAACTGCCGAAGCCATACATTTTGGGCAGCCTTGTTTTTCTTGCTGTCATTGGCGTATAAGCAGACCTCACAAGCTGATGATGCATGGGCTGCAAGGTACGGACCCTAGGTCTGTAGTTTGCAGCCCAATATTGCAGACATTCATGTGCAGGTAGCCTTATTCAGAGAAAAGGATGACTACATACAACATCTGTCTCTCACTGGAGTTTAAAGCATTTAAGAAGACTATAGATAGAGTCTATTTTCAGTAGGGACTTGTAATACTTAATTTGTCCTGCAGTGGCGCTGCTGGGAATTTGAACAATTGCAGCAAAGATGTCCACATAGTACAACTGATTGCTTAGGGTCCTACTATTGGGGAACTCTGAGACTGCTTGCTTATGGATTTTAAGCAGTGAATTGCAGATTTTGTATCTTCAGCCTAATGCATGCCTCCCAACCATCCTGGATACAACGGCTTTTGAGTCCTGTCCAGACCTGGCAGGAGGTATTTGACAGGCAGCTCCCTGCATTATCCCTGTGCCCCTGCTTCTGCTGTGTGTAGCAGAGCCGGCATGCACGATGTGATGGTGTCATCTGCCTGTCGGCTTCACTGCTACACACAGCAGAAGCAGAGGAAAGAGGAGCTTATGAGGGGGAATAGGGAAAGATGAGTATATGTGTTTATTATTTGGCTGTGGCAGCACAATATGAGGGTGAGCTGCTGGGGAGGGGGACACAATAACAGGGGGAGCTGCTAGGGGCACAAGAAAAGGGGAGCTGTTAGAGTAAACAATTAGAGGGGGAGCTGATGGGGGAACAAACATAAGAGGGAAGCTGCTCGGGGGCACAATAAGAGGGGGAGCTGTTGTGGGGCACGATAACAAGGTGAGCTCCTAGCGGGCACAATAAGAGAGAAGCTGTTGGAGGAAACAATAAGAGAGGGAGCTGCTGGGGGGCACAATAAGAGTGAAGCTGCTGGAGGGCACAATAAGATGGGGAGCTACTAGGGGTGCACAATATCAGGGGGATCTGCTGGTGGGGCACAATAAGAGGGGGCTATATAATGAGGGGGAGCTGGGGGCACAATAGATGAGGGGCTGCAATGTGACAGGGAGTTCAGTATATGTGTTTAGTATTTGACTGTGGTGGCACCATAGGATCTGCAAGGGGGCACAATAACAAGGTGAGCTTCTAGGGGGCACAATAAGAGGGGAGCTGTTGGAGGAAACAATAAGAGGGGGAACTGTGGGGGGAGACAATAACAGGGGGAGCTTCTGGGGGTACATTAAGAGGGGAGCTTTTGGGGGGCACAATAGGAGGGGGAGCTACTAGGGGCACACAATATCAGGGGGAGCTGCTGGTGGGGCACAATAAGAGGAGGCTATATAATGAGGGGGAGCTGAGGGCACAATATCAGAGGGACTGCGATGTGACAGGGATTTGGGGGGACATAATGTGAGGGGGAAATATAGGGTACTAAAGGGGAAATTATACTGTGTATGTGGGTGGAGTAAGGAAGGGAGCAAAAGGTGTGGCTTAGGGCAAAAAAAAATCTGCAAAGTACTTAGCGCACCACATCATTTGTCCCGTTTTCTGTGCTACAAAAGTTGGGAGGTCTGCTACTGTGACCTCTGGGAAATCCATCACTAATACCATGCAACGGTGAGCAGGCCAGAGCTTTCTGGTCATTGTAGTGCACTTCATGTGATGATCTATTATGCCAGGGCTCAGTGAATGTTTCCTATAATATAGAATACTCATAATATATCATGAGATTGAATTACATACTGTACTTCTTTATACGCAATCCGATCTATGGCTACAGTATGCTGAAATATTCACCTTATCAGAGAATGATGTAGTGCAAGACGCAAACGTCATCTGATGTCAAGCAAAACACTGCAGCACAATATAATATACGAGGAGCTACGGAAACAAAATTTTGAAAGCAGCTCTGGATGTGAATGGAGAAGACATGTATTTCATATAAGTCATTATAATAGTTAGTATACCGTAAGTCAATAATATACAAAGGTAGCCTAAATAAAAAAAAAGTAGGCACGTCAATGTAAATTGTAAACTGGCACTGGCCTGGAACACACCCTGTGGAGTTGAGCATATTGTAAGTATAAGGAATTGTCAGTCCATAAATATGCTTATTTGTAGTAGTTAAATAAGGTGACTATATTTGCTTGAGCATCCTCATGGTGTGTTTTTGCAGAGTTAACCCTTGGCTCCCCTAGAGACTAATGAATACAGTGGTATCTGTAATAAAAGTTTGATACAGCTGCTACTAGTCAACACATCTATCCACATCGCTGCAGAGATACATCATAGCTAAAAAGTTTATATATATAAACATAGATTATCACTTTCATTGCTAAATTAGTTTTTAAGGAACAATCACATGTATCTCCTACATGAAGTTCAATGACAATGACTTTGCAAAATACAGACAAAGCAAAGATAAATTTGTCTCGTAACGCTTTAAGTCAAGCAATGTAATCACTTTATGATTTACCTGCAGTCCCATGTAAAACTACTTAATGTGATCAGGAGTGCTGAAAGACAAACTCAGCTCTTCTACTCCTGACAAACTGAGTGCTCCTACATCTAAAGAATTACAGTCAAATCTGTCAGTTCGGGTATCACATGGAAACACATTATACATCAGTTATTTATATATTTGGAAATTGCCGAATTAGATTGTGCCTTGACCTGACACACAGCAAATGGAAATACTCTTGGCACTATGAGTAGATGCCACACCCTGTTATCAGAAAGGCAGGAGAATTAGCTCATACAGTATTGCAGTTAAAAAGACAGTATTAGTATAGTAAAAGATTCCCACCACTGGCTGGAGATCCTTGCCAGTTAGGCAGAAACAGATGGAAGCAGTCACACATCCTGGAAGGATATCGGGAACTCCTGTCGGATGCTGGAGTTGTCCTTAGCTGAGGATTCAAGTACACATCCAGTCAGTCTAAAGCAAGAGTCTGATGCAGGAAAGTGCAAGGAGTCTGAATGTAAATGCTGACACACTCCTGCTTCTCCTGTAACCCAGCAAATGATACAGCCCCTGGATGGTTCCCAAATTATTCAAGGCTGTCCATAAATACATTGCATCCAATTGATCCCATTGCTTGTAGAGGGAGAAGTCACATGTCACTGCAGAGGATGCATCAGAGATGATTCTTCAAAACTAGAATGGTCAAACCGAGACGCTGATCCTCACTTATAGCAGGGCAGACTGAGGAGTTAATAGTATTGATTGATGGGAAACTACTGAAATAGCAGTAAAGTGGTCTTAAATCCGCCATTGAGCCGGGCGCACAGCTGTAATGTGTGCATATTGTTCCACTTCAGATACACTATGGCATTGACATCCTAAAGGGTGACCAGAAGATGTATGATAGGTATGAACTGGGCTCTCATGACTCCCATGTGTTAAAATTGCTTAAGAAAGTGAAGCAAAGATAGGGTCAAGCATTGGAGCCATAGGTAGTTATTGTGCTCCAGCCCTTTTTCTTTTGCTTTTCCTCCTTTTCTTAACCACCACTCCCCATTTTGATCGGCACAAAGGGGCGAAGGGCACATTCTTCTGATAGATTGGGATCCAGTGCCATAATGTATTCTTTGGGTATGCAGTAACTAGGCATGGATACTCATGTTAATAACCTTACCTTTCAACTTTTGCAGCAGCAAAAGAGGGACAAAACATGCCTTTTACTTCTCCCCTTAGTTCCCTCCACACAATTACCCACTTAATGCTATCCACCTCCCTTCACATTGTGTCCCCTCATTCCTTGTCACATTCTGACGACCTCGTCCCCTTCATATTGAACCTCTGCCATCTTCTTGTCACATTGATATAGTGCCCCCAGCCTCCTCTTATATTAAAGCCCAGTGGAAGATGCCAATAGAGCTGATGTTGCATGACATACCTCCCAGCGCCCGGGACAGTTAGACAGAGCCCAAAATCCGTGACTGTTGCTCTGGATTCAGGATGGTTGGGAGATTTGCAATAACAAATGTACTTCCAGAGTTACAGAAGTGGCCATTATCGGGTTGAAGTACAGAACTTCTATACTGCAACTGAAATAGTCTTAACTTTAGGACTTCTTCTTTTTAATACATCATTACTGATGTTTATTTAACAAAAGAAAGAGAAAATCAAAAAATGAAGATACTGCACCCAAACTACCTTGTGTATATGAGACCATTATAAAAATGCCAGGAATTGCACTTCAGTCCTGATTTCTTCAAATTCTTCAAAAAGCCCTTCAAAGGAGCCATTTAGGACATTACTTTGTACAACTGCTGAGATTTCCCTTACATGGAGCAAACATGGGCACAAAAAAAGAACTTTGTGTGACTCCATTCATAAATAACTTTTTGTGAAAAAAAGATTTAGATAAAGTAAAACATTAACAATGAATGTGCAAGATCTGATAAGATTTCCATTGGTTTTTCTGTTCAGTCAGGTGATATGGTGGCACCAAAACAATACCTTGGGAGACTGATCACCTCACTAGGAGATCTCCAAAAGTGGCCAGTTGGCGAAACACGTGTCGGGGGCTGCACAGTGCACACCTTGCATGCTGGTATGGTAACGATTTCTAGTACTTATTGAAGCTGCTTATTTTAAAGCTAAGGCTTATATTCAGCTGTTCCCTGTTTTAAGCTACTATGTTATGGACTCCATACTGAGTTTCTCTTTTCCTTGGTATTTTGCTTGTTCAGCATGTGGCTATGCACTGTTTTTAACTAAGTGTTCCCGTTGTAAGACTACCTCTTTATGTAAGTTTGTTATTACTATCTTCTTGTGAAAAATAATACAATTTACTTAATATTCATAACTGTTTTGTGAATATAGTGATAATTTACTGTATATACTCGAGTATAAGCCGACCCGAGTATAAGCCGAGGCCCCTAATTTTACCACAAAAAACTGGGAAAACCTATTGACTCGAGTATAAGCCGAGGGTGGGAAATGCATTGGTCACAGCCTCTCCAGTATGTAGCCAGCCAGCCCCTGCCCCAGTGTATATAGCCAGCCAGCCCCTGCCCCAGTGTATATAGCCAGCCAGCCCCTGCCCCAGTGTATATAGCCAGCCAGCCCCTGCCCCAGTGTATATAGCTTACTAGCCCCTACCCCAGTGTATATAGCCTGCCAGACCCTGCCCCAGTGTATATAACCTGCCAGCCCCTGCCCCAGTGTATATAGCCTGCCAGACCCTGCCCCAGTGTATATAACCTGCCAGCCCCTGCCCCAGTGTATATAGCCTGCCAGCCCCTGCCCCAGTGTATATAGCCTGCCAGCCCCTGCCCCAGTGTATATAGCCCCCCCCCCCCTTCCCCGTTGTGCAGCACAACAATACCGGATGGATCGCACAGAAGATCTACGGGTGCCGCCAGAAAGGCAAGTTTTTATTTATTTATTTTTTTGACTCGAGTATAAGCCGAGTTTGGGTTTTTCAGCACATTTTTTGTGCTGAAAAACTAGGCTTATTCTCGGGTATATAAGGTATGTCATTTGGATTTGATTGTTAGTAACACATTGCAACCTAATTGAAAACATCAAAGTAAAGTGCATTAACCCTTTGCTCATCTTTTAAACAGGAAAGTTATGGTCACGTCTGAGAATATGGACAAATATGGTCCATATGCTGGCCACATAGTGGTACAGTAGGGCTCCATACCTTCAGAGTTCACCGTGCTATAATTTACTATCATGCAGTGAGCTTGGTTTGTGCCATATAATACTAAATTCCTATATGAAATCTATGCTCAGTCACTATTTTGTGATAACCTCTGATTTCTGGAGGTTTAAGCACCAGGATCCACTGCAGTAGGCTCAAAGCCTTCCTTTAGAAAATGGTATTGATGGACACCTTCAATAGAATTTACAGTTAATAGGGTCTTCTAGTAATATGTCCAACATACGGGAAGTGCTAGGTTTAATTAACCCCTTAAGGACGCAGCCATTTTACAGCTTAAGGCTCAGTCCCATTTTTTGGATTCTGACTTGCGTCGCTTTATATGGTTATAACTTTTGAACACTGTTACTTATCAAAGCGATTCTGAGATTGTTTTTTCCCCACATGTTGTACTTCATTTTAGTGGTAAATTTTGGCTGATAAGTTTTGCGTTTATTTACAAAAAAAAGAAAAAAATGATGAATTTTTAGAAAAATTTGCCATTTTCGAAATTCAAAATCACCGCGTTTTCAGGCAGATCGATTTACCACCTAAATAACTTGCCGAATAACATTTCCCATTTGTCTACTTTACATTTTCATAATTTTTGAAATGTTTGGATAATTTATTTTGATGTCACGCGGCCTACAAATCGAATAGCGATTTTCCGTATTTTCAGATAAAAAGAGAAAACCCACCATAAAATTTGTTCTACAATTTCTCCTGAGTGCAGCGACCCCCCACATGTGGACATTACTTGTGTTATGGGGGCACAGCGAGGCGCAGAAGGGAAGGAGCACCCTGCAGCTGCCAGGATTTTAGTTTTCTCGTTGCCCCTTTTGAAGGCTATAAAATTTTTGCTTTTCCGTTATTTGGGCCATGTGACGGCATTTTTTTTGCGCGATGAGATGCTTTTTTCAGTGTTACCATTTTGGGGTTGGTATCACCTATTGTTGAAAATTTAGGAACTTTTTTTGAGGTCATGAGTAGAAAAGAATCAATTCTGTACTTTATTTTTTTTATTTTTTTTCGTGTTCACCGTATATCCTAATAATCCTGTTATCTTTATTCTATGGGTCGATACGATTACGGGGATACCAGACATGAGTATTTTTTCTTATGTTTTACTAAATTTGCCAAATAAAACCCTAATGTGGGGAAAAATCTATCATTTTTGCATCACCGTCTTCCAAGTGGCATAACATTGTTACGTTTTTGGATACAGAGCTGGTTGATGGCTTGTTTTTTGCGGCACATGTTGTTCTTTGCAACAGTATCATTCTGGAGTACATATGTTTTGTTGATCACTTTTTATTGCATTTTTAGTGGGATATAATAGGTAAAAATCATAATTTTTGGTGGGTTTTTAACGTTTTTTTTTACGGCGTTCACCATATGGGTTCAATAGATATTTAGTTTTATTCTATGGATTGTTACAGACGCGGTGATACTATATATGTGGGGTTTGTGTAATGATTTAGACTTTTTTGAGCGTTATATGTTTTGGGGCTTATGGGCATTTTTAGTGATTTATAAAGTTATTTTTTATTGAAAAACATTTTTTTTACATTTTTTACTTGATCCACCATGGGATATGAACAAGCAATCATCTGATTGCATGTTCATGATAATACTCTGCAATACTGATGTATTGCAGGGTATTAGCAGTGCCAGCCTATGCAGATGCATAGGCTGACACTTTGCCTTTAAGATGACGTCACAGACGCCATTTTAAAGGCACTGCCTTCAGGCTTCTCTGGGGTCCCGATCGGACCCCAGAGGTGCCATAGCAGCGATCGCCCCCCCCCCCCCCCGAAAACGGCACGGGGGGGGGGGGGGGCGATCGTGGGGTAAAGACCCCCGGAAGGCATGTTAAATGCCGTGGTCGGAGCCCACTCTGACCGCGGGTGTTAGCCGGGGATGTCAGCAGTAGATTACCGTTGAAATCCCGCGGCTAACGATGCCAGTTCGTCTGCTATGCAGCGCTGAACCGGCATTGTCTCTGCGCAGTAGCTGTACTGCGCTGAGCGCTATTCGCGGGACTCAGCGCAGTACAGCTACGGCGCAGAGCGCTAAGGGGTTAAAGGAGAATTATAATTGTAGAATGTTATGTGCATAATGATTAATCTTCATTCTACATGAAGTGACTGTGTTTCTGTTGTTGGTCAATAAAAGAAACCTCAGAGCCATTAAGCAGGATGCTCCGCATGATGCAGCCATATTCTTTCGATTCTGCAGTTTTCGAGCACCAAATATAAACTGGATCACATGAGATGAGGGTCATTTTATAGGCTTCTATGAAGCTTTAGATGAGAAATGAAATTATACTGTATTTAAAGGTGATTGGTTACAACATTAAATCATTTTGCCCGTGGCTTATTGCTTGTTATGCATTCACCAGGGAAACATTTTTCCTGTGTCCTTGGGCTCATTAGTGGATTATAATATCCACGGCCCGCGGCACAAGCCTTTTAAGGTGCCCCTGGCAACCCAAACCACTCATCAAATTTTATAAAGAGAAGGACCTTCAGACAGAAGGGACACATCCTCCATTCACCAAGAAGCTTGTTCTAACCCCTTAACGACGCGCGCCGTAATAGTACGTCACGCATCGGCTGCCGGTGGAGAGGAATGGAGAAGGCTTCCGAAGACCCGAGGCTGAGTTGTTTTAACCCATTCATTCATTCATTCATTATAAAAAAAAATTATAATTAAAAAACCCTAAAAATTCCAATCACTCTCTTTCCCTAGAACTGATATAAATATAATAAACAGTAAAAATCATAAACACATTAGGTATCGCCATGTCCAAAAATACCCGATCTATCAAAATATAATAACGGGTTTCACTGCGTTTAACATCGTAACAGAAAAAAGCAACCGAAGATGAAAATGGCACTTTTTTCCATTTAAAAAAATTCTATTAAAAGTGATCAAAAGGTTGTACAGTACAAAAAATGGTAGCATTGAAAACGTCATCAAAAGACGCAAAAAAAGGCACCACCCACAGCCCCGTAGTATACCTATCAAAGTATAAAAAAGTTATTAGCGCCAGAAGATGGCAAAATCCCCCCCCCAAAATTTTTGTACAGGTTTTAATTTTTGTAAATGTATGAAAACATTATAAAACCTATACAAATTTGGTATCCCTGTGATCGCACCGACCCAAAGAATAAAGAAGAAATGTCATTTGGGGCGCACAGTGAAAGCCGTAAAATTCAACAAGAAAGTAAAGTCCACAAGAAAATGGCGCAAATGTGTTTTTTCACCATTTTCACTTTGGATTTTTTTTCTCATTTTCCAGTACACGGTATGGAATATTAAATACCGTCACTATGAAGTGCAATTTGTAATGCAGAAAACAAGCCCATACACAGCTCTTAATGTGTAAGAATAAAAAAGTTATAGATTTTTGAAGGTGGGAAGTGAAAAATGGAATTGAAAAAAACAGGTTGTTAAGGGGATAATATGTGGGGACTAGAGATGAGCGAGCACTAAAATGCTCGGGTACTCGTTATTCGAGACGAACTTTTCCCGATGCTCGAGTGCTCGTCTCGAATAACGAGCCCCATTGAAGTCAATGGGAGACTCGAGCATTTTTCAAGGGGACCAAGGCTCTGCACAGGGAAGCTTGGCCAAACACCTGGGAACCTCAGAAAAGGATGGAAACACCACGGAAATGGACAGGAAACAGCAGGGGCAGCATGAATGGATGCCTCTGAGGCTGCTTAATCGCACCATTATGCCAAAATTATGGGCAACAGCATGGCCATGACAGAGTGACAGAATGAAGCTAGATAGCATCTAAAACATCCAATAATTGACCCTGACACTATAGGGGACGGCATGCAGAGGCAGCGGCAGCAGTGGCAGGCTAGAGAGTCTCATGGCGACATACCCTAAATGGACTCAGGCTTCAAACCAATGGGTGGCAGAGAGGAACCAAAGGAGGTGAGCAAGAAGCGCTGAAATTATTTCCTCTGTGAACAAAAGGTTGACGGTATATTTAGTCGATAACACAGCATGGTGGCGACATAGTGACCAAGTTCCATAACGTATCTGGTGAAACACCCGAAAAATGAGCCTGACACAGCTCGTTTGATAAGGGGACGACATTTGGAGGCAGCCATGGAGAGGACTTCCATGATTAAAAGCGACAGTATGGGGCATCCATATTGCGCTTCTATGATTGCAACTGCAGGTCTCCAGCATGGCGGCGACAGACACGCCGAGTTCCACTATGTATGTGGTGAAACACCTGAAAATTCTGCCTGACACAGCTCGTTTGATAAGGGGACCATGTATGGAGGCAGTGAACTAGTAGTAGATTAAAGGTGCTGCAGTTAAAACTATGTTAGTTGGATCTTGGGATGGAGCTGGCGCTCCGCTGCCAGGCGAGCTTTCGCCAATCCAAGCCCCTGTCTCTAGGCTACTCCCCAAACAGCACTTCTAAGAACCTTTTGTATAAGATCAAGTGTAGTAGCGTTCTTATAAGTTTGGGATATGGCGGGTGAGGGGAATGTAAACAGATGCGCAAGAAGCGCTGAAATAATATCGGTTAATCATAAAAGTTTGCCAGTATATTTTGTGGATAACACAGCAGGGTGGCGACAAAGTTAACAAGTTTGATGTGGAATGCCCTGTAATAGCTCTTGGGCGGTGTGCCTTTTATCGCCTAGGCTCAGCAGTTTGAGCACCGCCTGCTGTCGCTTAGCGACGGCACTGCTGCTGTGCCTAGAGCTACCGACTGATGGCGCCATGCCCACGGATGGTAATTCGGAGGAGGAGGAGGTGGAGGAGGGGTGGGAGGAGGAGGAGGTATAGTAGGCCTTTGAGACCTGGACCGAGGTAGGCCCCGCAATCCTCGGCGTCGGCAGTATATGACCAGCCCCAGGGTCAGACTCGGTCCCAGCCTCCACCAAGTTAAGTGTAGTAGCGTTCTTATAAGTTTGGGATATGGCGGGTGAGGGGAATGTAAACAGATGCGCAAGAAGCGCTGAAATAATATCGGTTAATCATAAAAGTTTGCCAGTATATTTTGTGGATAACACAGCAGGGTGGCGACAAAGTTAACAACTTTGATGTGGAATGCCCTGTAATAGCTCTTGGGCGGTGTGCCTTTTATCGCCTAGGCTCAGCAGTTTGAGCACCGCCTGCTGTCGCTTAGCGACGGCACTGCTGCTGTGCCTAGAGCTACCGACTGATGGCGCCATGCCCACGGATGGTAATTCGGAGGAGGAGGAGGTGGAGGAGGGGTGGGAGGAGGAGGAGGTATAGTAGGCCTTTGAGACCTGGACCGAGGTAGGCCCCGCAATCCTCGGCGTCGGCAGTATATGACCAGCCCCAGGGTCAGACTCGGTCCCAGCCTCCACCAAGTTAAGTGTAGTAGCGTTCTTATAAGTTTGGGATATGGCGGGTGAGGGGAATGTAAACAGATGCGCAAGAAGCGCTGAAATAATATCGGTTAATCATAAAAGTTTGGCAGTATATTTTGTGGATAACACAGCAGGGTGGCGACAAAGTTAACAACTTTGATGTGGAATCCATGAAAACAACCCAAATTTCTGCCTGACACACCTCGTTTGATAAGGGGACGATGTATGGAGGCAGCTATATGGACGACTTTTGGAGGTAGCAATGGAGACAACGTGTGGAGGCTGCTATGGAGACAATTTAATTTGGATAGTGCCTGTATGTGGCAGTCCAAAAAAGTTTTCAAACCAGAGGAGCAGGTAGGTGGCCCTCCAGAAAAATGGAATAGATTGAGTGCCTGTATGTGGCAGTCCAAAAAAGTTTTCAAACCAGAGGAGCAGGTAGGTGGCCCTCCAGAAAAATGGAATAGATTGAGTGCCTGTATGTGGCAGTCCAAAAAAGTTTTCAAACCAGAGGAGCAGGTAGGTGGCCCTCCAGAAAAATGAAATAGATTGAGTGCCTGTATGTGGCAGTCCAAAAAAGTTTTCAAACCAGAGGAGCAGGTAGGTGGCCCTCCAGAAAAATTGAATAGATTGAGTGCCTGTATGTGGCACTCCCAAAAATTGTTTAAAACAGAGGACCGGGTAGGTGGCCCTCCAGAAAAATTAAATGCATAAAGTACTATAGCTAGAGCCAGTGGGCCCTGTCAAAAAATAGCCAGTTTCCTCTGCTTTAGTGTACAAAGAGGAGGAGAAGGAGGAAAATGAGGAGGAGGAGGAGTGCATAAATTATTCAGGTTGAGCTTCCTTCACCTGGTGGAGATTGGAAATTATGAGAAATCCAGGCTTTATTCATCTTAATAAGCGTCAGCCTGTCAGCGCTGTCAGTCGACAGGCGTGTACGCTTATCGGTGATGATGCAACCAGCTGCACTGAAAACCCGCTCGGACAAGACGCTAGCGGCAGGGCAGGCAAGAACCTCCAAGGCGTACAGCGCCAGTTCGTGCCACATGTCCAGCTTTGAAACCCAGTAGTTGTAGGGAGCTGTGTGATCATTTAGGACGATGGTATGGTCAGCTACGTACTCCCTCACCATCTTTCTGTAAAGATCAGCCCTACTCTGCCGAGACTGGGGACAGGTGACAGTGTCTTGCTGGGGTGACATAAAGCTGGCAAAAGCCTTGTAAAGCGTACCCTTGCCAGTGCTGGACAAGCTGCCTGCTCGCCTACTCTCCCTCGCTACTTGTCCCGCAGAACTACGCACTCTGCCGCTAGCGCTGTCAGAAGGGAAATACTGTTTCAGCTTGTGCACCAGGGCCTGCTGGTATTCATGCATTCTCACACTCCTTTCCTCTCCAGGGATGAGAGTGGAAAGATTTTGCTTGTACCGTGGGTCCAGGAGAGTGAATACCCAGTAATCGGTGCTGGAATAAATTCTTTGAACGCGAGGGTCACGGGATAGGCAGCCTAGCATGAAATCTGCCATATGCGCCAGAGTCCCAACGCGCAAGAATTCACTCCCCTCACTGGCCTGACTGTCCATTTCCTCCTCCTCCAACTCCTCCAACTCCTCTTCTTCTGCCCATACACGCTGAACAGTGAAGGTCTGAGCAATGCTCCCCTCTTGTGTCTCGCCAACATTCTCCTCCTCTTCCTCCTCATCCTCCTCCACCTCCTCCGATATGCGCTGAGAAACAGACCTGAGGGTGCTTTGGCTATCAACAAGGGAATCTTCTTCCCCCGTCTCTTGTGACGAGCGCAAAGCTTCCGACTTCATGCTGATCAGAGAGTTTTTCAACAGGCCAAGCAGCGGGATGGTGAGGCTGATGATGCCACTGACCATCTGTGTTGACTCCTCAAAGTTACTCAGCACCTGACAGATATCAGACATCCACGTCCACTCCTCATTGTAGACTTGAGGAAGCTGACTGACCTGACTACCAGTTCTGGTGGAAGTTGACATCTGGCAGTCTACAATCGCTCTGCGCTGCTGGTAAACTCTGGATAACATGGTTAATGTTGAATTCCACCTCGTGGGCACGTCGCACAACAGTCGGTGAGCGGGCAGTTGGAGGCGGCGCTGCGCTGCCCTGAGAGTGGCAGCATCTGTGCTGGACTTCCTGAAATGCGCACAGATGCGGCGCACCTTCGTGAGCAAATCTGACAGATTGGGGTATGTCTTGAGGAAACGCTGAACTATCAGATTTAACACATGGGCCAGGCATGGCACATGTGTCAGTCTGCCGAGTTGCAGAGCCGCCACCAGGTTACGGCCGTTGTCACACACAACCATGCCTGGCTTCAGGTTCAGCGGTGCCAGCCACAGATCAGTCTGCGCCGTGATGCCCTGTAATAGTTCTTGGGCGGTGTGCCTTTTATCGCCTAGGCTCAGCAGTTTGAGAACCGCATGCTGTCGCTTAGCGACGGCACTGCTGCTGTGCCTAGAGCTAGCGACTGATGGCGCCATGCCCACGGATGGTAGTTCGGAGGAGGAGGTGGAGGAGGGGTGGGAGGAGGAGGAGGCATAGTAGGCCTTTGAGACCTGGACCGAGGTAGGCCCCGCAATCCTCGGCGTCAGCAGTATATGACCAGCCCCAGGGTCAGACTCGGTCCCAGCCTGCACCAAGTTAACCCATCAGCCATCAGCGATATATAGTGGCCCTGCCCGGCAGCACTCGTCCACGTGTCCGTGGTCAGGTGGACCTTGTCAGAAACGGCGTTGGTCACGGATGATGTTGTCTGACACGTGCTGGTGCAGGGCTGGGACGGCACATCGGGAAAAGTAGTGGCAGCTGGGGACCGAATACCGAGGGGCGGCCGCCGCCATGAGGTTGCGAAAGGCCTCGGTCTCTACTAGCCTATAGGGCAGCATCTCCAGGCTAAGCAATCTGGAGATGTGGACATTAAGGGCTTGGGCGTGCGGGTGGGTTGCACTATATTTGCGTTTCCGCTCCAGCGTCTGGGGTATGGAGAGCTGAACGCTGGTGGATGCTGTGGAGGATCGTGGAGGCGACGATGGGGTTTTTGTGCCAGGGTCCTGGGCAGGGGGCTGACTATCAGCTGACACGGGGGAAGGAGCAGTGGTGTGCACGGCCGGAGGTGAACGGGCTTGGTGCCACTGATTCGGGTGTTTAGCATTCATATGCCTGCGCATACTGGTGGTAGTTAAGCTAGTAGTGGTGGAACCCCTGCTGATCCTGGTTTGGCAAAGGTTGCACACCACAGTCCGTCGGTCATCCGGTGTTTCCTTAAAGAACCTCCAGACTTCTGAAAATCTAGCCCTCGCCACGGGAGCTTCACTACGTGACACATTTGGCGCTGATGCACCTGCTCTGGCCCTGCCTCTCCGTCTGGCCCCACCACTGCCTCTTCCAACCTGTTCTGCTATAGGACTCTCCTCCGTCTCAGAAGCACTGTGTTCACCCGGCCTCTCAACCCAGCTTGGGTCTGTCACCTCATCATCCTCCGATCCCTCAGTCTGCTCCCCCCTCGGACTTCCTGCCCTGACAACAACTTCACCACTGTCTGACAACCGTGTCTCCTCATCGTCCGACACCTCTTTACACACTTCTTCCACTACGTCAAGAAGGTCATCATCACCCACAGACTGCGACTGGTGGAAAACCTGGGCATCGGAAAATTGCTCAGCAGCAACCGGACAAGTGGTTTGTGACTGTGGGAAGGGTCCAGAAAACAGTTCCTCAGAGTATGCCGGTTCAAATGCCAAATTTTCCTGGGAGGGGGCAGACTGGGGGGGAGGAGGCTGAGGTGCAGGAGCTGGAGGAGTGCCGATTTCGGTGACATGGGTGGACTGCGTGGAAGACTGACTGGTGGACAAATTGCTCGAAGCATTGTCGGCAATCCACGACATCACCTGTTCGCACTGTTCTGGCCTCAACAGTTCTCTACCACGAGTCCCAGTAACTTCAGACATGAACCTAGGGAGTGTAGCTCTGCGGTGTTCCCCTGCTCCCTCATCAGCAGGTGGTGTCTCACCCCGCCCAGGACCACGGCCTCTGACCCCTGCAGTAGTTGGACGCCCACGTCCCCGCCCTCGTCCTCTACCCCTAGCCCTCGGGTTAAACATTTTGAAAATGAAAGTTATAACTTTAATTTCTTTTTTTTGTGTTTTTTTTTTGGGGTTTTTTTTTGTGTTTTTTAGTTTTTAAAACCAAACGATGCTATCCTATTGCTATGGCTATTTTCTAGCCAACTATGAAAGCACACTGCTATGCCAGATGAGATGACGCTGAGTTATCAAAAAATAAACGTAAAATAAAAAGTAAATGGCCGACTGTGCCTAATTGAAATCCAACCCCTAACAAATTGTCCCACTTCGGTCTTTGCGATGGATATGTGCGTCACTAAGCGCTAAACACAACGGTCGCAAGTCTCACTGCAAATTCCTCACAATATGGTAGTAGATGCACTACAGCAAGGCCAGCCACCAGCAGATCAACCAGAAATAAAATATATAACGCTATTGTAGGCGTAAGTAAGCCGTTTGGATTCTCCTATGGCTATTTTCTAGCCAAGTATGAAAAACCTGATGTAAATACTTTTGTGTAAAAACTACAAAAGTGCTTAAGGAATGATACCTTTATTGGCTAACCAGAAAAATTATATTTGGTGCAAGCTTTCAGGGCACACAGGCCCCTTCTTCAGGCATAGATACAAATGAAGCACTGAGAGAAAAACACAATATTTGAGGGATGTTACAACAAGATAATTAGTACATATGGTGAGACTCAATTAAGATAAGCTGGGGCAATAAAACTAGAGGTTATGTTACAGAGAGAAGGGTGATGGGCAGGGGGTGGGGGGCTAGGATGGCAGGGGTCTGGAGTTAGTCTCTTGTGGGGATTGAAGCGAGTCCATGTAATGAGCCATAAACCCAGGTGCAATATTGAGGCCTTGTGTCAGTGACTGGAAGGTCATCATCAGTTTGAACTCCCAGGTTTTCCTTTCTCTGCTGTCCTTAAAGTCACCTTTCAGTACTAGGACTTTTAAATCCTTCTCGCTGTGGCCTGGTCCAGAAAAGTGTTTTCCCACAGGTGTGTCCATCCCCTCACTTATGGTGTGTCTGTGAGAATTCATCCTCCTCTGAAGTTTTTGTTGGGTCTCCCCAATGTATATATTATTTGTGTGACACCTCATGCACAGTATCATGTACACAACATTGGAAGATTTACAGGAGAATGTGCCCGGGATGTTATACTCCTGTTGTGTGTTGGGGATGTGGACTGTGCTTGATGATAGAACATGGGCACACGTCTTGCATCTTTTGTTATGGCAGGGAAAAGTGCCCGTCTGTGTTGGTGGTGAGAGGGCACTTCTTACCAGGAGATTCCTTATGTTTGGTGGCTGTTTGTAAGCAAGGAGGGGTAGGTCCGGGAATATGTCCTTTAGCCTGTTGTCCTTATGAAGAATGGCTTGGAGATCTTCTGCAATTTTCTTTAAAATCTTCATTTGTGGGTTGTACATGACCACTAGGGGCACTCTGCACTTGTCCTCTTTCTGTTGGTATTCCAGCAGGCTGCTCCTTGGAATCCTTCTAGCTCTGTGGATCTGTCTATCTATAACTAGGGGGTGATACCCCTGTTGTAAGAATGTTCTTCTTAGTGATAGAATGTGTTGTTCTCTATCCTCACTCTCTGAGCAAATCCGGATGTATCTCAGAGCTTGGCTGTAGACAATAGATTTCTTGATATGTTTTGGATGGAAACTGTTCCACTTTAGGTACGCTGGACGACCTGTAGGTTTTTGATAAATTGTAGTTTGTATGCTGTTGTCCCTAATGTATATGGTTGTATCCAGGAAATGTACCTTAGATTTTGAGTAGTCCAGTAGCCAAGTATGAAAGCACACTGCTATGCCAGATGAGATGACGCTGAGTTATGAAAAAATAAACGTAAAATAAAAAGTAAATGGCAGACTGTGCCTAATTGAAATCCAACCCCTAATAAATTGTCCCACTTCGGTCTTTGCGATGGATATGTGCGTCACTAAGCGCTAAACACAACGGTCGCAAGTCTCACTGCAAATTCCTCACAATATGGTAGTAGATGCACTACAGCAAGGACAGCCACCAGCAGATCAACCAGAAATAAAATATATAACGCTATTGTAGGCCTAAGTAAGCCGTTTGGATTCTCCTATGGCTATTTTCTAGCCAACTATGAAAGCACACTGCTATGCCAGATGAGATGACGCTGAGTTATCAAAAAATAAACGTAAAATAAAAAGTAAATGGCCGACTGTGCCTAATTGAAATCCAACCGCTTATAAATTGCCCCACTTCTGTCTTTGCGATGGATATGTGCGTCACTAAGCGCTAAACACAACGGTCGCAAGTCTCACTGCAAATTCCTCACAATATGGTAGTAGATGCCCTACAGCAAGGCCAGCCACCAGCAGATCAACCAGAAATAAAATATATAATGCTATTGTAGGCCTAAGTAAGCCGTTTGGATTCTCCTATGGCTATTTTCTAGCCAACTATGAAAGCACACTGCTATGCCAGATGAGATGACGCTGAGTTATCAAAAAATAAACGTAAAATAAAAAGTAAATGGCAGACTGTGCCTAATTGAAATCCAACCCCTAATAAATTGCCCCACTTCGGTCTTTGCGATGGATATGTGCGTCACTAAGCGCTAAACACAACGGTCGCAAGTCTCACTGCAAATTCCTCACAATATGGTAGTAGATGCACTACAGCAAGGCCAGCCACCAGCAGATCAACCAGAAATAAAATATATAACGCTATTGTAGGCCTAAGTAAGCCGTTTGGATTCTCCTATGGCTATTTTCTAGCCAACTATGAAAGCACACTGCTATGCCAGATGAGATGACGCTGAGTTATCAAAAAATAAACGTAAAAAAAAAGTAAATGGCAGACTGTGCCTAATTGAAATCCAACCCCTAATAAATTGCCCCACTTCGGTCTTTGCGATGGATATGTGCGTCACTAAGCGCTAAACACAGCGGTCGCAAGTCTCACTCCAAATTCCTCACAATTGGCTAGTATATGCACTGCAGCAAGGACAGCCACCAGCAGATCAACCAGAAATAAAATATATATAACGCTATTGTAGGCGTAAGTAAGCCGTTTGGATTCTCCTTTGGCTATTTTCTAGCCAAGTATGAAAGCACACTGATGAGATGACGCTGAGTTATGAAAAAATAAACGTAAAATAAAAAGTAAATGGCAGACTGTGCCTAATTGAAATCTAACCCCTAATAAATTGTCCCACTTCGGTCTTTGCGATGGATATGTGCGTCACTAAGCGCTAAACACAACGGTCGCAAGTCTCACTGCAAATTCCTTACAATATGGTAGTAGATGCACTACAGCAAGGCCAGCCACCAGCAGATCAACCAGAAATAAAATATATAACGCTATTGTAGGCGTAAGTAAGCCGTTTGGATTCTCCTATGGCTATTTTCTAGCCAAGTATGAAAGCACACTGCTATGCCAGATGAGATGACGCTGAGTTATGAAAAAATAAACGTAAAATAAAAAGTAAATGGCAGACTGTGCCTAATTGAAATCCAACCCCTAATAAATTGCCCCACTTCGGTCTTTGCGATGGATATGTGCGTCACTAAGCGCTAAACACAACGGTCGCAAGTCTCACTGCAAATTCCTCACAATATGGTAGTAGATGCACTACAGCAAGGCCAGCCACCAGCAGATCAACCAGAAATAAAATATATAACGCTATTGTAGGCCTAAGTAAGCCGTTTGGATTCTCCTATGGCTATTTTCTAGCCAACTATGAAAGCACACTACTATGCAAGATGAGATGACGCTGAGTTATCAAAAAATAAACGTAAAATAAAAAGTAAATGGCCGACTGTGCCTAATTGAAATCCAACCCCTAATAAATTGCCCCACTTCGATCTTTGCGATGGATATGTGCGTCACTAAGCGCTAAACACAACGGTCGCAAGTCTCACTGCAAATTCCTCACAATATGGTAGTAGATGCCCTACAGCAAGGCCAGCCACCAGCAGATCAACCAGAAATAAAATATATAACGCTATTGTAGGCGTAAGTAAGCCGTTTGGATTCTCCTATGGCTATTTTCTAGCCAACTATTAAAGCACACTGCTATGCCAGATGAGATGACGCTGAGTTATCAAAAAATAAACGTAAAATAAAAAGTAAATGGCAGACTGTGCCTAATTGAAATCCAACCCCTAATAAATTGCCCCACTTCGGTCTTTGCGATGGATATGTGCGTCACTAAGCGCTAAACACAACGGTCGCAAGTCTCACTGCAAATTCCTCACAATATGGTAGTAGATGCACTACAGCAAGGCCAGCCACCAGCAGATCAACCAGAAATAAAATATATAACGCTATTGTAGGCGTAAGTAAGCCGTTTGGATTCTCCTATGGCTATTTTCTAGCCAACTATTAAAGCACACTGCTATGCCAGATGAGATGACGCTGAGTTATGAAAAAATAAACGTAAAATAAAAAGTAAATGGCAGACTGTGCCTAATTGAAATCCAACCCCTAATAAATTGCCCGACTTCGGTCTTTGCGATGGATATGTGCGTCACTAAGCGCTAAACACAACGGTCGCAAGTCTCACTGCAAATTCCTCACAATATGGTAGTAGATGCACTACAGCAAGGCCAGCCACCAGCAGATCAACTAGAAATAAAATATATAACGCTATTGTAGGCCTAAGTAAGCCGTTTGGATTCTCCTATGGCTATTTTCTAGCCAACTATGAAAGCACACTGCTATGCCAGATGAGATGACGCTGAGTTATCAAAAAATAAACGTAAAATAAAAAGTAAATGGCAGACTGTGCCTAATTGAAATCCAACCCCTAATAAATTTTCCCACTTCGGTCTTTGCGATGGATATGTGCGTCACTAAGCGCTAAACACAGCGGTCGCAAGTCTCACTCCAAATTCCTCACAATTGGCTAGTATATGCACTGCAGCAAGGACAACCACCAGCAGATCAACCAGAAATAAAATATATATAACGCTATTGTAGGCGTAAGTAAGCCGTTTGGATTCTCCTTTGGCTATTTTCTAGCCAAGTATGAAAGCACACTGATGAGATGACGCTGAGTTATGAAAAAATAAACGTAAAATAAAAAGTAAATGGCAGACTGTGCCTAATTGAAATCCAACCCCTAATAAATTTTCCCACTTCGGTCTTTGCGATGGATATGTGTGTCACTAAGCGCTAAACACAGCGGTCGCAAGTCTCACTCCAAATTCCTCACAATTGGCTAGTATATGCACTGCAGCAAGGACAGCCACCAGCAGATCAACCAGAAATAAAATATATATAACGCTATTGTAGGCGTAAGTAAGCCGTTTGGATTCTCCTTTGGCTATTTTCTAGCCAAGTATGAAAGCACACTGATGAGATGACGCTGAGTTATGAAAAAATAAACGTAAAATAAAAAGAAACTGGCAGACTGTGCCTAATTGAAATCAAACCCCTAATAAATTTTCCCACTTTGGTGTTTGAGGTGGATATGTGTGTCACTAAGAGCTAAACACAACGGTAGCAAGTCCCCCTGCAAATTCCTCACAATATGGTACTAGCTGCACTACTAGTGCCAGCAAGCCCAGCCACAAGCAAACAAAAAAAAAAAAAGTATAACGTTATTGTAGCCCTAAGAAGGGCTGTTGGGTTCTTGTAGAATCACTCCTGCCTAACAGTAATCTACTAGCACCCTAACGCTGCCCCTGACCAGCAGCAGCTCTCTCCCTAGCGGCATCCAGACACAGAATGATCCGAGCAGCGCGGGCAGCGGCTAGTCTATCCCAGGGTCACCTGATCTGGCCAGCCAACCACTGCTATCGACGTGTAAGGGTACCACGTCATGCTGGGTGGAGTGCAGAGTCTCCTGGCTTGTGATTGGCTCTGTTTCTGGCCGCCAAAAAAGCAAAACGGCGGGAGCTGCCATTTTCTCGAGCGGGCGAAGTATTCGTCCGAGCAACGAGCAGTTTCGAGTACGCTAATGCTCGAACGAGCATCAAGCTCGGACGAGTATGTTCGCTCATCTCTAGTGGGGACCATATGTAGGAAGTGATTCCAGACTTGTAGGGGCTATAATAATTATACAGCCCAGGGCCGATGGTAGTCCTAATCTCCCCCTGCCTCGGCTGTATGAAAATTGTGTTCCTCTGAACAATTTTTTGAATGGTTTGACATTTACTACCTACAGACTGTACCAGCACCAAACTTTTTGTCAAGATAGGGGGGTCCCTTCTGCCAGATTTCAGTTGTGCAGTTTAAGGATCTTTGGAGTAAAGTACAAAGTTTGTCCTTACCAGGTCCTTTTCCATTTTGAGTTTCTGATTTTTATTCCTAGCTTTCCACAAGCCATATCTTTTTTATTTTTCTGTTTACAGAGACATATGAGGGCTTGTTATCTTTAGGACAAATAATACTTTTGTAAGGGCGCCATTTTATACTTTCTTAATTGTACAGTGAAGCTGAAAAAAAATGTGCTAATAAAACACAGTTGTATCATATTCCTATGGGCTTTGTTTTTACATCTTTCCTGTGTGTTCCAAATAACACCTTTCCTCTTATTCATACAATCACATAAATACCACATTTATTATATTTAAACACAAAAAAAATCTTAATTTTGCCATATTCGGACACCAGAACACTGGTGTACAGAGTTGTGTAGGGTGTTGTTCTTTGCAAACATGTTTTCATTTATAACAATTTGGAAACTGTACGAACCTTTTGATCACTTTTTAATTTTTTAATTATTTTTTTACTATTATTTTAGGCCCCCTAGGGTACTTGGGGGTAGGGTACCTGATCACTCTGATGCAATTATATTGCAGTATATTGTGAATATTGCTTCTGTATTACAGTCTATCTCTGGCAGATTGCAATACAGATTGCCTAATGACAGCTATGAGAGCCTATGATATGCTCCCAGCAGTCATGGCAAATGATGGGTGCCCTCCAGTGTGCTGCTCAGCCAGCCAAGATGGTGACGCCCATGTGGAGCTCTGTTCGACCGCAGCACCTGAAAAGTTAACTTCCAGAATCAGTGCCAGAACCGACCGGGCTCAGCCCTCTCCATACAGCCCTTACTGCTGTATGACATATATAGTTGTACAGCAGTAAGGAAGTGGTTAATGTCCCCAACAATACCAAACACTTTTTTTAGTGTACAAGGTTGCTATAACACAAAGTCTGTGTGGATCACTTTCATCAGATATTATTACAATTTGTAGTACTTTGTATCCTGTGTACTATTCATAGTTTTATTTTTGCTACAGGGAGTTGATCATTTCCACTTCCTAAGCCTCCGGATATTTTTTTAGCTATCAATGTGCCAACCTAATATCGTTAACCCCCTCCTGCAGATTACCTTTTTCGTTTCCATTTTTTGCTCTCCTCCTTAAAGATGAATAACTCTTATTTTTCCATGTACGGAGCTGTACAAGGGCTTGTTCTCTCTAACTAATTGTACTTCCTAGAGACAGTAAATGAAACTTTCCCTTTATTCTTTGGGTTGGTACGATCACAGGGATATCAATTTTACATAAATGTTATTATGTTGTAATAGATTTTAAAAACTAACATTTTTGTATGAAAAAAAAGCCTTTGTTTTGCCATATTCTGAAGCTAATAACTTTCTCATACTACACTGCACGGAGTTGTGTAAGGTTCCTTTTTTTTTTGTTGATCAAGATGTCGTTTTAACTGCTTCCATTTTGGAGACTGTTCAACGTTTTATTAAACTGAAAAATGTGTTGCGGATTGGCACAACCCTGTTACAGGTTTCACCACCTGGAATAACTGGGATATTATATTTTATATTTTGATAGAGCGAGACTTTTGAGACATGGCAATACCCAATATGTTTATACATTTTAAAATGTGTTAGTTTTAGACAAAGGGGGCTAAACTTTTAGGTTTTTGGAGATTTCTTAAATTTTTTTTTCATTTTTTACAGGGTTTTTTTTTTTTTTTACAATTTTTAGCCCCCCGCTAGTGTGTCTGATCATTTCTACCATATACTGCAATACTACTGTGTTGCAGTATAAGCCAGTTTTGCTATGCATGTTACAGATATCCATATATGACAGGTCCTATACTCCAGGCTGCCATGGTTACAGATCAACGCTATCTGTACATACACAAAAAACAACAACCACACCCAAGCAAATGTGAAAAAAACTGTGCCTTGCTTTATTTTCAAGTGTGCATTTTCAGTAAAGTCATCCAGAAGTCAACGCATTTCAAGTGCTGTTGCCACCTTTAATCATGACTGGTGGTAAGGGTGGTAACATCACTTGAAACGCGTTGACTTCTGGATGACTTTACTGAAAATGCACACCTGAAAATAAAGCAAGGCACAGTTTTTCACTTTTGCCGGATTGCTGTTGTTTTTTTTTTCTTACAGATCAACACTCCATGAGACATTAGTGGAGCCAGCATTTCCAGAGACATTTAATGAGTCAACACCCGTGAATAGCGTCAACAGCATATACCGGTGCTGTATGGAGAGGGCTCAGTCCGCTGATGTACTATTATAGAGGTTTGCTGCAAGGATTTAATGGAGCATCACTATATAATGCAATCTGTTGTTAAAGTAAAGACTTAGATTCATGCCCTGGCTACAAGGAGTATAGTGAATATTTCCTAAAATACCATCAATGCAAAATATATGGCTCTGTACACCAAGGTTTAAAAAATTCTATGTGGCAATAAGAAAAATTTTAAGAAAAGGAATGATAGTGCTCACCTCTAAACAATACAAGATCAGAGAGATGGGTGCCAGATCATGTCTTATTGGGGCTAGGAAATGGTATAAAGAGCTTCTACACCAAAATCTCAAGAATCTATAGAATAAAATTATTGTTAATTCCTGAGATTTGGGAGTAGCAGATGTTACTGTATATTTAACATAAGAAGAAAGAGAAGAAGACTTTCTCCACAGAAAACAAGCCTTCATATGGGTTATATGGCAAAATGCTAAAGTTATTGCTATACTTTTTCATTGCATTACTTTTACATTATGGATAATTAAAGAGGAGAGATTTTCGTGACCCAGAGTTTGTATCATTCCAGTCTTATCATGAACACATGAAAAATATATAGTGAAGACTGTCATGGCTGCCAATGCTTAGCTCAGAATTTGGAATATAAATGTGTACCGTAGGGAAACCATGATTATACTTGCCATTGGTTTCTTATCAAATTGTATATCCCATTACTGGGTATGAACTATTCATTGATTCTCCATGCTTCCATGCTAACATGATTATGGATAAAAGTAAATATGTTCCTTTGAATAATGCCACAAAAGTTAAAGAACAAAACACAATAGGTAACTTTAATTTGTGTATTTTAATCTAGTCATTCCAATGTATCCAAGTGGTCAGTACATGACAACTGCTTTGTGAATTGATAGAACAGTGAATTTCCTAATTTTTGACCTATTTTTCCAATAATACAAGCATAAATATACAGGTAACTACAGTACAATTCTCAGCACAGTTGAGGTCAGTGTTTGTGTTTTGAACCTAGAGGCAGCTGCTACCTGTCAGATTTCAACCTTAGTAAATGGTATGTGCCACAGGCAAAGTGACATTAAAGGCTACAGTAAAGCTTGAAAGTTACCATACAAGTATGTTGCCTCCAGATACTCAACATGTAAATACAGTGTACGTATAACATAACTCTAGGACTGAACTGGTGAGAAGATTCTGTGATTTGTGTCGGATTATACTGTGAGGTAGATAGAGACACAAGCATGGCTCAGGGGCATGCCTAGAACAAAAGGATTGCAGATTTATTATTTCATACCTGCATTAGTACCAACTTATCAAAAGGGAGCTGAATAACTAACACAAATCCATCCAGTAGTGTACTATGCACCAGTATAAGGGACTATTACTTGGACCATATGCTCTAGTGTCAGGCGCAGTTCACACGTTTGAGGGGCTTTCCATTATACTCTCTGTGATAGAAAACCATAACAAAAAATTAAGAAAATGTTCATCTGAAATTCTACCCCCCACCCAACAATGTAATCTAATCAGTCAATCAGAACATGGTCCGTAAAAAAAATGTGTCTTATTTGAATAGGTGGTTGATGCCAGCCCAGCTCGAGATCGGAGCCAAGCTGGCATCGGGATTCCCGTGTATATACAGTGTAACACCTGCGGTCAGAGTGGGCTCAGATCGTGGGTGTTTAAACCGCTAAATGCCGCGGTCAGCATGACCACAGCATTTAAACTGCCTTTCAGGGGTCTCTGCCCCACAATGTCCGCCCCCCCCTTCCCTCCCCGCCATCTTCGGGGGGCACCGATCGTTCCCCTGGCAATACATCAGTATTGCAGGGTATTATCATGAACAAGCAATCAGATGATTGCTTGTTCATGTCCCATGGTGGATCTAATAGAAAAGTTGAAAAACAATGTTATTCAATAAAAAATAAATTTATAAATCAATAAAAATGGCCATAAGCCCCATAAGATATAAAGAGACGTATATAAAAAAAATCTAAATCATAACACAAACCTGATTCCTGTGAGGTGCTCATAACACAAGTCTCTGAGCCTGGCTTAGGGACAAGTAGAAGAACTTTAAAGGGGTATTTCTATGAACACAAGAGTCTCAAATATACTCAAGATAACAAAATAACACATTCTCTAATTTACCGTTATTAACAAAAATACAGCATTTCACAGATATAATTCCAACTTGTCTCTATCAGTCCTGGTGTTTGCAGGACTAATAGAGACAGGTTCATTTTCTGACAGTTATTTCCCATAAATAGATTCTCCTGTCTCACACTGCAGTGTCTCTGCATCGCCCGCATTCCAAGACCATTTCATACACACACAGACTCACACAATCCCTGCCGGCAAACAAGTGAGGAGAGTAATCTACAAGCTACAGGCAAGATAGGGTCTTTGTATCAGGGGAGGAGGTACAGCAGAACTGACTGTGTGAGCTGAGTTAGCAGAACTGACAGTGTTTGTTATAGCTCAGATGTAGCAGAGCTGGAGAGTGCCATTGTGTGTAATATGCATCTCATGGATCTCATCATTTCTTATCTCTGATCTGTCTCATCTCTTCTTTTCTATGTGTCAGATATTCAGGGATGGATCATAGGGGGGCTCCCACCAACAGTGTATTTAGCTCCGGACTCCCCGGGCTGAATCCCGCTGATGTGCCTGACTTTCGTCTATGGCAGAGCGAGGGAACAATAAGCATATGTATATAGTTATTATAGGGGGTGTATATAGCTATTATAGGGGGGCTGTATGAAGTTATTATAGGAGGACTGTATATCGTTATTGTAGGTGACTGTATATAGTTATTATAGGGGGTGTATATAGTTATTATAGGGGGACTGTATATAGTTATAGGGGGACTGTATATAGTTATAGGGGGACTGTATATAGTTTTAATAGGGGGACTGTATATAGCTTTTACAGGGGGACTATATATAGTTATTACATGGGGGTGTATATAGTAATTATAGGGGTGTGTATAGTTATAGGTGGTGTATATAGTAATTATAGGGTGGTGTATATAGTTATAATAGGGGGTGTCTATCGTTATTATAATGGGTGTATATAGTTATTATAGGGGGCTGTATATAGTTAATGATGTGGGACTGTATATAGGTAATGTTAGGGGCTGTATATAGTTATTGCTGGGGAGCTGTATATATTTATTACTGGGAGCTGTATATGGTGATTACTGGGAGCTGTATACAGTGATTCCTAAGGGATCTTTATACAGTGATTACTGGGGGCTGTATATAGAGATTCCTGGGGGTCTGTATATGGTGGTTGCTGGGGGACTGTATATAGTGATTGCTGAGGGCTGTATACAGTGATTACTGGGTGCTGTATATAGTGATTACTTGGTGGCTGTATAAAGTGATTACTGGGGGCTGTTTATAGTGATTGCTGGGGAGCTGTATACAGTTATTGCTGGGGGAGCTGTATACAGTGATAGCTGGGGAGTTGTATACCGTGGTTGCTGGGGGAGCTGTATATAGTGGTTGCTGGGTGGGCTGTATATAGTGGTTTCTGGGGGAGATGTATATAGTGAATACTGGGCGCTGTATATAGTGATTGCTGGGGAGCTGTATACAGTGATTGCTGGGGGAGATGTATACAGTGATTACTGGGGAGGCTGTATATAGTTATTGCTGGGGAGTGGTATATGGCGATTGCTGTTCCCTGTCTGGACTACATTCAATGGGGTCCCCACCATAATATGCGTCCAGGAGCCCCCACCAACCATAATCCGGCCCTGCAGCTACTAGTAAAATGTTTAGAAGCTAAATTAAAGTGTAGATAAACTCTGGACCTTGATAATCTAACCAGACTGTCAGCACCCAGGGATCATGAAGTGTCTGCTTAGAAAGTCCCCGCCCACACTCTGGAATATTACACTGACTATCACTGAGTGACAGGAGCTAAAACAGCAATAAAACTGAGTAAAATTATAAAGTAAGGGGTTAAAATGATGTTTATTGTGTAAACATCACTAGGGGGTTAAAATTTGAGAAATTTCTTTCATGGCAAACCCCTTTAAGGGAAGGAATGTCTGCTTCTGCATAAAAAACATCCCGGCATACATTGTTGGAAAGTAACATGGAGGCTTCTTGTGCTAAGTTGTCATTTTTTAACATTTTTTGCCTGATAATTCCTAAAGTGGTGCAATCATTTTGTGATTACACCGCTCAGTAAGAGGTTTTATTTTTAACTACTCTCTTCTCTTGGTCCATTAGTGTCTGTCTTGGAGGTGAAATATATTTGTCTACACATTTTCTGCAATGGTCACTTAATATTGCTTTAAGTGCATTGCGTTGCATTGGATAACTGTCGAAATTGAAAATGTCTTGTTGGGATACTGCAGTGAATGATTTCCTGAAAGGGAAGCTTTTATCCCCGCCCATCTCCTGGCTATGAGCCAATGATTGAAAGCCGCCAAGAATCTGTTTTGAAAAACACTAACTGACTGCCAAAGCGACCAATCATGTCTCCCCAAGGAATCCTGCAGGGTTTAGTCAGCTACATTAAGGCTTTTAAATGTAGACAGTGCATGACATCCTAAAATCTGCAAACAGGAGTAGATGATGATATCAGAAAAATAGAGAAAAGGCCTAGCAATAAATAAATATGCCGATTGGGGCAGCACAATGACGTTTTATTGATTTGGTTGTGAAGATTGGTCTGTGGAGAGTACCTTCATAACAAATAAAATTTGTCTTTTGTATTAACCTGTTATATCCTCTAAAGAGCTTTGTAAACAGAGGGATTAGTGGTCTGTGATGGGCTAAAGATCTTCTGTCAATACCACCACTTCAAGAAGAGCTTTTTTGCTTATAGGATGCTATGGGTTAAAACGACAATGTCCATTCACACAAGGCTTCTATGTTTTACCCCATCTAACCACCAGAGTTGCACATTTTTCTTCATGATCACAGGGTGGTCACTAGAGATGAGCGAACACTAAAATGCTCGGGTACTCGTTATTCGAGACGAACTTTTCCCGATGCTCGAGTGCTCGTCTCGAATAACGAACCCCATTGAAGTCAATGGGAGACTCGAGCATTTTTCAAGGGGACCAAGGCTCTGCACAGGGAAGCTTGTCCAAACACCTGGGAACCTCAGAAAAGGATGGAAACACCACGGAAATGGACAGGAAACAGCAGGGGCAGCATGCATGGATGCCTCTGAGGCTGCCTAATCGCACCATTATGCCAAAATTATGGGCAACAGCATGGCCATGACAGAGTGACAGAATGAAGCTAGATAGCATCTAAAACATCCAATAATTGACCCTGACACTATAGGGGACGGCATGCAGAGGCAGCGGCAGCAGGCTAGAGAGTGTCATGGCGACATACCCTAATTGGACTCAGGCTTCAAACCAATGGGTGTCAGAGAGGAACCAAAGGAGGTGAGCAAGAAGCGCTCAAATAATATCGGTACATGATAAAAGTTTGCCAGTATATTTTGTGGATTACACAGCAGGGTGGCGACAAAGTTAACATGGAAGCCATGAAAACAACCCAAAATTCTGCCTGACACAGCTCGTTTGATAAGGGGACCATGTATGCTTACAGTTCATGCCAGTCGCTGCACTGGCTGCCAGTCTCCTTTCGAATACAGTTTAAAATAATAATAACCCTCATCCATAAAGCTCTGTATAATGCTGCACCCCCCTACCTCTCCTCTCTTATCTCAGTCTATCGCCCAACCCGTGCTCTTATAGTAGGCCTTTGAGACCTGGACCGAGGTAGGCCCCGCAATTCTCTGCGTCGGCAGTATATGACCAGCCCCAGGGTCAGACTCGGTCCCAGCCTGCACCAAGTTAAGTGTAGTAGCGTTCTTATAAGTTTGGGATATGGCGGGTGAGGGGAATGTAAACAGATGCGCAAGAAGCGCATGATGCGCATGGAGCTGGCGCTCCGCTGCCAGGCGAGCTTTCGCCAATCCAAGCCCCTGTCTCTAGGCTACTCCCCAAACAGCACTTCTAAGAACCTTTTGTATAAGATCAAGTGTAGTAGCGTTCTTATAAGTTTAGGATATGCCGGGTGAGGGGAATGTAAACAGATGCGCAAGAAGCGCTGAAATAATATCCCTAAATGGTAAAAGTTTGCCAGTATATTTTGTGGATAACACAGCAGGGTGGCGACAAAGTTAACAACTTTGATGTGGAATCCATGAAAACAACCCAAATTTCTGCCTGACACACCTCGTTTGATAAAGGGACGATGTATGGAGGCAGCTATATGGACGACTTTTGGAGGTAGCAATGGAGACAACGTGTGGAGGCTGCTATGGAGACAATTTAATTTGGATAGTGCCTGTATGTGGCAGTCCCAAACATTTTTCAAACCAGAGGAGCAGGTAGGTGGCCCTCCAGTAAAATGGAATAGATTGAGTGCCTGTATGTGGCAGTCCCAAAAATGTTTCAAACCAGAGGAGCAGGTAGGTGGCCCTGCAGTAAAATGGAATAGATTGAGTGCCTGTATGTGGCAGTCCCAAAAATTTTTCAAACCAGAGGAGCAGGTAGGTGGCCCTCCAGTAAAATGGAATAGATTGAGTGCCTGTATGTGGCAGTCCCAAACATTTTTCAAACCAGAGGAGCAGGTAGGTGGCCCTCCAGTAAAATGGAATAGATTGAGTGCCTGTATGTGGCAGTCCCAAAAATGTTTCAAACCAGAGGAGCAGGTAGGTGGCCCTGCAGTAAAATGGAATAGATTGAGTGCCTGTATGTGGCAGTCCCAAACATTTTTCAAACCAGAGGAGCAGGTAGGTGGCCCTCCAGTAAAATGGAATAGATTGAGTGCCTGTATGTGGCAGTCCCAAAAATGTTTCAAACCAGAGGAGCAGGTAGGTGGCCCTGCAGTAAAATGGAATAGATTGAGTGCCTGTATGTGGCAGTCCCAAACATTTTTCAAACCAGAGGAGCAGGTAGGTGGCCCTCCAGTAAAATGGAATAGATTGAGTGCCTGTATGTGGCAGTCCCAAACATTTTTCAAACCAGAGGAGCAGGTAGGTGGCCCTCCAGTAAAATGGAATAGATTGAGTGCCTGTATGTGGCAGTCCCAAAAATTTTTTAAAACAGAGGACCGGGTAGGTGGCCCTCCAGAAAAATGGAATAGATTGAGTGCCTGTATGTGGCACTCACAAAAATTGTTTCAAACAGAGGACCGGGTAGGTGGCCCTCCAGAAAAATTAAATGCATGAAGTACTATAGCAAGAGCCAGTGGGCCCTGTCAAAAAATAGCCATTTTCCTCTGCTTTACTGTACAAAGAGGAGGAGAAGGAGGAAAATGAGGAGGAGGAGGAGTGGATCAATTATTCAGGTTGAGCTTCCTTCACCTGGTGGAGATTGGTAATTCTGAGAAATCCAGCCTTTATTCATTTTAATAAGCGTCAGCCTGTCAGCGCTGTCAGTCGACAGGCGTGTACGCTTATCGGTGATGATGCCACCAGCTGCACTGAAAACCCGCTCGGACAAGACGCTAGCGGCAGGGCAGGCAAGAACCTCCAAGGCGTACAGCGCCAGTTCGTGCCACATGTCCAGCTTTGAAACCCAGTAGTTGTAGGGAGCTGTGTGATCATTTAGGACGATGGTATGGTCAGCTACGTACTCCCTCACCATCTTTCTGTAAAGATCAGCCCTACTCTGCCGAGACTGGGGACAGGTGACAGTGTCTTGCTGGGGTGACATAAAGCTGGCAAAAGCCTTGTAAAGCGTACCCTTGCCAGTGCTGGACAAGCTGCCTGCTTGCCTACTCTCCCTCGCTACTTGTCCCGCAGAACTACGCACTCTGCCGCTAGCGCTGTCAGAAGGGAAATACTGTTTCAGCTTGTGCACCAGGGCCTGCTGGTATTCATGCATTCTCACACTCCTTTCCTCTGCAGGGATGAGAGTGGAAAGATTTTGCTTGTACCGTGGGTCCAGGAGAGTGAACACCCAGTAATCGGTGCTGGAATAAATTCTTTGAACGCGAGGGTCACGGGATAGGCAGCCTAGCATGAAATCTGCCATATGCGCCAGAGTACCAACGCGTAAGAATTCACTCCCCTCACTGGCCTGACTGTCCATTTCCTCCTCCTCCAACTCCTCCAACTCCTCTTCTTCTGCCCATACACGCTGAACAGTGAAGGACTCAACAATGGTCCCCTCTTGTGTCTCGCCAACATTCTCTTCCTCTTCCTCCTCATCCTCCTCCACCTCCACCTCCTCCGATATGCGCTGAGAAACAGACCTGAGGGTGCTTTGGCTATCAACAAGGGAATATTCTTCCCCTGTCTCTTGTGACGAGCGCAAAGCTTCCGACTTCATGCTGACCAGAGAGTTTTTCAACAGGCCAAGCAGCGGGATGGTGAGGCTGATGATGGCGGCATCGCCACTGACCATCTGTGTTGACTCCTCAAAGTTACTCAGCACCTGACAGATATCAGACATCCACGTCCACTCCTCATTGTAGACTTGAGGAAGCTGACTGACCTGACTACCAGTTCTGGTGGAAGTTGACATCTGGCAGTCTACAATCGCTCTGCGCTGCTGGTAAACTCTGGATAACATGGTCAGTGTTGAATTCCACCTCGTGGGCACGTCGCACAACAGTCGGTGAGCGGGCAGTTGGAGGCGGCGCTGCGCTGCCCTGAGAGTGGCAGCATCTGGGCTGGACTTCCTGAAATGCGCACAGATGCGGCGCACCTTCGTGAGCAAATCAGACAGATTGGGGTATGTCTTGAGGAAACGCTGAACTATCAGATTTAACACATGGGCCAGGCATGGCACATGTGTCAGTCTGCCGAGTTGCAGAGCCGCCACCAGGTTACGGCCGTTGTCACACACAACCATTCCCGGCTTGAGGTTCAGCGGTGCCAGCCACAGATCAGTCTGCGCCGTGATGCCCTGTAATAGCTCTTGGGCGGTGTGCCTTTTGTCGCCTAGGCTCAGCAGTTTGAGCACCGCCTGCTGTCGCTTAGCGACGGCACTGCTGCTGTGCCTAGAGCTACCGACTGATGGCGCCGTGCCCACGGATGGTAGTTCGGAGGAGGAGGTGGAGGAGGGGTGGGAGGAGGAGGAGGCATAGTAGGCCTGAAACACCTGGACCGAGGTAGGCCCCGCAATCCTCGGCGTCGGCAGTATATGAGCAGCCCCAGGGTCAGACTCGGTCCCAGCCTCCACCAAGTTAACCCAATGTGCCGTCAGCGATATATAGTGGCCCTGCCCGGCAGCACTCGTCCACGTGTCCGTGGTCAGGTGGACCTTGTCAGAAACGGCGTTGGTCAGGGCACAGATGATGTTGTCTGACACGTGCTGGTGCAGGGCTGGGACGGCACATCGGGAAAAGTAGTGGCGGCTGGGGACCGAATACCGAGGGGCGGCCGCCGCCATGAGGTTGCGAAAGGCCTCAGTCTCTACTAGCCTATAGGGCAGCATCTCCAGGCTAAGCAATCTGGAGATGTGCACATTAAGGGCTTGGGCGTGCGGGTGGGTTGCACTATATTTGCGTTTCCGCTCCAGCGTCTGGGGTATGGAGAGCTGAACACTGGTGGATGCTGTGGAGGATCGTGGAGGCGACGATGGGGTTTTTGTGGCAGGGTCCTGGGCAGGGGGCTGACTATCAGCTGACACAGGGGAAGGAGCAGTGGTGTGCACGGCCGGAGGTGAACGGGCTTGTTGCCACTGAGTGGGGTGTTTAGCATTCATATGCCTGCGCATACTGGTGGTAGTTAAGCTAGTAGTGGTGGAACCCCTGCTGAGCCTGGTTTGGCAAATGTTGCACACCACAGTCCGTCGGTCATCCGGTGTTTCCTTAAAGAACCTCCAGACTTCTGAAGATCTAGCCCTCGCCGCAAGAGCCCTCGCCACGGGAGCTTCACTAGTTGACACATTTGGCGCTGATGCACCAGCTCTGGCCCTGCCTCTCCTTCTGGCCCCACCACTGCCTCTTCCAACCTGTTCTGGTCGAGGACTCTCCTCCGTCTCAGAAGCACTGTGTTCACCCGGCCTCTCAACCCAGCTTGGGTCTGTCACCTCATCATCCTCCGATCCCTCAGTCTGCTCCCCCCTCGGACTTCCTGCCCTGACAACAACTTCCCCACTGTCTGACAACCGTGTCTCCTCATCGTCGGACACCTCTTTACACACTTCCACTACGTCAAGAAGGTCATCATCACCCACAGACTGTGACTGGTGGAAAACCTGGGCATCGGAAAATTGCTCAGCAGCAACCGGACAAGTGGTTTGTGACTGTGGGAAGGGTCCAGAAAACAGTTCCTCAGAGTATGCCGGTTCAAATGCCAAATTTTCCTGGGAGGGGGCAGACTGGGGGGGAGGAGGCTGAGGTGCAGGAGCTGGAGGAGTGGCGATTTCGGTGACATGGGTGGACTGCGTGGAAGACTGACTGGTGGTGGACAAATTGCTCGAAGCATTGTCAGCAATCCACGACATCACCTGTTCGCACTGTTCTGGCCTCAACAGTGCTCTACCACGAGTCCCAGTAACTTCAGACATGAACCTAGGGAGTGTAGCTCTGCGGCGTTCCCCTGCTCCCTCATCAGCAGGTGGTGTCTCACCCCGCCCAGGACCACGGCCTCTGACCCCTGCAGTAGTTGGACGCCCACGTCCCCGCCCTCGTCCTCTACCCCTAGCCCTCGGGTTAAACATTTTTAAAATGAGAGTTATAACTTTATTTTTTTTTTAACTTTTTTTTGTTTTTTTTTGTGTTTTTTGTTTTTTTTTGTGTTTTTTGTTTTTTTTTGAGTTTTTAAAACCAAACAATGCTATCCTATTGCTATGGCTATTTTCTAGCCAAGTATCAAAGCACACTACTATGCCAGATGAGATGACACTGAGTTAGTGCCTAATTGAAATCCAACCCCTACTAAATTTTCCCACTTCGGTCTTTGCTATGGATATGTGCGTCACTAAGCGCAGAACACAGCGGTCGCAAGTCTCACTACAAATTGCTCAGAATTGGCTAGTACATGCACTGCAGAAAGTACAGCCACCAGCAGATCAACCAGAAATCAAATATATAGAACGCTACTGTAGGCGTAAGTAAGCTGTTTGTATTCTCCTATGGCTATTTTCTAGCCAAGTATCAAAGCACACTACTATGCCAGATGAGATGACACTGAGTTAGTGCCTAATTGAAATCCAACCCCTACTAAATTTTCCCACTTCGGTCTTTGCTATGGATATGTGCGTCACTAAGCGCAGAACACAGCGGTCGCAAGTCTCACTACAAATTGCTCAGAATTGGCTAGTACATGCACTGCAGAAAGTACAGCCACCAGCAGATCAACCAGAAATCAAATATATAGAACGCTACTGTAGGCGTAAGTAAGCTGTTTGTATTCTCCTATGGCTATTTTCTAGCCAAGTATCAAAGCACACTACTATGCCAGATGAGATGACACTGAGTTAGTGCCTAATTGAAATCCAACCCCTACTAAATTTTCCCACTTCGGTCTTTGCTATGGATATGTGCGTCACTAAGCGCAGAACACAGCGGTCGCAAGTCTCACTACAAATTGCTCAGAATTGGCTAGTACATGCACTGCAGAAAGTACAGCCACCAGCAGATCAACCAGAAATCAAATATATAGAACGCTACTGTAGGCGTAAGTAAGCTGTTTGTATTCTCCTATGGCTATTTTCTAGCCAAGTATCAAAGCACACTACTATGCCAGATGAGATGACACTGAGTTAGTGCCTAATTGAAATCCAACCCCTACTAAATTTTCCCACTTCGGTCTTTGCTATGGATATGTGCGTCACTAAGCGCAGAACACAGCGGTCGCAAGTCTCACTACAAATTGCTCAGAATTGGCTAGTACATGCACTGCAGAAAGTACAGCCACCAGCAGATCAACCAGAAATCAAATATATAGAACGCTACTGTAGGCGTAAGTAAGCTGTTTGTATTCTCCTATGGCTATTTTCTAGCCAAGTATCAAAGCACACTACTATGCCAGATGAGATGACACTGAGTTAGTGCCTAATTGAAATCCAACCCCTACTAAATTTTCCCACTTCGGTCTTTGCTATGGATATGTGCGTCACTAAGCGCAGAACACAGCGGTCGCAAGTCTCACTACAAATTGCTCAGAATTGGCTAGTACATGCACTGCAGAAAGTACAGCCACCAGCAGATCAACCAGAAATCAAATATATAGAACGCTACTGTAGGCGTAAGTAAGCTGTTTGTATTCTCCTATGGCTATTTTCTAGCCAAGTATCAAAGCACACTACTATGCCAGATGAGATGACACTGAGTTAGTGCCTAATTGAAATCCAACCCCTACTAAATTTTCCCACTTCGGTCTTTGCTATGGATATGTGCGTCACTAAGCGCAGAACACAGCGGTCGCAAGTCTCACTACAAATTGCTCAGAATTGGCTAGTACATGCACTGCAGAAAGTACAGCCACCAGCAGATCAACCAGAAATCAAATATATAGAACGCTACTGTAGGCGTAAGTAAGCTGTTTGTATTCTCCTATGGCTATTTTCTAGCCAAGTATCAAAGCACACTACTATGCCAGATGAGATGACACTGAGTTAGTGCCTAATTGAAATCCAACCCCTACTAAATTTTCCCACTTCGGTCTTTGCTATGGATATGTGCGTCACTAAGCGCAGAACACAGCGGTCGCAAGTCTCACTACAAATTGCTCAGAATTGGCTAGTACATGCACTGCAGAAAGTACAGCCACCAGCAGATCAACCAGAAATCAAATATATAGAACGCTACTGTAGGCGTAAGTAAGCTGTTTGTATTCTCCTATGGCTATTTTCTAGCCAAGTATCAAAGCACACTACTATGCCAGATGAGATGACACTGAGTTAGTGCCTAATTGAAATCCAACCCCTACTAAATTTTCCCACTTCGGTCTTTGCTATGGATATGTGCGTCACTAAGCGCAGAACACAGCGGTCGCAAGTCTCACTACAAATTGCTCAGAATTGGCTAGTACATGCACTGCAGAAAGTACAGCCACCAGCAGATCAACCAGAAATCAAATATATAGAACGCTACTGTAGGCGTAAGTAAGCTGTTTGTATTCTCCTATGGCTATTTTCTAGCCAAGTATCAAAGCACACTAATATGCCAGATGAGATGACACTGAGTTAGTGCCTAATTGAAATCCAACCCCTACTAAATTTTCCCACTTCGGTCTTTGCTATGGATATGTGTGCCACTAAGAGCTAAACACAACGGTAGCAAGTCCCCCTGCTAATTCCTCACAAAATGGTACTAGATGCAAATTAAAATAAAAAAAGTAGAACGTTATTGTAGCCCTAAGAAGGGCTGTTGGGTTCTTTGAGAATCACTCCTGCCTAACAGTAAGCTAATAGAACACCCTAACGCTTTCCCTGACCAGCAGCAGCTCTCTCCCTAGCGGCATCCAGACACAGAATGATCCGAGCAGCGCGGGCAGCGGCTAGTCTATCCCAGGGTCACCTGATCTGGCCAGCCAACCACTGCTATCGACGTGTAAGGGTACCACGTCATGCTGGGTGGAGTGCAGAGTCTCCTGGCTTGTGATTGGCTCTGTTTCTGGCCGCCAAAAAGCAAAACGGCGGGAGCTGCCATTTTCTCGAGCGGGCAAAGTATTCGTCCGAGCAACGAGCAGTTTCGAGTACCCTAATGCTCGACCGAGCATCAAGCTCGGACGAGCATGTTCGCTCATCTCTAGTGGTCACCCTACAAAACTTCCGCACTAACCTTTATGTTAAAGGAAGTATACCATCTGATTCATAGATTACAGACCTGGAAGTTTATCAATATTTCCTCTGGCTGGAATTCTGGGTTGTTCTCTCTTTCGCTCAGCTCTTATAAGGATAAAGGACCAAGTTTCTCTTTCCTGAGGGACCAGCAGCTCTAAGCGCAAATACCACAGAGGCTGCATCTAGATTGGCTTCAATTAGCCAGCCCCTAACCACTAGACCAGTTCTGAGGTACACTAAACCTACACCGCGAGTGCCCCAGGGGGATCCTTTCACCACATTGTGGCCTCTACCTCTTCTTGCATCTCCCTGCTGGTCCTGATGGGTGTGAATAAGGCCTTTTCCCCTGAACTATACCACCCATGTCATATCCTTTTGCTAGGTGGCACTACAAGTCAGCCACTTAGGTACGAGGGAATCCAGCTACCCCCACACTGCGGTCAGGCACCTGGTGGGTTGATGTGCCTATTTGTTTGGGGGGGGGGGGTTCTACTGATGAGATGTATCTTAGGTGGAATTTGGTCTCTAATGAATTTGCACTTGCGAAAACTCTCCAAAAGCTGCAATCAGCTCTATGCTAATTTGTACACCTGATCAGGGGAAGCCGTGAAGTCACACTTTTCACATTCAGGTGATAATAACGTTGCAAAAAAGAAATGAAATGACAAGCAGAAAGTTTGATACATGTTTGATATGTTAGTTCCCTTCTACACTCGCGGGTGTGATGCGATGGACCTCCGGGCCCGAACGCTGCAAATCGGAACTGAACTGACATGCTGAGTTCAGTTCCGGTTTGCAGCGTTCGGGCTGGGAGATCCAGGCAGCACGCACTCGCGAGTGTAGTAGGGGCCTAAGTGGTGTTAAAAACCTAAATGAAAGATACAGATCTAGAGATCTATAGAGCTAAATGTCCATTTTTTTGGTCATTTTGCGTCCAACAAAGAAAGTCATACATACTAAAAACAGTACTAATAATATGAACCGCTCGCCCTACAAAAAGTAAGTCCTCACTAGCTCCATCGATTAAAAAAATAAAGTTCTGTCTTTTACAAAATAGGGATACAAAAATAAATGTTTATTACAAAATAATACTACTACTATAAATGTTTATCACAAGATAAAACTACATGGCGAAGTTTTGCCTGGGGGATGAAGTTCCCGCCGGATGCATCAAGAGGCTTATGCCTTGTATGCGGCATATATTATATTTTCCCCTATGACTAGTAAACAATGCTGCTTCAGGACTTTCAGTACAATGATTAAACTTTATGTATGGACAACCCCTTTAATCTGAGCTAGGAGGAGAATAGTAAGATATGTATTAGGTTAATAGAACTGGAATTTTTGTATAGGTTCCACCTCTCTGCCAAGCCCCTGCTCACAATGCATTGAATCACGTCAGGTTCCAGTCAGACAGGCTCCTGACAATAGATACTGTATATGTGTCAGGAGAGGTAATTCATGATTATAATACAGAACAGATGACTGGGAGTAGTGGTCAGTTATGCAAGTGAAAGGTAGAGCTGTCCATAGGCGAATCATGAGGAAGATTCCATATTTTAGCCCTAATGAGTTAAATCTAAAAGATTCTCTTCTCCTTTATTTTAAAGATGTTGAGTGTAAAGATGTTGGGTGTATCCTCCATGTAGTGGGGACATGAATGCTGAGGTGCCTAGATTCCTTTAAAAAGGATATTGTATTTATCCGACTACAGAGCTAGGAATGGGTATCACAAAAAGTTTAAAAAATATTTGGCATTTTCTGCACCATTTGCCATGTTGGTGTAAGCAGTCCGTCCTCTCATGTCGTTCCCATTGCATATGCTTTATGACCACTTCACTGGAAGTAAACCAGTTTTGGACTCACATCAGTAAGTGTTGTCATTATGCTCCTTCAACCATGCAACAGCTTAGCACAAGATGAAAGCAAACTCTATTGTTGCACTGCTGAATGCGTCTCCTCCACCCACTAGAAGACTGGCATGTGCTCCTTTGTGTGGTCAGCTTGGCACTGAATAGTTTACATCCTTGTGACTGCTGAGTACTGAGATCAAGTGACCAAAATCATCTGATTCCCCGCTGCTACAGCTGAAACGGAGATGAAACAAGACTTGATAAGGAACTTGGCGAATATGTTCTTCATATCCTTGTAGAAAAGATGCATGACAATGTATTTATATAGAGCCATGCAAAATCCGGGAATTACTTGTAGGGGGATTTAGATACTGCTACTGCCTTTATAATTATGAATTTTCCCTAAAAAAGTGCTTATTGGTCATTTTTGTATGTAGCTATGTGCTGCCATTGGGACACAATACAGTGTAAAGTTTTGATAGACTTCCTGTTCTGCTATTTAGGCAGAATATTTCTCTCAGTCTCTATTTTTGCAGCCTTTATGTGCTTTTTACAGAATGTATTTTTCTCTCTGCAATCCTGTAATGCCTCATAGCTACCTTCACATTTTAGCACCTTAAACACCTTATCTTTCTCGCTTATTGCTTTCCTTACAAGACTAGTTAACCACATTGGCCTTTTCTTGTTCCTCTTATGCTTTTTCCCATATGGTTTGTGTTTCTCACACGTCTTTTTTAGAATATATGAGAAAAAGTCCCATTTTTTTTTGGGGGGGGGCTGTTTTGTCTTTGAGAACATTGTCCAAGTTTATGCCTATAAGATTTAGGCTTAGTTGCTGAAAATTTGCCCTCCTGAAGTTTAGAGTGTTGGTTGCCCCTGCACTGATGCTCTTAGTAAAGCGTAGTACAAAATCAATAACATTATGATCACTATTACCCAGGTTCCCCAACCTGTTATTTTGATACCCTGTCAGGTCTGTTGGTAAGGATAAGGTCCAGCAATGCCCCCCCCCTCTTGCTAGCTCCAGGACTAGTTGCGACAGGTAATTGTCTTTTGTTGTCAACAGTAGTCGTAGTAGTATGGTTTCTATACAGAAAAGTCAATGATTAACCCCATGAATGGATCATATACTCCATCTGCACATCTGCTGAACACACACAGCAGAAATCAGGGTGTGAGTTTCACATTTCTGCTGGGGTAATACACATTGGATGTAATGCTAATGTGTGTACATCAGGGGCGTAACTATAGTGGTAGCTGCAATAGAATGGAGGATGTCCACCCTTATGTACACATTATTTTTACTCTTATTAATTATTTTTACAGTATATGTAATTGATGCATAATAATAATAATAATCTATGCAGCTATTAGCTGTTCATTTTTATTAGGATATTGTTATAGAAGTAAAAAGTATACATCTAAAGAGAAGCACTTAACATTAATTCAAAGAATTCTAGCCTGAAGATACACAAAGATAAAAGGGCAATATTAGATACCTTAACATCATGCAACCCAGAACATCCTGCAAGTTCTATCTTGTTCTTGACTTTATTCCGGGAAGATAAAAAAAATATCTATATTTTACTGATAAATCAATGTAGTCATTGAAATTCACAACCTTCTGGAATGTAATATTGGGCTGAATTGATTTACATATATTAGATTTGATTTAGATTTCAAAATGCAAAAATAAGTTGTCTTTTGGAAATGAATATGGAAGTCAAGTTGGTAAATTAGTTTATCAATTCATTAATATCTGTACTTAACAGCAAGGTGAACACTGCTTTAATAATGTTGAACAATCTAAATAGGAAACAAAAGGTGGAGAATCTTGGGCTTGTTGCTCATTGAATCTTTCATCTTTATAAGGATGGCAGAATAAATGAAAACAGCTTGAGTTGGTTTGATTTTTATTGATTGGCATTAAATCGTAACAACATTTTTCACAAAACAATAGCTTTTGGAATGTAGAACAACTTTGCCTATTATATTGATTACCTATATCCAGTGGTTTCTTCTATGTCCTACCCATTTTAGCCTTATCCTGCAGAAGTTGCTTCTCCTTGGCTGTGCAAATAATCACCATCAGACCATCTTGTAAACAAATTTTTGAATCACAGGTGGAGGTAGGAGAGGAATGTCATGTGATAGTGTTCTCTGGGTGTAGCAGAGATGAGTATGTTCGGTGCTATGGTTGCAGAAGTCATCTACAAAGAATTGTGAGGTACAAGATCTCCCAGGCTCCATCCCATTCTGTGATACTACAGAACTTTCTTTGTCTCTCTCTGCACCTCATGCTGCACCCCTCGCCAACCTTCTACTCAGTACCTTTTGAACAGTGCAGAGAACCTTTTGAACAGTGCAGAGAACCCTTAATTAACCCTTAGTGCTCACATTACACAGAATACACACTTCATGTAACTGTTTTGCTTTTGGTTTCTACTGCTTATTACATGTTCCATGCTCCTCCATGTGATGAAAGCTGCCAGACCAGTCACCATTTAGATTCTGTATGTACAACAGAGATTCTGTATGTACAACAGTGAATTTACTTCTCACTGGATTTGCTACTAAATTACTTAATGAGAAAACACAAGGTATCAAGGGAACTGAGGGAAACCTCGATTGTACTCAACTTCAAGGTACTTCAAGATACAATAAGAAGTTAGTCTCCACCCACTTCATTGCTGGTAAGAAAGATTTTCGCAAGCAGCTGTGCTTTAAAGTTCTCCAAATACCCTACTTCCCCAAAAATAAGACAAACGAAAATAAAACCTAGTGCAATTTTTTTCAACCTTAGAAGACCTAGCGGCAGTCATTGCTACATAAGAAGTTACCTTGTCTTGTCAAGATCATTTTCTTATATTCCACTCACAGGATGTACTGATGTACATGGGGTACACCCGACTTACAGATGACCCCTAGTTACAAGCAGACCTCTGGTAAATAGTAATTTACTGTACTTTAGCCTTAGGCTACAATAAACAGCTGTAACAGTTATCACAGGTGTCTGCAATGAAGCTTTATTGTTAATCCTGGTTCTTATGATAATCCAACAAAAATCCAATAGTTACAGTTATAAAATATACAGTTCCGACTTGCATACAAATTCAACTTAAGAACAAACCTACCTTGTATGTAATCCGGGGACTGCCTGTACAAGCAAGATGACATCATATATGTGTGATCTTCTATATCTGTATTCCCTCTACTCATTGATCAACTTTTTTACTATATACAACCTTTTGTTTTATATGTCACCATATACCAATATAACAGTTTAGCATACCGTATATATTTGTGTATAAGCCGAGTTTTTCAGCACAAAAAATGTGCTGAAAAACCTCTCCTTGGTTTATACACAAGTCAAAATTAAAAAAAACATAATGCTCAGCCTCCAATGGCCCAGCTCCCGATCTTGGGCGCGGTTCCCAGCGGCTCCTCTTCTCTGTTCTTTCTTCTCTAGCCGGCAGAGTCGCGTCCATGCGATCTGCCCGCAGGTGCTCACTATGATGCGGCGGTGTCGCCGCTGATGAAGTCATGTCATATTGTGCCCCGGCCGGCAGATCGCATGGATGTGACTCTGCCGGCTAGAGAAGAAAGAAGAAAGAAGAGGAGCCATCCTTGCCGAAGATCAGGAGCCTCACGGCGAAGATCGGGAGCCGCGCCAAGGATCCGGACACAGGAGGGTGAGTATTAAGTTATACTGTATGGGGGCTGGCTGTATACTACATGGGAGCTGGCTGTATGCTACTTGGGGCTGGCTGTATACTACATGGGACTGGCTGTATACTACTTGGGGCTGGCTGTTTACTACATGGGGCTGGCTGTATACTACATGGGAGCTGGCTGTATGTTACTTGGGGCTGGCTGTATACTACTTGGGGCTGGCTGTATACTACATGGGACTGGCTGTATACTACTTGGGGCTGGCTGTTTACTACATGGGGTTGGCTGTATACTACATGGGGTTGGCTGTATACTACTTGGGGCAGGTTGTATACTACTTGGGGCTGGCTGTATACTACAGGGGCTGTCTTGCTGTATACTACATTGGGGCTGTCTGGCTGTATACTACATGGGGGCTGGCTAGCTGTATACTACACCCTCGGCTTATACTCGAGTCAATAGGTTTTCCCAGTTTTTGGTGGTAAAATTAGGGGTCTCGGCTTACACTCGGGTTGGCTTATACTCGAGTATGTATACACTGTACATGTAATGTATTTCAGCCCATTCAATACTTTACTTTTTTGTGCAACCTATATGTTCAAATTTTACATGGACCCATAAGCGTTATGCTCATTAATCTGTGTACCTATTTATAGTCCATTTATCTGTACTAACTTAGCCATAGTATGTATAGTTTATTTATGCCTGCCATGTATGTACCTGGCATTTACATTCGATCCATATGTGATGTTTCTATATATCTTCTTAATACTTATATCCTTCTATGTATTTTATTGTTGACATGAATATCTTTAAATAAAAAAATATTTTTTTGTTCATAAATACGAGGATGGGTAAAATAGAGTCACAAGAAATTCTTTATGGAAAACAGATGGTTATGCTGTATATTTATAAATATTGATATTTTTGTTCACCAATAAGTGTGACTATTTGTTTATGGAAAAATAATGCATCTCCTAAAAATAAGACCTAGTGCATCTTTAGGATAAAAAATTATAAACTACTGTCTTATTTTAGGGGAAAACTGTAGCAGGCAGATTTTTATAAGGCCCAATTTGAAAATGCGAAATTTTCTATGACTTTCCCAGCATCTGTGCAAGCTCGTTGTGTAAAATGACTCCCACTAGAATGAAACAGTTTGTTTTGTATATTTGGGTCATACAATAACCCCATGTAGTAATCAAAAAAGTATCTTAAATGAAATCTAAAGGCATATTAAAACCGTGACACTAACTCATAAAGCCAGGCACTGTGACTCTTTTCTATTAAATTTTTAAATTGCTAATGATTCTCAAGGGCTCTGGGGGTGTTTCAGTGCTGTAGGTTCACAGGCTGTTACAATGAGCAGAGCAGGTCCCCCCCCCCCCTGCACTTCCTACTGCTGCTAGATTACACAGGAAGCGGAAGGGAGCAGTTGGGTTTGACATGTTCTGCTCCCAAGTGCCATTAAGGCTCATTAGCATAATTATAAAAGTTTTAGAAGGAAGGATGCCATGGATAACAAATATAAGAAGATCACCGTCACAGTGCCTGGATCTATGAGTACTTCTCCATGGTGTAACATTGGATGAATTTTGATGGTATATTTTCTTTAAATAACCTACATAATACTACTATTTAGAGTCTACATAATACTGAAATTTAGTCCCTAAACAATATGATATAAACATTACCATGGGGTTTGATTTTCTCCTATAATACACACATTTCATATGCCATGATAAATTATTATCACAGCTTCAAAAGTGGTTAGATGTTGAGCCCCTCTGAGCCTTGTTGGGTTACATGGCAACTAGAGGTCCAAAATGGGTCCCCAGAAATAAAAATTAGTTTTAAATATACAGGCAGTCTCCGGGTTACATACAAGATAGGTTCTGTAGGTTTGTTCTTAAGTTCAGTTTGTATGTAAGTCGAAACTGTATATTTTATTATTGTAGATCCAGACAAAATTTTTTTGCCCCAGTGACAATTGGACTTGAAAAATTTTTTGCTGTAATTGGACCAAGGATTATCATAAAAGCTTCATTACAGACACCTTACAGCTGATCATTGCAGTCTGGGACTATAGTAACATCCAGAGAACTTCACCAGAGGTCACAGAGGGCAGAGTGGTCCCTCTTTAACTATGGCTCGTTTGTAAGTCGATTGTCCTTAAGTAGGGGACCGTCTGTATATCCCACACGGTTATCACTATTAGAAACAGCAGAAATGCTAGAATTGTTGTTTTGAACAATTCTAGCATTTCTGCTGTTTACAACAAAAACTAACTATAAAGTTATAAAAAAAAAAATTGTAAATGGTAGTAATATAAAATATAGTTTATCTGCAAATCACAAACCTCCCCTGACCCAAGCAATATTTTGAAAGTCATACAATTTAAGTTGTTTCATTTTAAAATGCTTGACTGATTTGCTTTATGGTCTAAATGAATTTACTCCGGTTGTTCCATGTGTTCCAAGAGCCGTAAAATGGGCTTCATTTTTTTGGTGAATTAATTTACAAAAACGACAGTGTTAGAACAGTGTGAGTCATTATTCCACCTGACCACTAAATAACAGGGATGTGCTGTTAAGATCACAACTAGGTTAACCAGGCAACAATTAGATGGAACATACTGGTACCAAAGTACTCACATCAGACACGGATGAATGGCTTAATGACTGAGTCATTTTATTATTACACCTTCACATTCCAGGATCTAGAATACGTATACAGGCTTGTTGCACCTTTTAATGCTTTTAACTAATAGTAATAATTTTTATAATGGCTACTCTGGGGGAAAAATGCAATGTAACAACAGTTTTTTGTTGGTGTGGGCAGTGGCGTAACTAGAAGCTGATGGGCCCCATTACAAAGTCTGTGCCAGGCCCCCGACTATAATGTATGGTTTATAGTAATAGTCTTCTCATATGGGAAAGTGACACCGTAAGGGCCTCCTAAACCTCTTGGGCCCGGGTGCGATCGCAACCTCTGCACCCCCTCAAGTTACGCCCCTGGTTGTGGGTTGGTGTATGGTTTGGATATCTGTCACAGAATTGTAGTATCTTTATAACACAGCACCTATCACTATTATGTGAATATGGTGTATCTGTAAGTTTCATTTTGACATAAATACAAACTTGGTAAGGTAACTTGATGATCTATTGTCTTATAGCTATATTATCCATACAATCAAATTATTATATTTTTATTGTACATGTGATCATGTGGTTAATTCTACTAGCAGGAAGTTCCAGCAAAATCTCAAGTTTGAATCAATATCCATCAGCAACATCGAAGGAATGAATCACCTGCTGATCATCGAATGTAAGCAAATAAATGGCTCTGAATCCTGGGAATCACAGTGCTTTGTATATATCCTAGCACCTTAAAGTATAAGCAGCGCGTAATGTTGGCATGGCACTTCTGTGATGGAGAAGAGGACATGTTATCTCATTTTTATCACTGGTGCAAGACAACAGCCAAGACTTTATCCCCTTTAAGGCTTAAAGAGGATCTCACAAAAAGTCATAAACATAAAGTAAAGAAACCATGATACTCTGTGCCTTAGCCATGGTGCACTGTGCCTGAGCCATGGTGTGTTGTGCCTGAACCATGGTACACTATGCCTGAGCCATGGTGCACTGTGTCTGAGCCAAGGTGTTCTGAGCCTAAGCCAAGGTACACTGAGCCATGGTGCTCTGTGCCTCAGTCATGGTGCTCTGTGCCTGAGCTATGATGTGACATGCCTGAGCTGCTTAGATGGTCATTCAGAATTTATTTGTCGGCTCTTAATTGTACATAATGTCAGAGTTTTGCACTTTACTGCTACAAAATGCAATGTAAAATTGCATTTCTGGGGTTCTCTGTTCAGACAATCTATTATCACTGGCCACATCACATGCTGTGAGTGTTGCTGGCCTCTTAGAAGTGGTCACAGCCAATGTGAGGCTTTGTTATTAAGCCGTGTTATGGTGGGCTGTCATCATGTGCAGCTCATTATATAAAGTGCTAGATTTGGGCTGTATATTTAGGAGTGTTTTCTATCTTGAGGCAATTATTTCTTTTTGAAGAGGAACATGCAGTTCTTCATGATCATGCCAAAGTGTGGCTCAGCTCCCAGTCTTCAGAAAAAAGATAATCCTAACCATCACGTATGCAATTGTGTCAAAGTGAACTCATTCCACTGTTCAGCCTCCAGATACTCTGGCAAGGGTTCAGTCATTCGAATCCCAGGCTATACATACACAGAAAGATTCATATGTGGGAGATAGCCGCATGGACTGTGTTCCCTGATCCGTTTTAGGAGCCCATTGTCTTCAATCCAAGTGTTTTTTTTCAGCCAAAGTCCCTTTTTACCCCTATTTTTTAGATTTACTTAATTCAATAAAGTGCACCTTTAGCTAATATAAAAACATGACCAAGCTGTGCAGTTGTAACTCAACCACCCTAGGGTGATAGACACAAGGCATCAATACTTAGGGTAATGACTGGGTTTGACTTTTTTGAGCCTGGCCATTACAAACTGTCTCAAAAGGCACTAAATATGTCTATTTCCACAATATTTGGTCACAGAAGGTGAATCTACAATGATACATACAGCAGAACTATACATCATGGTTTGCAGGAAAAAAAATGCATATTATTTATCTCCTCTGTTACTAAAGCACTCGGCCGTGCTCGAGTGTGCACGCTATGGATGATGAGCGCTCCCTCAATGAGCACTGTCATGGTGCACTGCTCATTGGCTATATCTCAAGAGCAGAAGGAGGATGACGTAACTAGAGAGGGGGAAGGTTTTGGCGTATCAGCGACTGGGAGGAGGTTGAGTAGCTTGTCTGTATACCCAAGCTCCCCTGCCCCCTTGATTGGATCTTAAGTAACAGAGGGGATATATAAAGGTCTTTTTTTTAGAAGAATGGAGGCTCTAATCCCATGGATTGGAACATGTATGAAGGAAACTAAAAGGCACTGGGGCTTATTTACTAAGGGTCCGCGGATGTACTTTAGCACCGTTTTTGGGTTTTGCATGGCTTTGACAGGTATTTACAGGGGATTGTGGCGTACGCAATCGGATTGTGGCGCAGCTGCGCTGGCTTTTATGTGACAGAAATCGGCGGGCGGACTGAGCGCGGGATTTAACTTTCAAATTGTGTTGAAGACAATGCACTTACATACACCAGGAAGAGGAAGGTGAACTCCATCAGCGGGGCGGGGAAGCGACACATGCAGGATATCGCACAATCTTAGTGATTTGCGGTAGAGTGCATTATCGTCGGACAATGCACTTTCTGTGAACTCCTCCAGACAGGTAAGTATATGTGCCCCACTGAGTGTGGTTTGGTGGTGGGGATTGTGGTGACATGTTTCCTTAAAATGGCCTCATACGAAATATAACCCATCTCAATAAAACAAGCCCTGATGATAACTGTTGACTAAACATTGTTATTTTTAGAATGTAGGGATATAATTACTAATTAAACAAAAAGGAAATCTACCATCCGGAATCTACTAACTAAGGTAGATCTGATGGTAGAGTCCTGTTTCTATAGTCTTCCCTACACTGTCTTAAGCTAATACTTTTACCTTGTCTAACTAACTCAGATCTTTATCTTCGTAATTTGCAAATTAGCGTTTTGTAGTTTAAAAGCCATCTATTCAATTATACTTTGCTAAAAGATCCAGATGTAAAGTGTAATAATTCATATAGACCAAGAGCGGCTGATCCGCAGCAAAATTCTATTGTTGAAATGATTACAACTTGATGCCAATGATATCCAAATCTCCATTTTCCCAGTGAGCAGCTGTTAAATTTGGGACTATTCAATGGGCTATCAACTTTTTCTACAAAGATCCTATACTACTTTCATTATCTCTTTAACTTAATTATACTCCAATGGGTCTGGATCAGCAAATACATGAAATATTCAGAAAAGTGCATATAGCTCGCTAATCCAAAGCAAATTATGGGTTATTTTAACCATCCCCAATCTGCCAAAATGACTTGTAACAACAAAGCCCCTATTATCAGAATCAGAGGGCCTATGTTCTGCCAGCCTTTGGACACACAGCTCAGACCATTTCTGAGCTAGCAGCGCTCTGTGCATTTGTAGCAAATTATACATTCAGGTTTAAGTCATTTTGTAGATATAAATAATACTTGTCCAGCCACATTGTTTCAAGGCGATTAGGAAACACAAATAATTTTTGAATTTAATGCCAAGTTATGGGTGTTACCACTCTGTGATAATTATATTGGAGCCAGAGGAATGGCTTACACATGCCTAGGGATAAGTTCAGAACTGTTCATGAACAGCTACAGATTCTACTGACAACAAATATCATATGTCGTTTGGGGGACTATTAGTTTAGTAAATGTGCACAATTTTTTAAAATTTATACCTCAACTTTCAACAAATTTTGCTGAAGTGAGCAATTCAGTGTTTGGAGTAGCAGTTTCTGGTCTTTATGTGACTTGGTATCTTAATTTTAGCAGTTTAGATCTATGAAGTCTTTCAGTTCACTATATGGACCTAGCTGCTGTAACTCACCGATCCCCACTCTTCACCCCAGTGTGACCTTCTGGCCACCCCCCAGCCTAGGGACCCAGGAGAGAGGATGGTGAGAGTTAGAGTAAGAGGATCGACCTTTCTCTGATAATATAGTTTACTAAGTTTCTTATGTTTACTTGAACTGGTGATTTATGCAGATTTTTTTTTTTAAAAAGGGAACCTGTCATGAGGATTTAATATTTTTACCTAATGAAAGGTTCAAATTGTCTATGTAATACTGACCCCCAACCTGCTTTTATAATTAAGGTTCCTTGTTCCATTCACCTGCTGGCAAACTGCATCGAGTCATGTGGGCGTCGGTTGGAATCCCCAAAGTCATCGAGTCATTGAGTCATCCTCACAGATGTTTTTGCTCTAGTCCTCTTCTGCATTTACTTTCTTAGCCAGTAGTAGATTACTTCTCCTGTGCCTACAAAGTGCCTACAAATTAGACCAGAGGATGATCCATACTCTCTTCTTCAACCCTCCATAGCCACCAAACACAGCTTTCATGCTAAATTTGCTGGGAAGAGCAGTTACCTGACCATGTTGACATATGCATTTTGGCTGCATGATGAACTTGCATTGTATTGTCCAGCATCATAAGCTACCTTCCTCTACCAAGAGGAGACCTCCTAGCATGACTCTTCCTTAGCCCATGACTCCTCCATCAGATAATTTTAATAAAGCATCCAAAGTTCTTTTTCAGAGTAATGAATATAGTGTTGGAGGACATCATTGTGTTCCTGCCACCATTCTGGATAACTGATTGATGGCAGTCTGGGAATAAATTTTCACTTTTCTTATGATCACATGCAGATTTCCCAGATGAAAGTGATAAACATAACATATTATTTAAAGAGCCAGAGGCTCTTGTCACATAGGGGCCATGAGAATAGCATGTGTGGAGGGATGTTGTGGCGTCCAAATAGCTTTGAGCCTTGTTACTCTGAATAGCAGGATAAAACTTTTTGATTTGTAACCACATGCATTCTTGTGGCTCCATATGCTTATGTCACTGCTGGATTCTCAATAGATTTAAATTGTTAATTTTTTTCTTTATGTTGTAGAAGAATATTACATATTGCCCCATCACGTCTTATCCTCTGCAATCTAAAGAGTTCCATGTGAGAGAGAGTTATACGTAATTGTGGTAACCACATTGCTGGTCTTGTGTTAGATGTGTTCTGGCCATTCCTTTGAGTAATGGGGCATAGAATTTACAATTATCAGGATGTAATTCACCATATCATACATAATGACATCCAAATAACAAGATAACAAAGTTTCTCCTTGCAGTTGTCATAAATGTCCTCATAAAGTCCTCGCGGAATGCCAAAGGTCTCATAACAGAGCAGGACCATGTTTAAATAACTTCAAATGACCATTATTAACACATGGTGGTTATATTCTCTAAATGTCAGGTATTAGTGGCAGCACCTTCAGTGGGCACTGTCCTACATGCAACCTCTGAAAGGGGACCTGTCAGTAAATTTCACCTGATAAACCACTACCAGTATGTTGTCATGTAACATTACACCTTCCAGATCATTTTTATTACATGACCCAGTGTTGTCGGCATCATCCAGAAAATCCGTTTTGAAGTGAGATGTAAATTGGTTGTATAAAGTCAAGGAGGTGGAGAGTTTAGGACTAAAGTCAAGCTCTTCCATCCCCTCTGCTGTATTTGACATAATGTACCAAGCTAGTTAGTGATGATCTTGAAAATAAGGACATTAAAGTAGATTTTCTGGATGATGCCACTGCTCTGGGCCACCGAAGAAACATGATCTGAAGGTGTTAATCTGCCTCACAGTATATTGGTAGTGGTTTATTTGATCAGATTCTGCTGACAGGTTCCCTTTAAGTAGCATACACATATGACTACAAAAATAAGCACAGCAATATCACAGGAATAATGTACACTGTGACATCACTGGGATAATATACACAGTGATGTCACAGTACAGACAGGGATGTATTTGCCACTAGGCACTGTGGACATGGTGATGCATTTTGCCCAATGCATCTCAAAACACAATACAAACTCATCATGTAGTGCAGCCTGAAGCAGTTTTTAAAGCCAGCTGTGGATCATAGGAGAGATTACCTAGAGGACAGCCGGTTCTCCTAATCTTTCCTATCCACCTTTGTTTTTGTTTTTGAAACTCTGAATACATATCCTATTGATACATTGCAGTCGTTGGATGCATATGTAAGATAGCATCTAAGTGAGTAGAGGGTTATATACAGAGCCAGTGTTCTTTAGTGTCCAAAATAGCCCTAACAGGTTCCCTTTAAGAAGAGCATCTGTTATTATATCAGAATATACATCCAAGGTGAAGTGGTGAATCTATTTCATGAAACAATGAAGAATATTGTAGAAATCAGCAAAAGTTTACATGTCAGAGCAAGAAAAGCGTGTAATGAATTCCTGGAAGATTTCCTTGATGAAGATAAATTGTAACTGTACAATCATATGTTTTGGATGCCCTCTAGTGTTCTCACAAAGGATTGATATAACTCGAAGCTGGAGAAACTGCAGTGGTCTCTAATTTTTGGCTCTTCTGCTTTTGAAGAAATACAAGTACCAGTTCCTTGTGTGCTGACATTTCTGAAGATCACCTGGTTAGAGCAGTGATTTTCAACCTTTTTTGAGCCGCGGCACACTTTTTATACTTAGAAAATCCTGGGGCACACCACCAACCAAAATAGCACAAAATTACACTAAAACAGTCATAAAAGGCCTCCCTTTACTAATAAAAAAAACCCTAGTGGCCTCCCTTTACTAATTAAAACCTCTAGCGGCCTCCCTTTACTAATTAAAAGACCCGAGCGGCCTCCCTTTACTAATTAAAAGACCCTAACGGCCTCCCTTTACTAATTAAGAGCCCCTAGCGGCCTCCCTTTACTAATTAAGGGACCCTAGCGGCCTCCCTTTACTAATTAAGGGACCCTAGCGGCCTCCCTTTACTAATTAAGGGACCCTAGCGGCCTCCCTTTACTAATTAAGGGACCCTAGCGGCCTCCCTTTACTAATTAAGAGCCCCTAGCGGCCTCCCTTTACTAATAAAAAGTCCCTAGCTGCCTCACTTTACTAATAAAATGCCCCTAGCGGCCTCCCTTTACTAATAAAAAGTCCCTAGCGACCTCCCTTTACTAATAAAAAGTCCCTAGCTCCCTCACTTTACTAATAAAATGCCCCTAGCGGCCTCCCTTTACTAATAAAAAGCCCCTAGCGGCCTCCCTTTACTAATAAAAAGTTCCTAGCAGCCTCCCTTTACTAATAAAAAGGCCCTAGCTGCCTCCCTTTACTAATAAAAAGGCCCTAGCTGCCTCCCTTTACTAATAAAAACCTCTAGCGGCCTCCCTTTACTAATTAAGAGCCCCTAGAGGCCTCCCTTTACAAATTAAGAGCCCGTCGCGGCCTCTCTTTACTAGTTAAAAGGCCCTAGAGCCCCCCTTTACTAATTAAAAGGCCCTAGAGCCCCCCTTCACTAATTAAAAGGCCCTAGAGGCCTCCCTTACTAATTAAAAGGCCCCAGAGGCCTCCCTTTTCTAATTAAAAGGCCCTAAAGGCCTCCCTTAACAAATAAAAAGCCCCAGACTACCTTTACTAATAAAAAAAAGACCCTAGATGCCTTCCCTATACAAATAATAACCCTATATACTTACCCTTGATGTCTTCTTCCACGTACCTTCACTCCTAATGGCGATCCGCCCACCTTCTGTAGCTCCTGCACCGCGCGCCTCTGGTCACGTGACTTACGCGACTTGACGTCAGGTCGCGTCAGTCACGTGACATGGGCCGCGCGGTGCAGGAGCTACAGAAGATGGGCGGATCGCCGACGCGGGGCTTGGAGGTAAGTATGGGCGCAGAAATACGGGGCAGCTCTACACAGGGGCAGCTCTACACAGGGGCAGCGTAGTTCGGGGAACTTTCCCCGCGGCACACTCAACCTTGTGTCGCGGCACACTAGTGTGCCGCGGCACACAGGTTGAAAATCACTGGGTTAGAGAACACTACTTTATAGCACATAACACTGTACTGAACATTGCTGCTAAACAGAGAGATATTTCCACAAGACGTGACTACCACAGGCAGGGTCGGCTCCAGGTTTCAGAATGCCCCTGGGCGACAGAGACTCAGTAGGCCCCTGGGCAACAGAACCTCAGTAGGCCCCTGGGCGACAGAACCTCAGTAGGCCCCTTTGCAGTGAACTCACGTGGCTGCATTAAAAATTCTGAAACGTAAACCCCTGTTCCTTCCTAGCCCGCAGGCTGTTTAAGCCTGGGGGCGGCAAGTCTGGCAGTGCTCGCCTCCCTCCCCCTTAACCCCCCCCCCCTTTTTGGTTTGTTTAATCCCTCCCCCACTGTTTCCCGTCCCCTGCTTGTGTATTTTAGCCATCAGGTGGCCAGGAAGTGCGCCTGGCCACCTGATGGCTAAAATACTATTTAGCCCCGAGCTAGTCCAGCCTCTTTGGACTGCTCCGCGCTCAAGAGATTCCCACCCGCCAGCCCTTTGATAATGTCTTTTTGTTTTTTGTTAGGTATTTTTGCTAGGTGAACTTTTTGTTATGTATATTCTTTGCACAGTTTTTGTTTGTATATTGTTGGTGTTTGTTAATGTTTTTCACTGTTGTTTTGTTGGTAGTCACAGCTTGCCCTGTGGTGGAATCTGGACCCTCTCGGTTTACGTCGAAATCACCTGTCGGACCAACAAGGACATGCCCCCGCGTGAATAATTCCGGAAAGGTCTGGGTCTTCCCACAGGTCAGTTACATTTTTTGTAAATATTGTTAATTAATAAAGCTGTGGCCGACCTCCACATTTTTTCCATCCAGACAGCCTCATGTTTAGTTTTTTGTTCAGGGGACGGGTGGGGGTTATGACAATGGGTTGGTTTTTTATTGATACTGCCAGTCCTAAAATATTCCTTAGTTTATCACACCAAACTGCCCCCTCATGGTTATTTATATAAAGCCCCCTCACCCACTATGGATTCCTTATTTACAGCCTTGACTTGTTTTAAGGACATTACATCAAAGTTGTAGTGTAGTGTAGTGTGTTTTTCACTTTAATTCAGGTCTCCATTGGTTAATAAATTTAATTTCCATTGATGATTTTTTTTGTCAGCACATTCAACTTTGTAAAGGACAGAGTAATCAATGAGAATACAGGCGGTCCCCTACTTAAGGACACCCGACTTACAGACAACCCATAGTTACAGACAGACCCCTCTGACCTCTGGTGAAGCTTCTGAATGCTTTACTATAGTCCCAGATTGCAATGATCAGCTGTAAGGTGTCTGTAATGAAGCTTTATTGATAATCCTTGGTCCCATTACAGCAAAAAAGGTTTAAACTCCAATTGTCACTGGGGCAAATTTTTTTTTTATCTTGATCTACAATTATAAAATATACAGTTTCGACTTACATACAAATTCAACTTAAGAACAAACCTCCAGACCCTATCTTGTACGTAACCCGGGGACTGCCTGTATTTCATTCATTCAGATCTAGGATGTTTTATTTGAGTGTCCCCTTTATTTTTTGAGCAGTATATATATATATATATATATATATATATATATATATACACAGACGCAGTATATCATTGTATTCTTCTAAACCTGACCACAAGCCAAATCATAGACCAGGACTGGGTAATATGCCCACAGGTTGACCATACTGTCACTGTACACTGTGCCAATTTAATAACAGCAGTGCATTACTAGATTTTTCCTGTAGGGAGAGCCAAACCTGAGGCAATAAGCTGATCAGCTGGGTAGTAATCTTGACAGAAGGGATTTTTAGAAAATGCCAAATCTGGTGACATTTAAAAAAAAAAAAAGTTGCAACTTTAACATCTGGAATCAGGTGATAACTCAGGGAACACTGCAGAGAACTAGACAACAGCGAAATGTAAAGGGAGGTTGTCTAAGGTGCAAAAAAAATCTCAAAAGCACACATGCGCCACATTTTAACCCTTTAAGGACACAGTCTTTTTTTATTCATTTTTTGTTCATTTTTTACTCCCCACCTATAACTTTTCATTTATCTGTGTACAGATCTGTGTGAGAGTTTATTTCTGCTTAACAAAGTGAAATTTGTAGTGATGGTATTTATTATTCCATGCCTACTGGGAAGTGGGAAAAAAGTCCAAATTTGGTGAAATCGGTAAAAAAATGCATTTGCAACATTTTCTTGTGTCTCTATTCAATGCTTCGGTATGATCATGGGGATACTATATTTACACAGGTTTTATTGTGTTTAAATACATTTTTTTTTTTTTATTAAAACCTTGTGTACAGAGCTATTGTAACGCGTCTTTTTTTGCAAAATGAGCTGGTGTTTACATTGCTACCATTTTGAGGACTTTACAACCTTTTGATCTCTTTTTGTAATTTTTTTTATATGTGGCAAAATGGTGAAAAAGTAGCCTTTCGGGCATTTGGGTGCTATTTTCCTTTACTGGGTTCTGTGCCAGGAGTAACTGTTATTATATTTTGATAGACCGGACAATGTGGGACACAGTGATACCTTAAATGCTTATGATTTTTTTTACTATTTTTCAGAGATGGTGGAAAGGGGAAAATAATCGTGTACCTCTGTGTGGCCCTGCTCCAGCCGCAACCCCGAACTCACCTGTCCTGGCTCCTGCTCCCCAGCGGACTGCCGTGCATACGCGTCCCCTCCTCCTAGGACGCGCGCACGCCGTCTGTCGAAGGTTTAAAAACACCTCCTGATAATCCGGCACTTCCCTTCTTGCCTCGCCGGATCTTTGTGCCTCCCAGCCTTAGAAAAAGCTCCCCAGCGATACTCCTGCGTTCCTGTGTCTCCAGCGTTGCTGTGTGTTCCCGTCTATCCTGCGTTCCTGCTCCCGTGTGTTCCTGCTCCTGAGTTCCCCTTTCCATCTGCCTGGACATCCCGTTGCTGACCCCGTATTGGACTTTACGTTGCACCCCTGCCGCCTGCCTTGACCCTGTGCCTGGACCTGACCACGATACTGTCCTCCACTAAGGTACCTCGATCTCGGCTGCCACCGCGGGCTAGTCGCACCTGTGGAACGACCTGGGAGTACCCTGCGGCAGCAAGTCCATCCCGCTTTGCGGCGGGCTCTGGTGAAGACCAGGTGCCACTTAGACTCCAGTCCCAGACACCTACTGTAAACAACACAATATAACTCCAAGTAAATCAAACTTTTGTGAAATCAAAATGTCCACTTCGGAAGCAGCACTGATTGATAATCAATTTCACAGTCAATTAGCAAAGCACACTCTATAAAGGAGTGATTCTGCAGGTGGGGACAACTAGACCACTTCTCAGTGCCAATGCTTTACCACAGACTATCCAGAAGTTGGTGGATGCTTCGGTCAAGGTCTAGGAGGAGATCCCTCAGGAAACCATCCGCAACTTTGTACAGAACAGAGTAAGCAATGAGAATACTTCATTCATTCAGATCTAGGGTGTGTTATTTGAGTGTTCCCTTTATTTTTTGAGCATATATATATATATATATATATATATATCGCAAATGAGCATGGGGTCCCAGCACTTCTACCCCTCGAAAAATGTCAGACCATTGCCATTTGACCCATTGTTATGAATATCATATCTATGACTGGTTGCTCGCTGGTTGACACTGATGGTGTGCAGTACTGAGATCATGTTTCTTCGTGTAATTTTTTTAAATAAAGATGCCCCTGTTTGGAGTGTAATGTTTTCCCCTCATGTACAGTTTTGCAGCCCTAGACTCTAAAATGAAAATGTTATGTGGGTATGCCTCAGAAAGGAAATCTGTAGTATGTTGTCAGTCCATGCTTTAAGAATGAATATAGCCACAATCTGTTTAGCACTTCAGAGGGTAAAGCATGGCTACACTAAAGAAAAGGGAAAGTTGTAATATTCATATTAAAATATTTAGATATGTATTTTGTGTTTGTGGCATCAGGTTGTGATTGTTGGTTACGTCAAGCATGTGGCTTAACGTTTTCAAAGCAGCTTATTATACAATCTCATTACTCTAATGCTGTTTTTAAAGAATGCTGGAGGAAGGGAAGTGTAATTTTCCTATAGCCACATTGAAAACACCAAATAAGATGATAAATCTTGTTTTTGCACTAATCAACAGAAAATAACATTGTACCTGGCACGGTAATAGGGGCACGTATGGTGGTACTGCTGTTATGGCAGCATACGTGCATCACATTAACGATAGGCTTTTATGCTGGAGGGTAGTAAATACAGGTCAATTAAGCTTGAAACGAATTAGAAGAGGTTGGGGGTTTTTTGCCAAAGGTCTAAATTTGCTACAAGTCAGACTTGGCATCAGCAATGTGCTATTAATAACAGATGTAAGGCCTTTCCGAACCACCAGGAGAACCTGCTTACCGCTCAGCCAGGATCTACGGTAAAGTAACAGGATAGAAGTAGTTATATTCCTGGATTAATGATGTTGCTGAAATGCTCATGTACATGAAGTGCTCTGCATGATCGCAGCAGGTACATAACCCAAATGACCCCTGTTCTTTCTCCTGCTGTAGAGCCATCAGACCATAGGGATTTTTTTTTGTTCACTGTGGCTAGTGTGAGGGTAACGGCTAAAGATTGGTCACACACACCTGCTACCTGCTTATAGAGAACAAAGCAGAATGGAGATATAGAAGGGTGTTTGTCATATATGTAGCACTGTGGCTTTCAAATTATGTGATTTTTTGCCTTACTATTACCTGTGTCTGTACCTGTATGTTTTATTAACCACTTTGGGTAATGATGTTTGCAGAATTATTTGCCTAAATTCAGTCAAATCCAGGATGGACCCTAAATTGGATCCCTGCCAGAATAATGCATAGTCATGAGTCTATTGCTCCTTGTTCTGCCATTGTATTGAACTGTATTGGGGTCCTCAGGTTAAAGCACACAAGGAGGAGGATGGTCTGCATTCTACTTTTACCCACTTGTTTTGGCCAGGTTCAATACAGCTCTGCGTGGAGGACCCCCTGATCCTCAGCCAATTGCATAGGTTTCTTCATGTGTAAATCCACCAGTGCATAAACATGTAGGTATAAAACTGTGTCTTTGAAAAATTGTTTAGTGCTATAGCATTGCCTTTGCCCTATTATGTATGTTTGTGCCCTACATTGGTTGTCTATTTTAGGTTAGATCTGTACCCTGTAGCTCATGGTAAGCCTCATGTTGCTGGAGAGCTGTCCACAATCCTGATAGTTGCACACAGGGGCAAGTCTACATTAGGGAGGGCAGTGTATACAGTAAGAGCACATAAAGTACTGGAGGAAACTAAGAATAGAATAGGTTTGTGGAGGGGGAGCTGGTGGGCTAAAGGCTGAGGTCTGTCTAAGAAAGTTACTATAATGCTCCATGCACACAAAGATAGGCAACTTGCTTCGTGAGGAGCTCTCCCCCTCCCCTCTCCTTTTTTCCAGCAACCACACAACACATGTATTCGCTACATACCCTGCTGTGCACAATGCACTTCTATGGCGGGCGGATTCTAGCTGCCGTTTGTACCTCTAGTATATGGCCGCCATATACGTTTGTGTACATGGGGCCTAAGCCCTTCACTGTATAGTGAAGCAGTGACTGAGAGCAAGCGATCTGTGAATGGCAGAGTACACATGGACCATTGTAAGAAGCCAGTGAGCTTACAGATAGTCAGTGTGCCATAGATACTCCAGTCCAAGAGCAGCCGTCTCTGAGACTTTGCGTGTGATTTCCAACTTGAGGAGGGCCTTAGCAGTCACAATAGTTGGTTGCATGACTTAGGCCGCGGTCAAACGTACCGCTAGGCGTCCGTCATAACGCGCCGCTAGCGCACAGGGGGAGGTCCTCGGCCCGAACACACATGCGCGGCCTTAAACCTGATATTCAATTAGGAGATCTGCTGCCTTGTAGTGTGGGTGCGGTCACACATGGTGATAAAGTTGCGTTTACAAACACAACGCTAGCGCCCTGGAGCAGGCCTCTGCATCAGTAACCAGTGCCTGGTGACTTGCATTTCAACAATACAAAACACAGGGTGGTGGTTTCAAATCGCATGAGTTTCACTTGAAACGCATATGCTATAGGGCTGAGGCCTGCCACTGGCTCATTGTAACGAAACGGCAGAAACCAAACGCACCGCTTTGTCTGCGTTTGAAAACGCGAACGCAGACAAAGCCGCGCTTTTCTATGGAAACGCCTGTGATTGGGAACAAGCCGCCGGTGTTTTGCATTAAATTAACGCAAAACACCGGCGGCTTATTCCCGATAGCAGGCGTTTCCATAGAAACGCCGATGCTATCAGGCCGTGGCCCGCCCCAGTAGGCGCGGCTTTGTCTGCGTTTGCATTTTCAAACCCAGACAAAGCGGTGCGTGTGGCACCAGCCTTTGGAATGCATCAAAAATGCAATAAAAAGCGCAACGCATCATGTGAACACGGCCTCAGTAACATCCTGTCAAGTTAATAGTTGGACCAATAAGGGTGCTGCCACAAATGGCGTTTTGAACCCGTTTTTGATCCATTTTTAAGCAGTCCGTCCAAAAACTTATGCGTTAAAAAATGCATGGGTTTTTTGAAAACGTGTCCGTTTTTGACCAGTTTCAATTAAGATAATTAGTAAAACCTGGCAAAAACGGATGTGTTTTCAAAAAACGCCTGGGTATTTTAACGGACTGCTTAAAAACGGACCAAAAACGGGTTCATAACACCATGTGTGGCATCACCCTTATGACTGTATACAGACACACCTCACTGCTCTGTATACAGATCCTGGTGCTGGGGACCAGAAGTGGTAGCGAGGAAAATAAAATAATTAAAAATAATTTCTTGATATACAAAGTTAAATACAACAATGTGACAAACCTGTAAAAATAATGTGAACAGAATCTAATGTCTCTGACGCTGTACAGTATATTCTAATATTTGATCCGTGCCCATCATGCTGCAGGAATGACAGTCATTTTCAGTTTGCTTTGTTATCTATAGGTTTAAGTGACTTCACAAGTTTTTTGGGATTTCTTTCTTTTTATCTTTTACACAAGATCACGTTTCCTTTTCAGATTATCGTGGGTTAAAAAACAGGCTGAGCGAGAAGACACAATGGAGAAGAGGCTCTGGGTGTGTAGTCATTAACCTACATTGCTTCATGTGCAAACCACCCTGAGAGCAGGGTCATAGAGACTCCACCTGCGTCACCGTCACTCCTCTATGACCTGCAGCTGGGGCTCCAGGCAGCCACAAGGAAGTCGTCCCAGTCTCAGCTCTGTATGTTGTGTCCAGGCGCTGCCGGGCTCAGATACTCGCTGTGGTAAGAGATTTCAGCTTCCCCTTATAGTTACTGTTGTGGCTATTATTACATAGTCTAACATCACCAAGGAACGGTGCTAAAAATCTTTGTTGTCAAGAAGCGTTAACTAATTACGTACAAAACAATCAGCTCCTTAATCCTGCGCTCACTATAGGATTCTTAAAGGGGCTGCCCTTGGTGGATCGGTGCTTGTGTTGTACAGATCATTTCCTAATATTAATCTGCTATAGTCCAATGTATTTGTAAGATGACCACCTAAAATTACAGGGAAAACAGTCACAGAAGATGACTGAACTCTGTCTCGGGTAATCCTCCTAGATCTTCTCTACGAGGTTGTATTCTTCTTTATTAGAATCTACTACATCATAACCACTGTCTTTATTATCAGAGTTTGTCCTATTACAGAATCCTCCTGTTATATGTCACCGGTCACTGTAGGAGACTAAATCTCTCTTATATGTTTTCTGTTTCTTATAAGGATATGAGGGGGGTATGGATAACATAAAGCGATTGCTGGATTAGTAATTATCTATTCCCATTCAGCACTTCACTATCACATGATCATAAAAGTGACATTAGGCTGGTGACACAAGTGTTGGAATTATTTGTGACCATAGTAGCAGGGGCGTAACTACAGTGGTAGCAGCCATAGCAACTGCTATGGGGCCCACAGTGTCAGGGGGCCCCGCCATCCAACCTGATACTTTGAGTGGAGGATGTGAATTATTATATCCATATTATGCTGCACATTGTACATCATAATATGTGTATAACATGATGTATATATGCTGCATCTGTGATGTGTAAATGCTGTATGTGTTTACGGTGTATGGTGTCTGTGTATACTGTGTGTATATATTCAGTGTGTTTGTATATGTCACTATATGTGTGGGTATGTGCTCTATATGTATAAATGTATCTATGTGTATAAATGTGTGATTGTAACTTGCATGTGTGAGTATACAAATATGTATAATTTTTAAGTAGGAAGCGGGGCCCAATCAGAAGCCTGCTATGGGGCCCTGCTACTCCTAGTTACACCACTGCATAGTAGACAAGGTTCAAAACAAATTTACTTGCAGTTGTGGTTGGAGTTGAACATTTGCATTCCAAAAGTTAATCTGCCCGAAAACTGCGTTCACAAACTTTGGGGAAATGCTTGACCTGATTATATTGCATTTATATAAAGGAAATGTTGAGGCCTCGTTCGCATTGTGTGTTTTGGGCTTCGCCTCTGATCACATGTTGAGGAAACTTTGCGTATCCATCGCATTTAGCAAGCGCATTGGAAACACAATGTTACCTCGGCATGTGATCACAGTTGGAGCCATTGGACTGAGTCTCAAAACGCCACGTGTGACACCACCCTTAGGGTGCGGTCACACACAGCGTTTCCGAGCGCAGGGGGCCTTGGCCCAACCTCATTAGAGTTTCAGCTAAATGCATGTGATTGTTTGTCCCAAGGCACGCCCGCATTGTGCTAGCGCTGTGCTTGTGAGCGCACTCTAAGGGCGCGTTCACATGTTCCGCTAGCATCGCGTTCATAACACGACGCTAGCGCACATGGGGCTGGGCTTGGGACGATCGCATTTGCGTTTCCCAGGAAACGCATGCAATTTATAACCCAATCGCAAGCGTTTCTCTGGAAACGCATATGCGACCGCCCCAAGCCCCACCCCCTGTGCGCTAGCGTCGTGTTATGAACGCGATGCTAGTGGAACGTGTGAACGCGCCCTCAGGAATCTGTCACACAAACATATGCTACGTATGCTTCAGATGGAGACGTGCTGCCAGGCTGTCTGTACGGATAAAGATGGAGGACCCTCTATCTTTTTGCTAGGTGTGGCACAGTATGGTGACACATGTGCCCACTCGTACAAATGGCATATGGCCGCCGTATATGGTGGTCTGAAAGTGGCCTAAGAGCAGGGCCGCATCTGCCATGAGGCGAGATGAAAATCTCGCTTCAGGCGGCAGAATGCGGGTCCCTGTACAGGGCGGCGAAATTCGCCGCTCTAAAGTGGGCGATTCGGGCGTCCATTAACGCCCGAATCGCCCACCAGCTAAATAAATCGCGCCTGTCTCTTTAAGACACAGGCGCGATTTATATGCGGAGCGACGCAGCGCCTTTCCGGAAGCTGCGTCGCTCCGTTCTAAGCAGTGACACAGGCGCCATGACGTCATGGCGCGGCGCCTGTGTCACTGTGCGGAGCCGCGTCTCACAGGAGAGCCGCGTGAACACCGGAGCCGCGCCGAGGGAGCAGCTGCCTGCAGGTGAGTATGATTTTTATTATTTTTCATGTATTTAATTAATTGTGGCTAATAATTAATACTGCGGGGGTCTATATATATCATATGGGGCCAGAATTATTTTAAACTGGGGGGGGGGGATCATGGAATGCTATTTTGCAATATATATTTATATTATTTGGGGCTATACTGTAATTATTTTATACTGGGGGGAATGCTATATATATATATTATTTGGGGCTATACTGTAATTATTTTATACTGGGGGGAATGCTATATATATATATTATTTGGGGCTATGATTGTTTAATACTAGGGGGATGCTATAGATATTATATGGGGCCAGAATTATTTTATACTAGGGGTGGGGGTGGGGGTTCTGTATATTTTATTTGGGGATTTGGAGCTATAATTATTTTATACTGGGGGGGATGCTATAGATATTATTTGGGGCTATAATTATTTTAAACTGGGGGGGGTGCTATAGATATTATTTGGGGCTATAATTATTTTATACTGGGGGGGATGCTATATATATTATTTGGGGCTATAATTATTTTATACTGGGGGGGATGCTATATATATTATTTGGGGCTATAATTATTTTATACTGGGGGGATGCTATAGATATTATTTGGGGCCAGAATCATTTTATACTGGGGGGTGCTGTATATATTATATATCACTATATCACTAAGCTGGGGGGATGTATATGGGATACAGTATATTACTAAGCTGGGGGGATGTATATGGGATACAGTATATTACTATGCTGGGGGGGGCTGTATATCGGGTACAGTATATTACTTAGCTGCAGGGGCTGTATATGGGATACAGTATATTATATGTATATAGATTTTATCCCTATATAATGAAGGGATGTGTTATATGTGGGGTAGCGTGCGGTCAGTTGTGTTGTGAGGGGTATATATTATTTAGGAGCGCAGTGTTGTTTTCCAGGAGACTTCATACTGTAAGTGACTGTGGTATTTTTAGGGGCGCCGGGTGGAGATGCTGCACGGAGCTGAAGATATCTGCCCGTGAATTCAGCAGTGATACGTCATGGATTGGAGAACCTGGAATAAAGTCCTCCTGATGGAAGAGATTGTCATCTATAAGGTACTAGATGCCACTAATGTCTCTCAGATCCTGTAGTCAGTCACACAGTGTCAGGGAGCTGCCTGTAGGGTTGTTAATTGTTAGTAAAGTTTTCAGCATTTACTTAACAGGGAGCGTGGGGGGGGGGCAGCATTTTAATATTCGCCTCAGGCAGCAAATATGCTAGAATCGGCCCTGCCTAAGAGCTAAAACTGTCCGTGATCAGTCTGTCAATCCAGGACGATTTGTGGTTGGATTACAGGGACCCACCTCAGTGCTGACGACGGAAGTGACGTATTGAATCCCTTTTTCCCTGCTGTAATAATGATTAGAGTGTCAGCATATGGGGAAGCAGGGACTCCTGACATCATATTTCACTATAACAAATAGAGACCTGTCATTACCGCTGTAGTCTGTGTCTTAAATCTGGCCACATGGTCCAGGATTTACGGACTGGCCACATTGATCCCTTAAAGGATGGTCACATTTTCAGTTTTCAGATGCAGTTTTTAAAGCCAAAAGCAGGTGTCGATAAAGGGTGAAAGCATATCATTGCGAAAAGTTCCTCCCATTTTTTCACTCCAATCTGGTTTTGGACATGAAAAACTGCATCTGAAAAACTGAACATGTCAACCCTTAGGCCAGGTTCACATGGTGCATTTTAATTTACGTTTTCAGATGCAATCCAAATGCTCCACCCATAATAACAAGTAATATATGATCATAAATCAAAAGACACTGTGTAAACACTCTTACAGTATGCAGTAATAATTGTGGCTTTGGTCACAGGCTAGGTCTCTACACTGCAATTTTGTACAGGTTTTGAAGTGGTTACCATAAAATTGGAGGAAACAAATTAGTTCTGTGACAATCTTGTGTTTTACTTTGTCAATAAACATTGCCTGGAAACTCCGCATCCAAAAAAATGTAGACAATAATATTACATATATTCCACAGAATTTGGCACAATTGATAAAATAAATCAAAAGAAAAACTTCCATACTTGATAAGTCAGGAGCGTCGTAAATCTAAATTTATACCTAAGCACAACATTTCCGCTCTGCAAATACAGAGCTTGTTGTGGTTTCTGCAGCTATAGAAACTTGTGAGCCATGCTGTTAGGTGTGAGATCAGGTCACAGACATTGTAAATCTGCAGCAAACTCTACGTTCTACCACCACATTTCTCACCTATTGCACTCCAGGAAATAGGTAGGGGAATACAGACCTTGTTTTCAAGACATATGTTCTGCCAATGGAGAGAATAAGGCTTTGTTCACACGCTGCGTTTGAATTGTGTTATGAAATTAAAAAGAAGTGTGTGAACATGGCCTAAGGACATCTGTACTCAATGCAGAATGGCTGCAGGATTTACCCGAGCAGTAATCCCTCAGTCTTTCCGTAAGCCTCAGAAACAAGGTGAAATCGACTAGTTTATGATGCATATAATTCAGCAGTGTTTTGGTTTTTTTTTTTTTTTTTTTTTATATGGTCAGAGGTGTATCTTAACTTTTGCATGGCAAAGGTTGATTTCTGCACCATGATCTGTAGAAATAAGTGACCTGTCACTTATTTGCAGAGGATCATAAATCCTATACACTACAATGCCATTGTGATACGCTCAAATTTACAGTGTGGAAATGGTGCATGGCAAATCCCCATGTAATACGTTATGTGTGCAACTACCCTAAATGTTAGTTATTTCCGCACACTTAAGGGGCTGTCCAGCAAGAACCATTTCCATTTATATGCCCTGTGTTGTTTGGGTTCACTACTGAATTTCGATTCCACAGTAGACGTTCCAATGGCAAAATAATTTACAGATCATATGAGTATTAAAAGTATTCAATATGCTGTTACTGTAAATTGGCCCAGTCCATCCTGTGTGTTCTTAAATATACACAGGAAAACAAAATAACACATTCTCAAATTCAATCATATAAAAAATACAGCATTTCACAGACCTAATTCCAACCTGTCTCTATCAGTCCTGGTGTTTATATTTTGGTTGTCCTTGGATATGTCCATGAACTCCTTACTATAGTGGGGAAGATCCCTCTGCCATGAATAGCTTCTCTTGTACTGCGGGATAGGAGCAGGAGGCAAAGAGTATTACAGTCAAAATGTGCTTCATGTCCAGCAGCAGCATGCAGAGGAGACACCAGCTCTACAGACAAGATAAGCTCATGATCTGAGGGGGCATAGCAGTGATGGCTGTGTATTTTGTCGATTAGGTGAGATAGCAGAGCTGGAGTTTGCCATTGTGTCTTATATCCATCTTATGACTCTTATCTGTCTTAACCCTTTTTTAATGTGTCAGATGTTGGTAGAATCTTTAGAAGCTAAAAGAAAGTGTAGCTAAACCTTGTACCATCCTAATCGAAGCACATTGTCGTCACACAGCATCTCATAGCACAGAAGAATTAGAAAGTGTCTGCTCAGCTAGTGTCTGCCCACGTAGCTGATTCTAAGCAGGAACTAATCTTCTATTTAGGAATATATAAGGCAAAAAGTCCATCTTTGAAATCTATATACACTTACAGACCATATGGACCAGAATTTATGTTTTGAGGAACCTCTGCTTCTTAAAATTCTCCTGTTTTGTTCTATGGGATGGCACATGATGATTTTTTTTTCTATTAAACAATATGGCTTTGATTTGTGTATGAGGCCTAAGCTTTTATGTTGGAAGTCTTTATAACATTGCACGAGGATGGGGAGAAATGGTAAGAGGGTGACGTTCTCCATCTTTCGCGGGGGATGAGCAATGGTTGAACAAGTGCATTTCCCTAGACATGGCTTGTGGGGAGCTAGCAGCATTATTCAGCTTTTTATATTACAGGCGGTCCCCTACTTAAGAACACCCGACTTAGAGACGACTTCTAGTTACAAACTGACCTCTGGATTTTGCTAATTTACTGTACTTTAGCCTTAGACACCTTTGATAACTGTTACAGCTGTTTATTGTAGCCTGTAATTAAGATTTATTGTTAATTCTGGTTCTTATGAAAACCCAACATTTTTAAAATCCAGTAGTTATGGAGACCCAAAAATTTTTGCCTGGAGCTACAGATATAAAGTATACAGTTCTGATTTACATACAAATTCAACTTAAGAACAAACCTGCAGAACCTATCTTGTACGTAACCCAGGGACTGCCTGTATTCTCTTTGGTGACTTCTGGTCCTTCTTATAGGACACGTGTGTATGGTTTTCCATTTTTAGTTTTCCCTATTAATAATTGGCATTGATTCGTGTTATTAATGGAGTACTCTTGAAAATTTCTGGCTACTTGAGACACAAGAAGAAGCCATTATGATTTTCAGTTCATTAGATACAAAAAGCTAGTGTACTAGAGATTGCCTGAGGCTGCAGGAACAATGCATTCAGCCGCACAAAGACACAATGAGATATGGAAGCCTAGTTTTAGATAGCACACAGATCCCCGGTGGGAGACTCTCTATTTAGCTATAGAGCCGTTCCCAGGTTGCCAAGCAATTCTCTAGCTTCTGCTAACAGTGACTGGTGTAATACTGCGCAGGCTTCGGGAAATCTCTGCTTACGGTAAAATCTATATTATGTATTTTCAGACTGACCCTACACATTACTGCAGTTTATTGCATAGTTTGTACATATATCATGTCCACATGCACAATATGCACCATGACATTTTATTGAGTTGCTTAAGCTCTAATTATACATTTTAAAGGGCACCTGTCATTATATAGAGATAATGCAGTGTATGTGTAGTTATAGAAGCATGGGTGCGTCATCAAAGAGGCGAGGCGATAGTTACATGACCACAGGGTTAAGAATATTGTAGAATTTTGGCAGATTTCCAATCTGTACATGTACTTTCCAATATCCATTTGCTGGATAAAGGGGCAGGTTGGGGGTTTTATTTGGTAAAGAGGTGAACCCTACCAATTATAGCCACCGTTCATAGGGAACGTTTGACAAACTGAAATGTCCTTTTCTGATCCGGGTAAAACAGTCCATCACTTATATGCAGTTTTATCCGTCCCACACACATCAATCTCAAAAGGACCATAACTACATAATTAAAGAGAGGCATGATATGTATGACATAGTTCTGGTTTAATAACTATTATAAAGCGATGAGTGTTATTACAGTTCAGCCCGCAGGAATGATGTGAATGTAAACAACCATTGTAGCAATATTGCAACATTTCCAAAACTGAACAGACCATTACGTACAACATTGTATGTAGCCTTTGTTAGAACAACCTTGATGTAATGCTTTGCAAATAATCCCCTAAACTATTGGGAATACAAGGATATTTGTCTAAAGGGGTATCCACTTTCAGCAAACAATTGATATTGTTCAAGTAATAAGTTATACAATTTTCCAATATACTTTCTGTATCAATTCCATATGGTTTTCTAGATCTCTGCTTGCTGTCATTCTCTGACTGTCAAGCTTCTATGTGTATATCCAGTGGATAGAAATCTTCCCATGGTCTTGAGACTAATGACAGCAATGGCTCATGCACTCGCCTGTCCATCACAAGGACCATGTACCGATTTCTATCCACTGGAAGTAAACATGGAAGCTTTCTATAGCAGAAAAGCAAGCAGAGATCTAGGAAACCGTGAGGAATTGATACAGAAAGTATATTGGAAAATTGTATAACAAGCCATGTCAATTATATGTTGAAAGTGAACAACCCCTTTAATATACAAAGGAGGGGTCTACACAGGGGACTGAGATTCAATGGTTCCAATAGAGTTTCCTTGTTATCCTAAACCTCCCCCCATCCTCTGTACCCATCATACAGTACACATGCTTGTCCATGATTATTGTATCATCTCACTGTACACATGTAGATTACTATTCAAGACAATAATGGTGCCAAGAGTTCTTCTCTATAGTAAGTTTTTCGGTGCGTTCACACGTTGCAGCTAAAATTGCATCGCAATCAGCTTTGAGGTGGTTTAAGGTGCAGTTTTGTCAATTTAGCAGATGAAAGACATTAACTGAATAAGTGAATTTAATTTTGAAGGGGTAACCTACTCCACAAATCTCATTCACCCGTTCAGTTCATGTGTTTCACCTGTTAAATTGACAAAACTGCACCTAAAACCACCTCAAAACTAATTATGATGCAGTTTTAACTGCAACGTGTGACTGCACCCTTTGGGTCATCTGATTCTGAACCTAATTGGAAGTGTCTATAGGTTGGGCCTTTATATAGTTACAGAACCAGAGTCCAGTTAAGAATGGCGTAGTTTACCAGTTCTGCTTATATACACTCACCGGCCACTTTATTAGGTACACCTGTCCAACTGCTCGTTAACATTTAATTTCTAATCAGCCAATCACATGGCGGCAACTCAGTGCATTTAGGCATGTAGACATGGTCAAGACAATCTCCTGCAGTTCAAACCGAGCATCAGTATGGGGAAGAAAGGTGATTTGAGTGCCTTTGAACGTGGCATGGTTGTTGGTCCCAGAAGAGCTGGTCTGAGTATTTCAGAAACTGCTGATCTACTGGGATTTTCACGCACAACCATCTCTAGGGTTTACAGAGAATGGTCCGAAAAAAAAAAAAACATCCAGTGAGCGGCAGTTCTGTGGGCGGAAATGCCTTGTTAATGCCAGAGGTCAGAGGAGAATGGGCAGACTGGTTGGAGCTGATAGAAAGGCAACAGTGACTCAAATCGCCACCCGTTACAACCAAGTTAGGCAGAAGAGCATCTCTGAACGCACAGTATGTCGAACTTTGAGGCAGATGGGCTACAGCAGCAGAAGACCACACCGGGTGCCACTCCTTTCAGCTAAGAACAGGAAAAGCTCTTCTGGAAATTGGACAGTAGAAGATTGGAAAAACGTTGCCTGGTCTGATGAGTCTCGATTTCTGCTGCGACATTCGGATGGTAGGGTCAGAATTTGGCGTCAACAACATGAAAGCATGGATCCATCCTGCCTTGTATCAATGGTTCAGGCTGGTGGTGGTGGTGTCATGGTGTGGGAATATTTTCTTGGCACTCTTTGGGCCCCTTGGTACCAATTGAGCATCGTTGCAATGCCACAGCCTACCTGAGTATTGTTGCTGACCATGTCCATCCCTTTATGACCACAATGTACCCAACATCTGATGGCTACTTTCAGCAGGATAATGCGCCATGTCATAAAGCTGGAATCATCTCAGACTGGTTTCTTGAACATGACAATGAGTTCACTGTACTCAAATGGCCTCCACAGTCACCAGATCTCAATCCAATAGAGCATCTTTGGGATGTGGTGGAACGGGAGATTCGCATCATGGATGTGCAGCCGACAAATCTGCGGCAACTGTGTGATGCCATCATGTCAATATAGACCAACATCTCTGAGGAATGCTTCCAGCACCTTGTTAAATCTATGCCACGAAGAATTGAGGCAGTTCTGAAGGCAAAAGGGGGTCCAACCCGTTACTAGCATGGTGCACCTAATAAAGTGGCCGGTGAGTGTATGTGTATAGAAAATGTCTTGAGGATCTTGGAGTCCTGAACCCACTGACAGGGAAGAGTGTATTATAATAACTCTTCTTTACTGATAATGTGCAGGTCCAAAGCATTGTTGATGAGATGTGGGAAAAACTGATTTGTGAAACTAGCAAAGAACTAACATACAGTGGGACTTTATTCAACATATGGCACTGCCATTCTTCCATAGCAATGCCAGGACTGCCAAGATACTGTTTTCTTTGTACAGCTCTTACATACTTACTGTAATCTCTTTCTGCTATTGTTCAGTTTCAGATCTAGAGACTCCAGAGACAAGAGCTTTGGGTATATTTTGGTATATTTACCTTAACCCCCATGAAGGACAATGAAGGATGGCAGCGGGGTTATAAATGAATGCGGCACAGATGAAGATACATTGTTACCAGTGCAATTTACTACTGGCTCAGAGAACAGGCCCGGAGGAGCCATAGCTCTACACAAAGACTGTGATGTAGATAAATCGTCACCCGAGGTCACCAGTACATGGGGAGACTTTGAAAGTTTTACTGAGTTTACGCCACAGCCTGAACAACTTCTTCATGAAAATGAAGCATTGGATGAGAACGTCGTCCTTCCTACCATACCTGATGGAGGGGACTACACTGACCAAACAGAAGGAGAAGCCCAATGGGATGCATTTAATCTTGGAAATGAGGTATGTCCACTAAAAAACCAGGGCCGCAATAAGGGTTTTCGAGGTTTCTATTAATTTTATTTTTGCTTGTTATGGGTTCACTTCTTGAAAGCTCCAAAACCTAGTCATGTAATTTTGAAGGACTTCTACATGGGAAATCATTTGCTGATCATTCAAATGTCTTTTATAATAATAATTCTTTATTTATATAGCGCACACAGATTACGCTGCGCTGCACAAGCATGACAAACTTTTTCTTGATGATTGTGAGGTAATACAGATGGAGACATCTGTGGCCCTGTAGCTCAGAGGGCCTTAAGCCCTTCTGCCATAAGGGAAGATTTTAGGACTTAAAGGGGACCTACCACCACGAATCTACCTATACATGTAGAACCGGTGGCAGGTGGATGTATGGGATGTGAGGTAGCCCTTTTTAGAGCTAATCCTCACGTCCCCACTATCTTTTAAAAATCTTTATTGCCCTAATATATAAATTTTTCTAAAGAAGCTACTGGGGTGTGGAGCCGGACCTGAGGCTACACGTTGCGGCTACTCCACGCCCCAGTAGCCTCTTTGTTCCTCCTACCCTGACATCTTCAGCACACAGCTCCTCCTAGCTGCGCTCCCTCGTCCAAGTAGCCGAAGTTCTGCGCATGCGCTTTAGCTCCGGCTTCAGAGTAGTGGTCACACAGCCGCGGCCTGGCCATTCTGCGCATGTGCAGTACGCCAACTTCTCGGACAAGGGCGTGTCGCTTCAAGGAGCTGTGCGGCGAAGATGTCAGGGTAGGAGGAACAAAGAGACTACTGGGGCGTGGAGTAGCCGCGACGAGTAGCCTCATGTCCGGCTACTCCACGCCCCAGTAGCCTCTTTGGAAAATTTACATATTAGGGCAATAAAGATTTTTAAAAAGATAGCGAGGATTAGCTCTATAAAGGGATATCCTCACGTCCAATAAATGCACCTACCACCCGTTCTACCTCTTTAAGTAGATTTGTGGTGGTAGGTTCCCCAAGAGCATAAAAAAACCATTGCTGGCCGGGAGGGGGCTAGTTAAAAAATATAAACAATTACTTACCTCTGCAGCGCTGAATACGTGTTTTTGTTTTTTTTCATTTTTTTTTACCAGCCCCCTCCCTGCCACCAAAGGTTTTTTTTATGCTCTTGAACAACCCCTTTAATGCAGATTCTGCATTTGGACCCAGCTGGACCTGTCACCAGGATCAGATGGGAAAACAACCTGCATAGAATACAGTCCTCAGTGTAATCTTAAGTAAATGTTGATATGACTAAACACATGTTACGAATATTTCCCTTATTTGTCATCTTGCTGCAGAACCGACAGGAATGTGAACGAATATTCAGGCTGAGCTTTCCAGCCATAGCTGTAGGGGGTACACAGGAAGAAGTAAAAAGCCTAGAAGCACTGCTGACATCATCTGATGAAGAAAACATCTCCCACTTGATAAAGACCCGATTATGGTAACATGAATACTTAAGGATTTAAAGGACATCTACCATCAGGACCAGGGATTGTAAACCAAGTACACTTTCATGCAGGTGTGTGCTCTCTCTAGCAGGATCTGCTCTTCTTCTAGCTTCTTATACCATGTTTTTTTTTTAAAGTTTTCTATATTATGCAAATAACCCTGAAGGGCTCTGTGCTCAATTACTGTTTTAATGGAGCCTTCAGCCCCTCGGGCTCTTTTGCAAAATTTTTAAAGCCTTTATAGAAAAAAAAAGAAAACCAGGGCATAGGAAGTGTTAAAAAAGCAGATCCTACCAGAGGGGGCACACACCTGCATGTAAATGTATAATATTTTTAAATATATATATAAGTGTAAGTGCCCTCATGCCTGAATTTGATGGTAGATTTCATTTAAGAATTTTGATTTGTGGTATCTATTACTTTCCAGGCTGGAATGTGACTCTACTTGGCAAAATAGTGATGGCACAAAATCTGGATCTGAGTGGCAGAATTCCAAGGGATGCACAGATCTTATGATGCTGCTTGGATTACCCGATAAAAACGTAACTCTGTCTTCTTCATTAGTTATATGTTGGATATTGCTATTTTTGTATGGTAAAGGAACAAAGCAAATACAGGCAGTCGCCGACTTGCAACGATCCAAGTTGCGAACAACCCCTAGTTACGAACGGGGTCCTCAGCCCCGAATGCGTGCCGCCGCCTCCTTAGTGATGCAAGCAGAGGGGGAGGTAACTAAGGACGCTGTTTCGCGATACCAGCGGCTTGTAAAGCACTTCCGTGCGCATAAAGAACAAGCCACTGTATCATGCGACTGCGTCCTTAGTCACCTCCCCTCCGCTTGTATCACTAAGATCGCGATCTCATTATACCAGCGGCTTGTTCTTTATGCGCACGGAAGCGCTTTACAAGCCACTGATATAACGGGACCACAATCTTAGTGGTACAAGCAGAGGGGCAAGTAACTAAGGACGCAGTCGCACAATACCAGTGGCTTGTTCTTTATGCGCACGTTACAAGCCACTGATATAACGGGACCACGATCTTACTGATACAAGCACAGGGGAAAGTAACTAAGGACGCAGTCGCACGATACCAATGGCTTGTTCTTTATGCGCACGGAAGCGCTTTACAAGCCGCTGGTATCGCGCGACAGCGTCCTTAGTCAACTCCCCCTCCACTTGCATCACTAAGATCGCGGTCGCATTATACCAGCGGCTTGTTCTTTATGCGCACAGAAGCGCTTTACAAGCCACTGATATAGCGGGACCACGATCTTAGATCCGACTTACATACAAATTCGACTTAAGTACAAACCCTATCTTGTACGTAACCCAGGGACTGCCTGTAAGTAATTGTCCCACAGATTAATGCTAGCAACTGATTTACCCTCTGTGGACTTGAACGATTGAATTGTGGTTGCCAAAGGCAACAGTTTTTATTTAGACAATATCAATTAATCTCAAATTTCACTCTTTGCATTTTATGTAAAGTCTTCAGATGATGGAGGGAAGACCAATGATGCCTTAATAGGAAAGGAACACTTTACAGTCAATAAAAGCACACCCCCTGCTGGCAATAAATGTTTAATACAGACTAAGGTAAGACTAATTTTTTTTCACATGCATTTTTGATTAGTTTTTACTGCTTTTTACACATGCTTGTAATGTGCATGAAAAAGACTGATGACTGCAGTCTATAATTTCTATGGCAATTGATCAGTGAAAAAGGCATTGCACTTCCATGTATCTGACAGTGTGATGTGTTTTGGATGTGTCTAAATAGACTTGTGTGTGTGTGTATATATAGACTTGGCTATAGATGTCTGTCAACTGCCTATATCTCTGGTTCTGTAGCTCACAGTAAGACAAACCTGATGCAATTTGAAACATTAAATTCTTAACTTTTAATATGACACCAGAAGAATGTTTCTAGGTAATTTAGAACTGAATATAGGGGAGTCTGAAGCTGCACACTACTGTACTTGCAGCATGTAAGCTTGACTCATGTCAAGCAAAATATGACTCTTCTCTGTTCATTTTACACATGATCTTATATATAAGAGTGAAGAAAGGACATAGCATACCCTACCTGAGGGGCCTGATAGTTTAGTGGGGTAAAATCTGGTGACCTTGTCCCTTTAAACCGGTTGTACCAAGTTAGGCAGTTGTCCCATATTTAAAGTATATTATATAACAAGGTGGTCATTGAGGTACAGACTCAATTACGGTAATGGGGGTCCCCTTCTCACTAGTATTAGAGAGGTCAGAAATCGCCAATGCTGAAAGTACTGAGCACTTTACTTTATTTGCAATGCTCTCATATTCTCATTACTATGAAATGGCCCTAGATTTTGGATCCCAGCAGTCAGGACCCTCACAATCACCTTCTCCAATCACATGGATTTGGAATAAATTCCTAACTTGGTACAGGCCCTTTAACTTCAATTTAAAAATAAACTTGTATACTAAAGCTAGCTCTGTGCGTGCTGCAGGTCCAGACTGTTGGTGTATTACCCACTTTATCTCCACTATGTCTTACCACCAGACAGTTTTTGTTTTTTTTTAAAGGGAATCTGTCATCAGCTATTAATCTAATAAACCACTACTAGTATTTTCAGGCAGTGTAACACCTTGTAGTTTTGTTTCGTTCATAGTCCAGTGTGGTGGCCTCATTCAGAAATGAGAATGATTATGAAATGAGCTGTAAATTGGTTGTATAAAGTCAAGAGTTCAACACTGAAGTCAAAGTGGGGAGCTGTGAACGCTTCCTCCTCTGTGATTGATATTGTGCATCAGACTTCAGGAGATTTGGTTAGTGATGTCTCTGGAAGCAGGACCATCAATTACAGTGAATGGGTCTTTCTGAGGAAGAGAGAGCTTGACTTCAGCATTAAAACTCCACCTCCTTGACTTCATGCAACCAATTTACATCTCACTTTTCAAAGTTGATCCAGATTATTTTGGAAGATGCTCAGGTGGTTCAGCTGCTTGGCAACATACTCGTAGTGGTTTATTAGGTCAATTTCTAATAACAGGTTCCCTTCAAATAGTATGAGTTTTTTCTTCTATATATTTTAATTGCCTTTAACCCAGGGTAATTCATACTGATGTTCCTTATACGCCCCTTGAGGAAGCCATTGGCTTAACACTTGGTGTTGTTGGTCAATTGACTTGGTATAATGCAGCGTTCTGGTTTAAATTTTTGTAACTATTATTATTTTATCCCCCAACCACTCAAATAAATAAAAATGCTAATTTACATTTTTTTTTTTATCTTTTAGTTGGATGTTGGTTCAGGTTGCAAGAGCGGCCATATATTTTCGTACCAGTTGGTTCTAAAAAAGTCACAGACTGATGTTTCGTTGCCCTTTCTCACTTTTTCCGGAAAAAAAAGTTTTTTTTCAGCGCAAACCAATTGCGCTTCAATTTTTAGATATTAATTTTTATGTGAGATCATTAGGTTATTTATATAGTTACCTTTTTTAGCTGTTTGCATAAGAAAATCTAATATTAATACTTTGAAAAGATTTTTAATCAAATAACTTGCTGCACTGTAATGATTTTTCTGCATATGCTGTTGTGTGACCTGTAAGAGAGAATTATGTGCTGGGCAATTCTGTTAGTGAAGCTTTGGCTTGGATGTCCGGATAGATGAACAATCTTCCTATTGAATACAGCACACAGAGCCCTGCTCTCTATTTCCTCGGATCCCGTAGTCCTTGGGAAGCCTCTGCGTGGAAGCTGCTATCCATTACAGACCGTGAGATTTCCGTCCTTAGTGTTCTGCTACATCCCGGAGGAGGATGGTTTTCCTGATCATCAATGGACAGCATGGACATAACTGCTGTAAATGGGAATATACTGTATATACCGTTCTTAGTGGTTCAGCTGGACTGAAGTATCATGCAATAAGCAATAGTTTTGCACATTCACTGACTGGTGGTCGCGGTGAGGCATCCGATCTAAAATTATACACCTCTATTTGTTGCAGACACCTTGTTATAAAATCAAATTAATAATTCTGTAATGTAGTAGTTTCAAAATCGTAATGTTAAAATGTTTTGTAGATGTTTCCTCTTAAAAGGGTTTTCTAGGCTGCAGAAGATCTCTTGATGGGCTGTGTGTAACTCCCACCTTACCAAATTTTGCCCATAGAATCGAGAGCTCTGGGTCTTTTTTTTAGTTTGAAGCTTATCAGATTTGTTTAGATCCCTTCCACTGTGCTAACACTGTAAATCTCTGTGGGTTTCGAGCAGTGGTGCTTTCAGCCTTAAAGGGGTTGTCCTCTAATCCCAAACTTCAAGAGGGGAAGGCCATAATAGATTTTATTTAACCTGTTAAAATTTGGGGTTCGGTACCAGGCGTGGCGGGTCACTTAAACCCCGATGCAGCAGGACTGAAAACTTCCAGTGATGTCCTACTGGCAGCTGGTGGATGGAGGGGGCCGTGCAGTGAGTGTGCACCCTCCCTCATAACCATGTATCCACACAACCCTCCTTCCACTTGTGGGAGTGGTGGTCATGGGAGGGCATGCATGGACCCCTCCATCTGATTTTCAAGTAATAATGAGTTATTGCATGACTGGCAGCAGAGATCTTGGGTAGAGTAAAAGAATTAGACTGTGTACTGTAAAACTAAGCTAATAAGAATTATTTATATAATAAAAACTAAAACCGTAAAAACTCATTTTCCGTTGGCTGTGTAGTTAAATGTCAAATCCGTCATCTGTGACACTTCTTTATTATATGTTTGTTTGTTTAGACTATAAGTTGCACCTTGATATAAAAAGTACCCCAGATTTAGTCCTCCAAAAAAAAAAGAAAAAATATGTTTGACACCAATAAAATCTTATCTGACCCCATTCCCTGACAGCATGAAAGGGTATAAAGGAATGTCATTTTTAGCTGATGATGGGTTATAATAGCCTATGCCATGCTCATTAAAATATTTAAAAGCCAATCTAAATAATTGCAATACTTAATAAAACTTTATATTACATTACCTGGATCCCTGTGTGGTGAGTGCTGGGGGACTTCCTCCTCACTTCCTGTTATATGGATTGTGGAGGCAGGGAAGGGGGGGTGGAGTAGATAGAGGAGGAGCAGGAGAGAGGCTTTGCTCTTGGAGATGGGGGGGGGGGGGGGCTAGGCTGGGGGCTATGTCAGTGCTTGACCCGATCTCCATCTCTGAGTATAAGGCATAGGCACTTTTTAATAAAAATATTTCTTGCAAAAGAAGTACATCTTCTAGTCTGAAATATATGGTACACTTTTGCCTTCATTCAATGTGAATAGTAGATACTATATCGCACTTCCACACAATGATCAAGGTTTTTGTTTTTTCACTGGCAATAAAAGACGTGAACTATCTATGCACATGTTATATGAAGGTTTACTTTTTATGTTGAAATCGGAATTTTATCTTTTGTATTATATTTAGTAACATTTATATAGCTGGTTGTACTATTATATATATGACAACTGGGCTTTGAAATATTCCTGTGTTTGTCACCAAAAATGTCACTATTTTTGATATTTATTGTATTTGTCTTGTCCTCTGCACATTTGTATAACCTTGGTGTGTTATATCTTGAAAGAATTTTCCATGAACATGTGAAAAAAGAGAGAACACGTGCCTCGGACTGGCACTTCAAGTTTATGGCCTGCACCCGACTGGAATTTCTGGGAAGATGGGGGGGGGGGTTCATGTGTCACATTTCATCCAATAAGTGGCCTTTTCGAACATGAGACCTCACTTTTTTCCAGTGGACTTGACTTCTTGTGTTGCTCCCTGATCAGTGGAGGCCACTCATTGGAGTAACTAGGTGTCACCCCCCCATTCCACTTTCCGACTTCCAGTCGGGTGTAGGCTTGGAAATGGAAGAGCCAGAGCAATGAAAGGGTTTTTTTCCCTTACGTTTATCCCTAGCTCCCTGGGTTACCCATATTGGTGGAAACCCCATTTAAAGGAGATGAGAGGAAGATGCACCTCCTGAATAAATGCTTCCAAATCTTCCATATGTGATGTTTAGCCTTGATGTAATCTGTATTCTCATTAATATTGTCTTTGCACAATGTCTCATGAAAAAATGTATTTATATGAAGCACAAATAAAACATTTTCATGTTTTCTGTATTAACATGTAAAAAATATAAATGAAACTGCACTTTTGTGGTAAAACATAAAAAAGATATTTTTTTTTTATATCCAGGACTTCATGGTGACTGATACTAGCACTTGTATACTACAACAAAGGCTAGTATATACAATAGGTTCTGTAGGTTTGTTCTTAAGTTGAATTTGTATGTAAGTGTAATCCCAGTCAACTTATTTTTGTATATTCCATGTGTGGAATACCCTCTTACCACTTGTCAGACTTAAAGGGAACCCGTCACCACTATTTACACAAATACAGGTAGTGACAGGTTCCTATAGAGCTCTAATAACTATTTGACACCCTGCTTGTAGCTAAAAATTATTCCCCTGAGATTCCCATATATTCAACTTTATAGTTTTATCTGGTAACTAAGCATGGCTACAGTGTGTCCAGGTGGGCGTGGCCTCCTCAGGCTGAATCCAGCAGCTCCTCCCCATCCCTATCTCTTTATGCTGCTATAATGTCATGTGACCAGGGTGACATCATCGCAGGTCCTATAGCTTTTGTAGCATTAGGAACTGTACACTAAGCATATATGTCATGAAATAACAGCATATTTTATCACATGAAATCACAGCAGGCTGCATGCAGAGGAGTAGAAGTCCATGGAGGCTGCTGTGATGGTTTTATGTGGTCAGATATGTACATGGGGTATAGTTTTCATATTAAGTAGCTCAAGGACCTTTGATGTCACCCTGGTCACATGACATTAGGTCACGCCCCCCGTGGACTCGCTCCAAAGCTGCATAGATACCAGTCAAGATTATAACTCTGATTTTATGGGGATCTGAGGGGAACAATTTTTAGCTAAAAGCAGGAGGTCAGATCGTTACTAGAGCTCTATAGGAACCTGCCACTACCTGTATTTGTGAAAATAGTGGTGACGGGTTCCCTTTAAGGCCTTTTACCACCCTTCTCTTAACCTTTTACACACTTTTTTTTTTTTCAATCCCATTCTTCCAAAAGCTGTAAATGTCTTTAATACTTCCGTATGCAGAGCTGCATGAGGGCTGGTTCGTTAATATTCTGTGCAATGTACTGGGAAGCTGGAAAAGAAAATTACAAAGTTGGTGTCATTTTCTTCCTCACTTGGGTTTTACGCTTCTCATTGTGTGATTAAAAGTTTTATGGCCAATAAAAAAAAAAGAAATCCAACATTTACAGTTTTTATTAACTGACAATTACCATATGAAATTATTTTTATGTTCTGGTTTTAGGACATGTAAACTGCTGTTGAGATATTAGAAACTTACTTATCCCAGCTGGGCACCACCTACTCGTTCGGGCTGCCTCTCTTCCTCAATGATCTGGACAGCGTCATCTCAGGGTCTGTTCACACGTAGCGTAAACACGTGTTTTGAAACGCATTACAAAAGCTGAGAAGAGGAGGTTTGCCGGATTGTTGTGACCATTGCATTTACAAAACACAATGGGGCACATTTACTTAGACCGCATTTCCCCACTTTCCCGCATTTAACAGGGGTTTTTTGGCGCAATCTACTTTCATGTGACACAAATCAGGGGAGGTGTGGCCGTCGGACAACCCGAATGATTTGAACTAAGCGCAAGATTTCAAATTCAAATTGTGTTGCAAGTCATGCACTCACATACACCAGGAAGAAGGTGAACTCCGCCGGACCTCAGCGGGGAAGCGACACATGCAGGATATCGAGCACACGATCTTGGTGAATCGCGCCGGACATCCTCGTCGGACAGTCCAGATCGGGGATCGCGATAGGACCAGGTAAGTAAATGTGCCCCAATGTAAACGTTAACATGATGTAAAAGCAATGTAATCAGGAAAATCTACTGTTCTTAGCCCTTTCAAAACTGCATCCCCCAAAATGCCAAGTGTGGATACATGAGGCATGTAAGGGTGATGCCACACATTGCGTTTTTGGTCCGTTTTTAAGCATGCATTTTCAGGCTACATTCACATGAACGTATGTGGGACGTATATACGGCGTATATACATCCCCCCATACACCGCAATGGCCTCACTGGAGCGGTACTGTGCTGCACAGTACTGTTCCGTAGAAAGATAGGACATGTCCTATTTTTTGACCGAATACAGCGCTGGGCCCTATGTTACTCTATGGAGAGGGGCATTATCCTCCTCTCCCAAGCACCAATGTATGCACGCCGTACTATGGTGGGCATACATCGTGTGAATGTAACCTCAGTCTGTTTAAAAACGCATACATTTTTGACCGTTTACCATGCGTTTGGCTGCTTACAACCTGTCTATCTATTAAGATAATTGGGAAAAACTGAAAAAAAATGCTTTTTTTAAACGTACTGAAAACGCAAAAACGCCATGTGTGGCATCACCCTAATCCTCTGTGAAAATACAGCTGGTTTACTATTCCAGCAATTAATAAAAATGCTTTCAAAGCAGCCAAACGTAGGGTGACGTGTAAAACTCATCCCCAAAATGCCATGTGTGAACACACCCTCAGAGTATATGAAGGGATCTTTACTTTTTGTGTTTTAACATATTGTTGATTTTGATTTGTAATATAAAGCTTCACTATAAAAGCCGGTGCCTTTGGTGCTTGAGTGACAGCCATGGGATCTTCTGAACAGATCAGGCCTCCCTAATGACTTCACTGGCAGAAAGGGCACCCTTCATGGCCGCTACTAGGAATTTTGGGGCCCCTAACTTTTTTTTGAGTTTTCCATTATATACAGAGACAAGCGGATCTGACGTTCCTGTACCCAGTATATAAAGAGCCCCCCCCCCCTCCCTTGTGGTCCCAGCCAATTTGCCTGTACTGGAAGAATACTTTTAAATATTTTAACAAATTTTTCTGGACCCGGACAAGCATGCCTACACCACCGTCATTATCCAGGTATCCATATATCCTCAGTAGCCCATTACCTTATGGCAGATGTTAGGATGTATACAAGGTGGCTTAGCTGAATAACTTCTGCCTTTGTAGAACGGGGCCAGCTTGTATGTACCAATTCTCAGATGGTGTCCTGGTAGATCATTGGAAGTATTTTTATCATTTAGTTTATACACAAGTTGCATTACCTGATACAGTTTTCCATCAATTAGTGTACTAAGAGCTCACATTTTTTGGACATTATTATGCTATCCAATTTTTTTTTTTTTTTTTTTAGGAAAGCATCTGGACTCAATGATTCCTATGGTTCTGTTTATGTCCGTTTTCTTTCCTCACAGATGTGCAGAATTCACAATAATTTTTTATATTCCTCACATACAGACCCAGGCAACCGACTGGGCAGGGCAGAAGGTAGATTTTAGAAACCAAAAAGTTTTTATTTTTGTGGATGACCTACGCATTTGAAAAACCAGATCAAATATGGACTGTACACTGATTTTTTTTTTTTGGACATGCAATGGACTCGCCTGTCAGAAAAACAATGAGGACTCCGCTGTGTAGGTTTTAATCATATAACTTTATTGAGTTAACAGTCAGCAACAATCTGTTGTAGTTCTGTCCTTTAGCAGCATATTTCCATAGGAAACCTGTGATTTACAAATGTCATTACCAGCGCATACATAGAAATGTTCCAGAATTCTGCACACACAAAAAAACCCAAAGAAAATAAAGTCGCCTGGATTTCTGCTGAAGTTGCCATCTAAATGCTATACTAATAGAAAAAAAAAGCAAATCTATACAAAGCGCTCAGAATTAGGTAGATATATACTGTAGTTAGCCGAGAGTCCTGGGTTGTCTCCTATACTTTGGACTGCAGGTTATAAACCATGAGCGAGAACAGAAGAGACTTTACAAAACTGTACACAGAAGAAAATACAGGGAATTTAGCAAATTCCAGAGGCTTGTAGCTTGTAGTTCGCATTGTATGAAATTCCTGCATTGTACTTTAGCTTCTTCTCACACAGTCTATATAGCTTGCTCTTAGGAACCACAGCGGCAATGGCTTATACACAGGAGACTTTCCAGCATTTATACGTCATATACGCGCAATGAAAGCCAAGGTTTACACTATGAGCAAAGGACGGGGATGGCACAGTGATCGCAGCCGTGTGACATAGCACTGGCTATAGCGAGTAAAGGGGGTCTGGCAGCAGACTCGACCACTTGAAACTTCTGGCAGTACTGTATATAGGAAGGACGGCCTAAATCTACCTGTGCCCGGGGATACCTCCCCGAATGTACATTGCCCTGCACTGAATGCTGAAGGAGCACTGAGGTGCCTCCAGAGTGTGTAACGTATCTTAGACATGATTTCTATGATAGTAACTACTGCACCAGAGAGAAGAAAGAAGTATCATACCACATACTACACACAGACATACATACACACTAACATTTGTTTCTATGGATGGAAAAAAAGACATATCATAAATTACACAAATTATTGATGATTGACAGCAGAAGCAATAAAGAAAATATAAAGTAAGTTCAGCGTGATACGAAAGCCTTTGAACAAAGAAAATGTGGATGCTATTCATATAGGTTTTATAAAAAAAAAAAAAATATTAAACATAAATTAACATTTACAAACCCAGAGAAAGAACTTCCGAGATGTCAAAGAGAAATTCTTGCCCTGACAACATTGTAAATGAGTTCTAAGTTTTACTCCCATCATGAAGAATGTCATTTTTGGGCCCATTTTTTGTTCTGCTGGGTAAGGGTGCGGTCACACATCATAGTATCATAGTCAGTGATTTATAGAGCACCATTAATTCCCTGGTGCTGAACAATCAGTAAGGGGTCACATACATCACATTAAGAGGAGAAGAAATACAACAAAACACTACAGAGATCTGAGATAGCAAATGCAATTAGGTAAATCTCTTCTTCACAGCAGATGAATTGTGTTTCAAAACGCAATGAAACGCCACGTGTGACCACACACTAATGGATTCTTTAAGGGCGGCTCCAGATATATACATATAACATTCTATTTTGCAGGGGGATTAAAAATAATAAACCGCTTATACTCTCCTCTCTTCCCTTATTCATCAATGGATATTTCAATGGAAAAAGAGGTCATGTCAGGGGCTTTGACGCAAGTAAAATGTTTTCTGCATCAAAATAATTCCAGTATCCTGATGCAGATTTTGCCATTTACAAAATTCTACCCGAATGTGAAATTTCATTGGTTGTACTTTTCTGTTCCATTTAAAGGGGATGTCCAGGTATATACATATTCTAATATAAAAATAAAAAACCATAGTCTCCGCTCAAATACATCTATGGATAGATGCATGATGTATTCCAATACCAAAAAAAAGTCAAGAATGTCAATGTTAGAATATGTATATATCTGGACAATCCCTTTAAAATCAACTTGCATGGTGGAATTTGGTAGTTGATAAAATCTGCATAAGGATACTGGAATTATTTTGATGCAGAAAATATTTCACTTACGGCAAAGCTCCTGACATGACCCATTTACCATTCAAATGTGAACAGAAATGACCATTGATGAATAACACTGCAGAATTCAGTGGAAACAGGCTTGGAAAGGGAAAAAAAAAAAAAAAAAAAAAAACACCAACACAGTTTCTTGCAAATTCTTCCATGTGAACCGAAAAGTGGTGACCAATTCCATAAGAGCAAAGTGAACAATTATAAAACAGCATATGGTAATAATTCATGGTGCAGGACCCTTCCAAACCAATATGCAATAACACGTGTTTAGTGAGGTTAGACTCTATACTCCAATGGTGTTCTCTATTTCTGCCATTATTTCTATTAGGTGCAAAGTAATATAAATAGATGCACATGTTTTAGGGGATCATGCCAACAAGTCAGTGCCAAACTTTGATTTTATGTACTGTTGTGTTGTTCTCATGATTGGTTGTCACGATCAACTAGAACAGTCTTGCACTCAAACACTTTTGATAAATCTTCCCCATAGTTTAAATGTGAATGTGCCTTTTCTGTTACAAAGCTCTAGTGCATCCATTCTCCAGCAATTCAGACTCCGCTAACTTTTGTGTGACAAAAAGTGAAGATCCGAAATAGGAAATTTTGCCCATCAATTAAAAGAAGGGAACATATATTTCTACTGTAAGATGATTCTGTTATTATATGGTTCTTGCATGTATTTATCATCTTCCACCTTCAGAATGCCAAATGAAAGAGAAAGGCCTTATAATGGAAATCAATCTATTACAAATACAACCCCACAACATCTATCCTATAAAATGTCCAACCAGTGCTTTTAGCTAGCCCGACAGATCGGCCAAAATTATCCTGCCCGCCATCTAAAGTCTGACTAGATTTTGGAGATAAAAACTATTCCAATCAACCTGCCCGATCATTATGTTCTGAAAGGAGAGGAGCCATGATAAAGAGATGTGTTAGTAGATAACTACCCTCGGTCCATATAGAATACATGCAGGCTTGTTTGAGTGGGCCCAAGGAGATAGCGGATACATTTATCCTAATTGTGTATGTTCAGCCTTAGCTCACTATTAGAGCAGAACAATGCTTGCAATTGTGTGCATTATTTTTATAGCAAGCTACAATTTTCCTTTCTGCTCCCTCTTGCTGAGTGATGTACATGCTCAGAAGAGGCCACAATAGCCTATAGGGGATGGATGCACAGTATTGCATCCAATCCTGAGCTCCGCTGAGCATATGCTGTCCATATAAAAACAGTGACATCACTAGGGAAACATCCTGGACGTCGGCCGAGCACTGGCCACTGCTAAAGTCCAATAATCAGGGGTGCTCCAATGTTCAGGTCACGTTCACACCCATTATGATACCTGCTTTTGGCTTCAAAAACTGCATCAGAACTGAGGCCATGTTCACATGTGGCGATTCCATTGCCATTTGAAACACAACAGAAAGGCTCCACCCCCGATCATTGAGTTTCATGAACGTTAAGTAAACATGCAGGAAACGCACTGTGAAAATACACGAGTTACCAGCTGTGGATCATAATGGGAGAGAACAGATAATGATAGAGGCGTCTCCTATTTTTTCACTACACTCCTGGTTTGGACATTAAAAACTGCATCTAAAAAAACTGAATATTTGAACGGAACCTCAGGACGATATCTCCTAGCCCTCCGTTGTAATCATCCCAACGTATACTTCATATATACTGAATATTCAAAGCAGATTTCTCCTCTCACCATAAAATAGAAGAAATCCTCACCAGAATCCAGATGAAAATAGTCAATGAGACTGCATGTAATTTCTCATCTAGTTTTAACTAGGATTACAGTAAATTTGTGAACCCAGATGTAACGCAAACCAAACATTTCATGGGAGAAAGATGAATAATTACAATATTTCACTGTGTAGAGAAATATAACCAGCCAAAAGCTTATCGTCTGGCAGCAATGAAGTACTGCGTGCAATACTCTCCCTGAAGCGTTAGGAGAAGCCATCACATACTGAGTCAGCATCTTGTGTGGAGCTTTGCTCCCTAGAAAATGCATTACTGAAGACTAAGTGCATCCATTAAGAGAGGAAAAAAAACGACATTTGCTATTTTAGTCTGGGCCAATAACAAGCATTTCTCTCTTTAAAACCTGAAGATGGTATCTGACATCTGGGTAAGCGAGAACTGTATGTACCTAGCTGGATTTATCAGAAAATAGCAACTATAAAGGATCAGCTAGAGACAAGCAATTCACCATCATCAATATCAATATGATGATGTATGGAAGTATGAAGATCTAGTTTGTACACAATATCAATGTGATATTGCTGGGTACATCATGTACCACGTCTGGATGTCATTGGTTACATAAGGGCCGTGTGCACACAAGCATTTTACAGCCTATAAAAAAAACCCTTCAAGAAAATGGAATTGGGAGGCCTTACACTTGGAACTCAAATACAGACTTCATGTCAGCCATATTTCCCAAGCTGCTTTATGTGTGGGGATCCAGCATCATAGTTATCTGAGGTTTTGAGATTCACAGCACCATAGATTATTATGCGGGTCTGCACACAGTATTGTGTAGAATTATGGCCGACGTATGGTCTGTATCTCACAGACTGAACATCGCGTCTTCCCCTGAATTCATTTTCACAGAAGCAACTTGATGCCAAGTTAAGAAGCCATCCACCCCTAAAAGAATAGTATGAGATGGCACCATACAACACACCTGTGGCTGTATAGTAAAAATCCCCAAGGATCTCATGTTCTGTAGTACAGCTTCCATGAACTTGTTTGGTAGATGGTATACAGACTGGATCCCAGAGAATGAAAAAGTTTTCCATTCTGAAGGTTTAGCTTCTTCCATTCCCTGGGATTTATTCAAGATGACCCCAAATCATCCATGTGCCAAGTTATACCATACAAGTCATTTTAAAAAGTGTCTTTGGCGCACTTTGACAGGTACCACATATTGGTTGACTTAGTGCCCATAGAAGGGTACTGCTTTACATACAGCTGTGCACACAAACTCTTAGGTTCACATTGATATTGTACAACCATGCAGTCTGCCATATCACTCATGCATTTATTGCACCCCAAAAAACTAAATTTCAGATGTGTCTGTTGACAAAGAAATAGTGCAGCAAGGGATCAACCACCACACTTTTTTCAGGGTCATTGCATAAATCTGGCTCGGAGGTTTAACACTCCCCATAAAGCTTCTTTCTGAAATCATTCAAGCTTAGATTTAAACAGGACGTACAACAATCACAAGCCCCTATACACCATACTACATGACCAGAGGTTATAGAGGAGGAAGAAAGAACACACAATGAAAGGAGGAGAATTACAATGAAAATATTACATAGGAAAGTCTCGGCCTTTCCGCGTTCTTCAGTCTCCGTTACAAATCTTACATATTTTAAAAAACAACTTTTCAATAGAAAGATGAACGTCAAGAAATAAGTGCTTCTCAAAGAGCTAAAAATGCCGTACTGCTTGCATACATGCTCACTGCACGTTTGGAACATCTACAAATGCATAGCTCGGAAAAAGGTCTTCAAAAAACACAAGAAATATTCACAAGCAAAATCTGCAGGCTTCTTCTTCTAGACAGAGTTAGAAGTTTAGAAACATTGCCACAAAAGGAAAATATCTGAGGTAGAAAAGAAGTGAAGAGATCAGATCTAAGAAGAAAAGCCAAGAACCGCCTCGGAATAAAGTGCCAGCATGCTAGGAGCGTGTACCAGCAGCCTATACTCGGCTTATATTTGGGGTGATCTTTGGGGTATTCGTACACCTTACATCAGCAACAGAAACCATCCACAACACCGGGGCAATTTGTGCTTCAAGGGGTTGTCCAGGATTAGAGAAAAAAAATAAAAAGTATAATGGGGTCCGGCTTTACTTTTCCAGCAGCAACCACGATTTTTTGTCCAGGGGCTGCATCTGTTATTGCACCTTATTCACATTTAATTGAATGGTGTTCAATGATTAGATCAGAGACGGCGCATAAAAAGGCGCAGAGTATAGAGGTTTCAAGCAGAAAAACCAACACATAAATCTTTCTTCTAATCCTAGAAACTCCTGTTATTCGTTCCCAACTTCCTCCTGATGATCACCAATAACATGGCTCGCCCTCCAAGCATAGACTATGATACACGTCATCACCAGTAGAACCACATAAACCAAGAAATCTGCTTACAACTAAGAAATTAATAAATAATCGTTTGAAATGTACAATATTAATACCAAGAGATTGAAAGTAAAGAACATGAAACAGAAATACACAAAGCACACAAAGTAGGTTTTTGCACTTCATCTTAAAAGAGGTAGTGTCCACTATATACAAGAAGTGACATCCCGCGTTGGCTCTTGTAGGTTATTCTACTATCCGAAAAAGGTTTACAAATATTGTCATCATTAGAAAAATATTGGTTTTCTGCAGAGAGTTCATGTGGTTGATTTCTTGTGATCACCAGTTAGAAGAATATGCATAATACTGAATGACTGGAGCTAGGCAGTTTTGGATTCCATAGGCATTTATATCTATAGAAATATATCCTGATCATTTGTGCATATGAAAGTAAAATTGCCCTTCCTGCGTTTCCAAACTAGGTTAAAATACATTTCCTCTTTAAGAACACCAGGTCGGGCTTTATTAGCTAGAATTATGTCAAGACCCAACCAGAATCTCTATGATGTGGTCCAGATCATTCAAATCTGTCCTGCAGACCTGCAAGTTACTGCTTGCAGAATTATTGCACATTGTATACAGCTTGAGGGGTTCTTCCACTGCAGGCTGCATTCTTGGTGACATCAAGGAGGAGAAACTAAAATCAGAGTCATACATCGAAGTATCAATGTCGTCAAAAATGTCATCCACTGACAAGTCCTTTAGGTAACTGGTAGAACTGGTCAGTTCAAAAGATCCAAATGCACATTCTGTCCCCCGAACATCCTGCTTTTCAACTTTGTAGCCACTCTCCAGGGGTTTGGGGGGTTCATCCATGACTGAGCCCTGGGCTGGAGTTGGGCTGATGTCCTCAACAAAATCAAGATCCTTGAGAATTGATGAAATTGCAGAAGACATGTCATCATCCGTCACTTCCATCAAGCTGTCCAGTGGGTTCTCACTGGGCCAGGTATCTCTTGTAATTTCTGTGTTAATTCCGAAAGGTAAGTTGAGTGAAGAATCGATGGGATCGCTTCCTGTATATATAAAGTTGTTGGAGGGGATGTCACCCCCCATAACTCCTGGCAGCTGACTGGACTCCTGCCTCGTCTCCTCCTGAATCTGACGGACTGTATTGGCTATGAGAACGGATCGATGCAGGTTTGGTTCAGCCAGCATTTTATAGCTTTGCAGTTTGTTGAGGCACATATTGAGCACCAGTTGCCTTTGATGACTGTACGGCATGGTTCGGTTGCAATCGTAGGCACAAGAAAACTCGGTCATGGTCTCTTCACAATCATTCAGCTTGCGTTTAAGTCCTTTACCAAGCATGGGTCTGTTAAGATAAAATGGATGCATGCCTGTTATGTTAACCCAGGGAAGTAATAACATAATGCTATGGTGTAACTGGAACACAGCAAGTCTATAACATTGGACAGCATTAGTACTTAATGTGGCAGCATTTGACCAACAGGGAGTTCAGATCCATGCAGTGTAAGGCTATGTTCAGATCTCTTTTTTATAACTCCGTTGTTACACGCAATAGAAGGATTCATACCCACAGCGTACACTCAGTGGAGGCCAGGGATGGATGCAATAACGGTAAATGGTGGCTTGAACCTATGCATGTATCCCACATTCCTCAGCACAGATCTGATACAATTATGTGTCCAATACAGAAGCTCAATAAAGGGTGATGCTCCCACCCGACACCCCCCCCCAACCCCACACAAAAAATGGATATGGCCATCCCCATTGTGTGACCAGAGAAAGGAAATTCCGTAGAAGTCAGTGGCCACATGTTGACCATTTTGGACTGGTTATTTTCAAAAATCATGTGGGTACAGTCCAGTATGGATTGTGTTGGCTCCTTGATTTTGCCCAAGGACCTCCTGCACAAGGGGCATGCTTGCTAGCGGTTGTAAATATCTTTCTATGGGCCCATGCAAAAGGTGGCGGTTCCCGTCTGCTCAAGATACAAGTTATAGAGTAGGGGGCTATTTTCTCATTCATGACAGTGACCTTTTCTATTGTTATCAGTTTGAGCCAATGACAAACAGGCTGCAAAGAACAGACCATGAGCCTTTGTTTGTGTCCTGTGAAAAGCTCAGGCTTCATGTACAGGAAGCCCAAGACTGGGGTGACATGTACATTAGAGGCTCCTTGTGTCACTAGGGTCCCTTGTGAAACACACCTAGAAGTCAGTATGTTGTTCTACTGCTGGAACAGAGAAACAATTTAACCCCTTCCCACCGCAGCCCTTTTTCGTTTTCATATTTCACTCCCCACCTTCAAAAATCTAGAACTTTTTTTATTTTTCCATGTACAGAGCTGTGTGACGGCTTATTTCCTTCGTAACAAATTACACTTCATAGTGATGGTATTGAATATTCCATGCCGTGTACTGAGAAGCAGGAAAAAAAATTCCAAATGCAGTGAAATTGGTAAAAAAAAAAAAAAGCATTTGTGTCGTATTCTTGTGGGCTTGAATTTTAAGGATTTCACTGTACGCCCCAAATGACATGTATGCTTTATTCTTTGGGTACATACGATTACGGGGATACCAAATTTGTAAAGGTTTTATAATGTTTTCATACATTTAAAAAAAAAAAACCTCCTGTACAAAAAATTTTGGGGGGGATTTTGCAGTTTTCAGGCGCTAATAACTTTTTTATACTTTGATTTTTGCTGAATTTGATGACGTTTACAATGTGTTCATTTTTAGAACTGTACGACCTTTTGGTCACTTTTTATAGAATTTTAATTTTTTTTTTACTATTTTACAGGCTCCCTAGGCGATCCTATCACATACTGCCATACTACAGTATGGCGGAATATGGGGATTTTACGCCTCATTCATTACAATGTGCTGATAGCACATTGTAATGAATGGGTCTTCCAAAGACCCGAGGCTACTTCGGGTTAACCTGAGGCTACCATGGCAACAGATCGCCGCCCCGGGGATCGATGATCCTCGGAAAGATGGCGCTGCCATCTTTTTGAAGCCGCCGGTGGCGATCGACAGGAAAACACCCGCGATCAGTGCTTGTGGGTGTAGCATTACGTCACATGTCGGTAAGGGGTTAAATAATATTGCATGTGTGAATCAAGCCAAACACCAGCAATTTTCACTCAGTGGAGGTATTGAAGCATTCTTTTCACACACCTTGCTACCTTTTGTCCACTGAATATGGAACGGCTGACTGTCCTATTCTACAGAGGGAGTGACAAGTACAGGCTATAACTGAGAAGTATGCTGGAGGTACACCGAAGAAGCAGGGGGAAGGCTAAATGGTGTAATAATAGCTTGTAAAGCCAGATCATGGAGGGGCTACGGTAGCACCTATGACTCATTAGCATAATTTAAACGTTGATTTTAGACAAAAGGAGGCTGTGGATAACAAATATGAGAAGAATACCACAGTCTGTGGGTCTATGAGTAAGGCCTCTTGCACACTAGCGTTGCGTTTCACGTCAGGGTGCAATGCGTGAAAAACTGACGTTTTGGCTGCGTTTTTGTTCCATTTTTCCTTGGAGTAATTTGCGTTTTTTTTTGCGTTTTCGGCGCATTTTTGACGCGCGATTCAATGGGAGACTCGAGCATTTTTCAAAGGGACCATGGTTTGGGATTAAAATGTGTTATTTAATTGAAAAATAATGTCTTCTGATAATTTGCAAACATCAGCGATCTATTCTTCACTGTTCCGCGCGTATATTATCTCCCAACAATTTAGCAGATGTGAAGAACAGTGAAGAATAGAATAAAATTATTGTACACAGTGAACACAGGATCATTTAAGATAAAAACACAGTGCAGAACACAGTGCAGAATAGATTAGATGTTCGGCACATCTGCTTACTTGTCGGGAGATACGCGCGGAACGGCGCGAACAAAATAGCATGTGAAGAACAATATATATGTGTGTGAAGAACACATTGCAGATGTTTAAATACATCTGCAATGTGTTCTTCACACACATATATATTGTTCTTCACATGCTATTTTGGCCGCACCGTTCCGCGTGTATCTTCCGACAAGTAAGCAGATGTGCCGAACATCTGTAATCTATTCTGCACTGTGTTCTGCACTGTGTTTTTCACTGTGTTTTTATCTTAAATGATCCTGTGTTCACTGTTTTTATTCTATTCTTCACTGTTCTTCACTGTGTTTTTTTAATTAAATGATCGTTCGCGAGCAGGGGAAATAATGTTATTCTGGTCACCTAGCAACCCTTACGTTTAAAACGCATTGCACTCGCATTGCACTTGCAATGATTGCGAGTGCAATGCGTTCTTGATGCATCTCCATAGACTTGAATGGGGCGTGAAAATTGCGCGTGACTCGCAAAAATAGAGCATGCTGCGATTTTGACGCGCGTGCAAACGAACGCAAGCACGCGCGTCAAAAACAACGCTAATGGAGAAAGACCCATTGAATACAATGGGACAGAGTGCAATGCGAGTTCTGAGCGTCAAATGCACGCGCAGAACTCGCGCGTGAAAAACGCCAGTGGAGAAGGGGCCTAAGTGTCATAGTTATCATACTCGATTTTGATGCTAGGTCTCCTTTAACGAATTTGCCCTTTTTTTTGTTTTTGCGTTTCCATTTTTTACTCCCCACCTTAAAAAAAAACTAACTTTTTCATTTTTCTGTGTATTTTTCTGAGTTGTGTAAGGGCTTGTTTCCTGCAGAACAAATTGTACTTATTAGTGACAGTATTTAATATTCAAAGTCGTGTAGTGGGATCACAGGGATACCAAATTTAAATTTAAAACCATCTGTAGCAAAAACATTTTTTTTACTTGTTATCAAATAGCAAAAAAGTAGCATTTTGTATATTTGGGCGCTATTTTCTGCAAGAGGGTTCAATGCCAGGAATAAGCTAGCACGATTAGGATTTTATTTGTTTATTTTAATCAGTTCTATGGAAAGGGGGCGATTTGAACAAATATTTATTTTTTTAGAATTTTATCAGACCCCCTAGGGTACGTTAAACCTAGCGAGTATGATTGCTTCTACCATATACTGCAATTCTACTGTACTATAGTATATGGAAAACTTGCTATAGATCTGTTGCAGGTCTGCAGCAACAACATGTCCTGCAGTCTTAAGTTATAACGTCACAGGGAAAGACAAAGCCAATATGGTGGTGTCAATACGGCCAGCAGCGTTCAGGGGTTGCAATATGCCCCAAGTGGTACAGAGAGGGCTCAGCCCATGATAAGGGGTTAAGGTTTTTCTGAGTGGCCAAAGATCCAAAGGTCTCTCTTACCTGGCTGCAGTGATGTGGCCATATACCCCGTGTGGCCATATACCCCGTGTGGCCTACACCTAAATTCTACTCTCAATCATGTATGACACAAGACCAGCGATTGGCTGTGGCAGGGATGTAATAAAAAACCTTGTAAGAAACACCAAGTCTGTAGCAGCAGGGAATTAAACATGAATTTACATTGAAGGCCAAGCTACACTACAATCTTTCTCCACACAGTACATCACATGGGCCTTGGTGTAACAGAACTGCCCCCCTGAACTACTCAGCTCCTCCTGATCTATAACATGCCCCAGTCATGAGGATTTACACCCACAACCAACAATGCAGGGCATTTTGCAATGATTCAGGGACATTCAGTATTACACTATCTGTGAGCGATGTATACTAGTGATGAGCGAGTATTTGCCCTGCTCGATAACGAGCATTTAATTAAAAAAAAAAAGAAGTGAAGAACAGTAAAAAAATACAATTAAAACATTTAATTTTTCATTTAATTGAAGGAAACAGTGAAAGAACACAGTGCAGAATAGATTGCAGATGTTCGGGAACATCTGCGATCTGTTCCGGAGACACGCGTGCAGAACGGTGTTCTCCGCAATAGTATTTGAAGAACAATATGTGTGAAGAACAACTTGCAGATGTTTCCAAACATCTGCAAGTTGTTCTTCACACATATTGTTCTTCAAATACTATTGCGGAGAACACCGTTCTGCACGCGTGTCTCCGGAGCAGATCGCAGATGTTCCCGAACATCTGCAATCTATTCTGCACTGTGCTCGTTCAGTTTGTAATTTTACTGAAAAATGCTCGGGTCTCCCATTGATTTCAATGGGGCTCGTTACTCGAAACGAGCACTCGAGCATCGGGAAATGTTCGGCTCGAGTAACGAGCACCCGAGCATTTTAGTGCTCGCTCATCTCTAATGTATACACATGATCTAAGGAGCCATCGAAGGGATGAAGAGTCACACTGGGATGTTACATCCTCTTTCATAGGCCAGACACATCATCACAAGACAACTACTGAGATATATTAGCCCTGTGGGCATTAGTCAGCCCCGTTGACCCCGTTCTCCATTCCCTTGACTCCTGAGGTCATTTGTATACAGCGTTCCAAGTTCATTTTCTGTATAATGCCAAATTTCCCAGAATATCAGACACCATCTGTGGGATAACGTGTGGGCCTATAGCCTCATTTTTTTGGTGACAGGTCTGTCTGTAAATAGGACCTTAGGCCCCTTCCACACTTGCGTTGCAGATCACGTCAGAGTCTGATCAGGGTGCGATCAGGGTTTGGTCAGTGAAAAACTGACATTTTTCATCAGAGTTCAATCACTTTTCAGTCAGAGTTCTTCCAGTGTCTCGGTTTTTCACGCACAGATAAATCGCGTGAAAATGGACTCAGGACTGAGCTCTATCTTTTCTATAGCAATTGATGCACGAAAAACATTGCACTTGCATTGGACTTGCAGGCGTCTCAGATTGCAATGTGTTTTTGATGTGTCACCACAGACTTGTATGGCGCGTTTTTCATGCGCGTGACTTGCAAAAAGTAGAGCATGTCGAGATTTAAATGTGCGTGTGAGCATGAAAAAAAAAGTGTAAGGGTGAAGACACACTTGGCGTTTTTAGACCGTTTTTGGTTAGTGCGTTTTCAGATCGTTAAAAAACGGACGCGCAGAAAACGCACGTGAAAAACACAAGTGTGAAAGGGGCCTTAAAGTGGGTTTGGGTCATAAGTCCGGTTACACACGCCTAGAACCTCTGTGGCCTTATAGAACCATGTGGTGACCTGAATGTAGATTGGAGGCTGTGAGGGTGAGCTCGTCACATGACCGGGGTCACCTGTATTGTGGACATGTGGTAGTACACCCCCCATATAATAATGAACCCCCAGGGGTAGTGCCATGCCTTGAAGAGATTTTCATGCTGTGACACCCACATTAGTACAGACTAATAGCCCCATATGTGCCACATGACCGTATCAGACCCCCATGTGCAGGAAGGGGTCAGTGACTGATGACTAGTAATACAAGTGTTCCCCTCACCAGTTATAACGAGAACAACTTCCAGGTATCGCAGCAGTATCGCGCTGTATGACCAGGCACCGAGACACCTACCTCACACACGGCGGCTGGGGACACTTCCTCCTCGGTTTTCCCGTCTCTGGCTGCGGCTCCGCAGTTGCCCTCCCACTCCGCCCTGTGTCACCTTAATCATGAGGCGACAACTTCTAGAAGGAACGACTTCCCGTCACATTCCCGCTTCACCCCCTAAGCCGCCGGGCTCACGGCTGGCTCCCCACCTCCCCCCGCCCCGAGCTCCTAACACCGGGCGCATCCGAGGAGCCGCTGCCCACACCAGGCATAGAAAGTGCGTGAAGGGTACCCAGCTGATTGACGGCCCTTGTCAGGTGCGTCGCCCCTGATTGGATGACTGCTGCCAAGGCAGCACAGCAACCATTTTCTGATTGGTCAAAGGGGAGGGGTTACGGTGATAAGCAGGTTGCGCAGTTCAGGCGACGAATAAGAGCTGAGGGCGGGTGAGGTGACGTCACACTGACGTCAGAACAGTTCTATAAGCCTGGACAGCGCAGGCGGCAGCGCATAATTGTCGGGTGTGCTGTGCGGAGTGTGTGGTGTGGTGTAAAGTAATGTAATGTGATGTGATGTGTGATATGTATTATATGTGGTATAATGTCATTACCATAGTCTATGATTCGTGATGTACTATGTGGTATAATGTGATGTATAATATGATGTATAATACACTGTGAGGTATAATGTGATGTGTAAGGCTACATTCACACAAACTTATGGGCATATGTTGGCTGTGATGGAGTGGTGACCCCCTCCTCTCCATTGCGATGCATTAGGCACGGCGCCATAACAGGGAAAGACGGAACTTACCGGTATCTTTTCCCCATGTATGGAGCGGTACGGTGACGCACATGTACTGCACCATATCGCTCCGTGAGCCCATTGCCAGCCTATGGGGGACATTTGTATGGCCGCAAGCCCATAACCCCCCCCCCTCCCTCATGGTTGTGTTAATGCAACCTTAGGCCTCATTCATACTGCATGGGGGACGTATATACGGCCGACATATATGCGGCCAATATACGTCCCGCATAGATGGCAATGGGCGCGCGGCACCGTACCACTCCGTACCCCGTGAAAAAATAAGACGTGCTATCTTTTCAAGCCATATGGCGCCGTGCGCCATATGTTCCTATGGAGAGGGGCGGGGGTGAGCAGCTGTTTGCCCGCAGTGCTACGGTACGGCGGGCAACGGTAGTGTGAATCCAGCCTAAGGCTATATTCACACGAACGTATGGGGGACGTATATACGGCCGATATACGTCCCCCATACACTTCTATGGCTCCTGAACGGCTCTCTATTAAATATATAATAGGGAGCCGCGGGCCAGTCAATCACCCTACCCACTCCAATTTTAACCCGATTGTATTGGGTTAAAGGAGGTGTGGTGAGCCGGTTAGGGGCGGGGTTAAGTGAGCTGGCTCAATTGCGAACGACACATGACTAGCACTTACAGGCTCGCCGGTGATACCATTCCTGGAACTATTAGTAAGAGCAGGAATGGAACACATTTTTTTTAAAAAATATGTAAATTAGCTGGAGGAGGCTCAGGCTGACATCACCTGAGTGCCTCTTGGCATCACCTCTTTTGAGTTATACACTGCTAGTCCTGCCTGCTCCTGTCCGAGAAGCAAAGAGAGAGCTCACACCCCGCTCCCTCTAAGCCCGACTCTCTGTGGTCACTGGCCGGCACCAGGCAGGACTAGCAGTGTGGGGTAAAAGACGAAAATGCTGAGCCTTTGCAGCATATATGGCAGCATATGGAGCACAACCGTATGCAACACATTGCTTTTTAGTTCCCATAGACATCAATGTGGTGTAGGGTACGGTATGGTGGCCACATTGACTACTCAATACGGCTGTTTTCACAGAGAGGACTATATGTGCGGCCGGATATATCGCTCCCTATAGACTCCCGAAACCATGTGTTGCTATCAGGGGCTACCATGGGCTCTGGGCTGTATGCATATTATAGCCCCTACACGCCTGGAAATCACTTCCTACATATGGTACTAGAATCGAGCTTCTTGGGGAATGGGGGACTTGTCCTGATGAAGCATCGGTGCGAAACGCGTGTTGGGGTTTACAATTGGCCCCCCTAGACCGTCCATAGAACACCATTGACCATGCTTTCAAGTTAGTATTTTGTTGATAGAATGGTACATTGTAGCCAGAAGGTACCTCCGGTCTTCAATATACATTGTTAAATAACTATCACACCCTCGTCAGCATTACTTTGTTACATATAGCATTTACTTATACGATTAAGGTATTTTTGGTCTTGGTCTCAACAGGGGAGGCTTATTGTCACGGGTGCTCCTGCGACCCAAGTCCCTGTTCGCAGGCACACCCGTGCCCCTCTCGCTGCCCTGGACCCCCGATGGCTCACTCACTTCACCTTGATCCAGCGCTGACTCTGGCTGTACGGCGCGTGCTGACAATTGGTGCTGGCCGCCCTCCCCCCCTTCTGTTTAAATTCCAGCCCCTTCCTGTGTCCCCTGCTGGATCTTTGTGCCTCACAGCCCTAGAGAAAGCTTGTCTATGTCCTTTGCTTGTATTCTGAATTCCTGTTGTTATTGACTCTGATCTTGTGCTGCCTGTCCTGACCTACCGCTATGTCCCCGACTTTGATCCTGTGCTGCCTGTCTCGACCTCCTGCCAGTCCCGGACCACAAGTTTTCCTTACAATTCTGTACTCCGCCTTGGCCCCCAAAGCGAACAAAGTTGCGCCTGGTGGTACCACGCCGCAACAAGTGGGCTCTGGTGAAAACCAGGTATCACTTAGACTCCGGTCCCAAAAAATGTGATGTATATTTATGAACTTTGGTGTATTTGAACTGTAATAAAATGGAAATTTTTACTTAAAATTTACAGCTCTCCCTTTGGGTGCATAATGTTGCATTAAATACTATATGGGGACAATTTATATTGGTTTTGATCTGTCCTTCTGCCTGCTCTTAATATTTAGTTTCAGGACCTTTGGAGGACCTTCAAAGGTCCTAAAATGGCTTATGTACATGTGTATAGAGAGCAAGAACAAATGTGCAAAGATTTCGGTATAAAATTTTGTCAGTGGTTCGGGTGGCCATGGGCCCCTTAGAAAGCTTGGGCCCTAGGCTACCACCCAAACAGCCTGTATTATAATCCACTACTGTTCGCTATGTAGAGGGGTGGAGTGGCCTTAGACTGTATGACTTGGATCGAACATTTTAGATATCCATATACAAGTTTCTCAACCCTTGGTAGGAATTTTTTCCCAGTCCTGACGGAATTGGTGTAACTGAGCCATGTTTGTAACCACCTTGCTCGCACCTGCCTTTTCTGGTTTGCCCAAATTTTCATGGGCTTGGTATTCTACAACATTGTGGGACGTTTATCTGGGCTTCTACGCCAGAAATGTGGCGAAGAATCCCTGAAATAAAAGCAGTGCCTTGCGAACCGCCTTTACCCCGGCTTAACCTCAAGAGAGGGGGCAGGCGGCTGTGAGGGCTGGCATGGGGCATTTCTGTCCAAATCTGCACACTACCATTTGAATGTTTGCATGATTTTTGCGCAAAACTGTGCCACATCCATCCAACAGATACAACCGCCTAATCCTCATGACGTACCCGAAGGGGCGGGGCTTCCATCATATGACGGAACAAGCTAAATCTCTAGGTAAATCTTCCCCATTAGCTTTGTTATGTTTATACTTTGTATCCAGTTTGGCAGTATGCTTCGGGTCTATTTGGCAGACCCATTTGTGCCCAAGCTTTAACTTCCTGGCTGATGTCTTGAGATGTTGCTTCAGTATTGCCAGATGATGTTCTTTGCTCATTATGCCATTTATTTTGTGAAGTGAAACAGTCCATCCGGCTTCTACAGGACTTGTTTCACTATGGATAATGACACACTCCTACCAGCTTCAGCCAGACAAGGTCTTTTGCTTTTGTTCTTGGCTTGATATGCACATCAGAACGAGGGTGGGATTTAGATTTTAAACAACAAACAAGAAGCCTCTCCTGTCACATGGCACAAAAAAAATTATACCCACTCTAACAGACTAAAATGCACTTTATATTAATATAAAATATATATTATATCAACCTTTTGTATCTAAAATGATTTAAGTATCATATCAACTCAGATCTAGATATATAATGCCCCTATACCAACCTATAAATAACCAGAAGCAAGTTTAAAAACAGCCCCAGAGCTTAGATCATACCATAGATAAAGCCCCCAAGTTCTATATATAAACATTGCGGGGGAAAAAATAAACGGAAATCTCAAATATTTGCATTGAATGCTTTCTGTACGATCTGTACAAAGTTGAATGAAAATCAAATTTATTAACCAACAGAGACCGGGATTTGGAGTCACCCACAAAATTAAAGTGGGAAAACACACAACAGGATGATGCAACTTTGATGTAATGTTTGTAAAACAAGATAAAATAAGGGTGTGTATGACCTCCACGTGCCTGTATGACCTCCCTAAAACGACTCAGCATGCTCCTGATGAGGGTGCGGATGGTCTTCTGAGGGATCTCACAGACCTGGACTACATTGGCCTGGACAGTCTGTGGTGGAATGTGATGTTGGTGGATGGAGTGAGACAAGATGTCCCAGATGTGCTCAATCGGATTCAGGTCTGGGAAACGAGCGGCCAGTCCATAGCTTCAATGCCTTCATCTTGCAGGAACTGCTGACACACTCCAGCCACATGAGATTGTCCTGCATTAGGAGGAACACAGGGCTAACCGCACCAGCATATGATCTCACAAGGGGTCCAGGGATCTCATCCCGGTACCTAATAGCAGTCAGGCTACCTATGGCGAGCACATGGAGGGCTTGCTGCACTCACTGTAAAATAGGTAGTGCGTGCAGAATTGTGAGCTCATGTGTAATGTCAGTACTTACTGTAAAAGGAAAATGTAAAGCATTAATCTGGGGATAAATAACAGTGGTTGGTTAATGCGATGGTGTTGGCAACAACCACTCTTACATAGTACATATTAATTGTAAAGAACATGATGGTCAGAAGGCAACATCTTGGTAGCTGGGCAGACAGCAAGAGTCTGGGACGGGACACAAGCTGTAAGGCCTGATATACACCCCTGCCTCAGCTGTTGGAGTGCAAAAAAGGTGAGTGACTCTGCTGGGCCTGAGGGTGCGGTCACACGTTGCAGTTAGTAATGAGGTGGTTTTAGGTGCGGTTTTGTCAATTTCACAGGTGATAGACATAAACTGAATGGGTGAATTTGATTTTGGTGGAGAAAGCTGTTCCACAAATGTCATTCACCTGTTGATTTGATGTCTTTCACTTGTTAAAATAAGTAATACCACCTAAAACTAATCCAAAACTAACTGCGATGCAGTTTTAACTGCAACGTGTGAACGCACCCTCACTATTGAGCACGTGATTGTGTGGATCTACAAGCACAGCGGCAGACTGTTTTGACATTGCAAGTCCAGGAGAGCTTTTCATGCCACAAAGGAATACCTGAAATGGTTGCAGAGCTTTTTGACTCTGCCAGCAATGCAGACCAGTGAACTTTTTCAAGAAGTGTTCAACCAAAATGTTAATTTAACCCAGGTTTGTTACTCTTAGAGAGGATCAAAGGGTCTTTGGATAAACAAGGTTTAATGAACTATGTTAAAATTTTGTATATAATCAATGTTCCTTTCCTATGATCTTCTTAATTTTATTTTCATTTATTCTCATAAAATTCTTTGTCTACTGATACACTTACTGTAATACTTATTCTATTACTATTATTTTTTTTGTATTCACTTTATTAGCCTTCTAATAATTTACAATTATTTTGTTTACAGAATAGATCATACTTGACAAAGGTCATGATGACCAAAACGTCGTGTGCTACTTTTTGATCTACTTTCTCTATTTGTCATGTAAATTCACATAAAGGTGAAGGCTAAGATGTTGTGAAAATCTTTTCGTTGCAAAATAAAAAAGAATATTCAAGCAAATCTTCAAGTGTGTGCCAAGAATCTGTCTTTAATTGCGGGCGCATTTACATGATGCACACGTTGTGCGTTGCATTTTTAATTCCAATAATTTTTATTGAAGAATTTTTAAAATTTTTAACACGTACAAAGGCAATATAAGATAAGATAAGATAAAATCGAAACAAGACAGGTATTGCAATGTTGACAGTTCACATATCACAGTCAGAAGAGTATACATAACCATCCTAAATTTACTGTCTGTGTAGTGATAGCTATGACAGTGCTGTGTTAGGGATTTAACATACAAATAGAACAGTGCATTGTTGAATTGCATTAGTTAAATCGAGACAAAGTTTCAGGAACTGTCTTGTTGGGTATAATCCGGGATTAATACCAGTTTACGTCTTCAAGTGTCACTTAATTATAACAGAGGTAACTAAATGAACTAAATAAACTTGGTTGGACAAGGCATCCATTCTTGAGACACTAACCATATATATGATTGGGATTTTTTGGCTGGGGTATAGGGGGGGGGTGTTACAGGGAGGGGCAAACCTTGGGTATCGTGAAGGGATTCAGTGGAGGGGGGGAGCTGTTCAAGTATCCTTATTCAGGGTGGGCGGGAGCGGTTTGGATGCAGTTCTAGCCATTTGCACCAATCCCTCTCAAAAGTTTTAAGGGTATGACTCTTTTTTGCCCACATTTGTTCAAATATACAGGTTTGGTGCATTAGTGATACTACCTCTTCCATCTGAGGTATGGTCGTGGATTTCCAATATCTGGTGAGGACCAGTTTGGCTGATACAAACAAAAATGCTGTAACAGGCCTATGTTTTATGGGGATATGATCTAGGTCAAGGAATAGAAGGGCTTGGGCTGGGGAAGGAGTCATAGTAATATTTATGATGGTATTCAGTAGGGAAAAGACTCTCTTCCAGTATTCCGTTATGAGAGGGCATTGCCACAGAATATGGTATAGGGATCCTCTACCTCCACACTTTCTCCAACATGAATGTGATGTGCCCGGGAACATTACACTAAGTCTCTCAGGGGTAAGATACCACCTCAAGGTTGTTTTCATGGCTGCTTCGTGCGTTGCATTTTTGATGCATTCCACTGGCTTCAGCCTTGATTACATGCTGAGGTTACATTGCGTTTCCACTGCATCTGCTAAAATGCAATGTAACCTTGGCATGTAATCGAGGCTGAAGCCAGTGGAATCCGTCAAAAGATTGGTGAAGATTTTCACCCACTCCTTCCAGAGTGCGTCTAAGGCCTTGCTGCACCTCGTCTCTGCTGCTGCTACTACCACCGTCCTCGCCACCCTGAATTTTCTCCCAGTATCTGTCTAATACACATTCGTTATGGGACACCTACCCACTACTTTAGACATGTTAGATATGGTGTTTGGCTTCTTTGCACACCATCAGCAGCAGGGTGTAAACCTTGTGGCAGTTGTGTGGCATGCCCCAATGTGGAGCGCTCAAACACCTTCACGGACTCGACAGGCAGCAAAGTTTACAATATCATACACAATATTACATGTAAAACCAAAGCTGTAGTTTACTATGCCACATGCCCGTGCAATTTGATTTATATTGGTCTGACGAGCCGCGCTATGAAAATACGCATCAGAGAACATATGCGGGATATAAAAGCCACACTGAAAGATGATACAGACCTTGAAGGCAAACCGGTGGCACTCCACTTCAAGGAGAAGCACAACTCTGATCCGAGTCTCTTGAGGGTACGGGGGATTGATAAGGTTGATCTGGGCATCAGAGGGGGTCCGGTCCAGAAAATACTAGCCCAGCGAGAAACTCGGTGGATTTGGACCCTCAACACTTTAAAACCGAGGGGTCTAAACGAGACCCATAGCTTTGCCCCCTATCTCCAGTAGGCACAACTCCAACATAATTCTCATGGCAATCTCAATCTCAACATAATTCTCAATCTAATCATGGTAATCTCAATAATGAATTATTCGCTGTCTATTTCGTGTCAAACATTCACACACTGGCGTCCTAACACACCAGTTTTTAAACAATTTTAACTGTTTTGTCTTCTTTGATCTTTCTATCTTTCAGAATAAACTCCCATGGATCCGGATTTTGTGTATACTTTATTATGGACAATGAGCTTCGAACCATAGACCTCTTTATAATAAAAGGGCTTGATCAACCGAACTGAAGTTAATTTAAAGATAGGTTTAACCCCGTTTCATATATCAAATATATCAAGTTTACCAATATGTCTAATATGTTTCTTTTTTTCTTTGAGCTCTCAGGTTTACCAAACTTGGCATTCCTTATAGGATTTATCAATCTTAAAGGCGTTTATGTATCTGGAATGATGCGCAATGTACTTCACAATTTCTCTTAGGCCTAATCATCTCAATGAATCCTATATGTGCATCCCTCACGTTCAATCCCTCACTATCACTCCCCATCCCACCCTGTTCCTCACTATGTCACCCTTCACATGTTTATGTTTTTCACTGTCACTAGTTACATTATACATCGTGATATATCATGTATTTTTAGACCTGTATGAGGTTGTATGCGGTTGTATACACAAGGCTGATAGATAAATTATTTGGCATATTTTGCATTTATATATACTCAATCTATATATGTCAAACTCCTATGTGCTTTATGGACACGTATGTGTATTATATCTATGACATGCACAGGTCACTTTATATTGAATAATTTGCATATTTATGTTTACTTGATGTATTATGTATTTGTATGTGGCTTATATGATTTATATGTGATTTATATGTGGTTCATATGTATCATATGTGTAAAGTAACTTATATAATGTAGTTTTTGTAAAGAATATGGTTTTATATATGGTCTATACATGGGTTATATATGAGTTCACTATGTGTATACATGAGTTATATACGAGTTCACTATGTGTATTATAAGTCACCCTATATAGTGTAGCTATTGTAATGAACACATGGGTACTTACATACCCCCTATTCACAATTTGCATATTTTATAGGCTAAAATTACATCCCATAATAACCATGTCTAAACAGTTATTTTTATACACACAATTTTTAGTAGGCACATATATCTTTATTGTACAGGGCATATATATATTTTGTAATGAGCGTTCAATTTAAGAAATAATCTTTATGCAATTCCTGCGACATACCTGTCCGGCGACTTTGCGCATGCGCTATGCAACTTTTACTCTGTCTATATCCCACTCGTTGGACTTCCGTGTGATCTCACGATATTAGATCACGTGACCTAACGGGCCGCGACTTCACGATTTTGCATCACGTGACCCGCGGTCACATGTGCCCCTTTCGGAACGCTCATTGGTCCATCTTTTTCTTTATATACCGGCCCCAGTATGGGAGGACACCACCCCCAGACGAAGGCTCTTGCAGAGCCGAAACGTACGTCGGGGACGCGGACCCTCCCGGACAGCAGAAAGATTCCACAATTCCATCCTTTGGTAAGAGATTATACCCTCTTCCCTAATAGCCACAGGTTAATATACTTAGGCATAGGGTAGATTATTCATTATAGCTCACATGCATCACAGAGGCTAATACTATACCACTCTGTGGATAAAATTTCACCAGCCTCTTACCATACCATCAGATATTATTTACAACTTTGCTTTGTCCGGGTTGGGCCCGTCTTCTTTCCTTGTTGTGTTTCATCACTTGTAATTTTATGTATTTTTTAACTCTGAGCATTATATGTCATCAATAAAGATGTATTGTTTATATGCATCCTATTAGTCGATCCTTTTCTCTCCTCTCAGTTGAGGGGTAACCTTTTCGTATATACTATTGTGGATCAATAGTTGACTAAATGTGATATTTTTCTAGGGGGGGCGAATATTGAGCCATACACCAGGCTCCGGTTTACTATTTTGAGGTTATGGTTTCAAACCTCCTCATTACCCCATTACCTGCATCCATCTGCTTACTTCTTTGCACACCACTAGATTCCTTGCTCTGAATGTGCCCGTTGAGATTTGGGTTCTTCTAGCCCAGAGGTGGCACTCAGAGCCCTCTCTATGGGCACCATCACTTCAGCGCAGTGCCAGACAGGACTCAAGGCCTCTTGCAGTCCCAGGCAGCCCAGAACCCTATAAGTTAGCTGCAATGATAATCCAAACTTCTCCTTCTTTCTACTGTATTGGTGTCGTCAGGTGCCTATACAATTTAAACGTGTGAAAGAGCAGGGAGTAATAAGTTACTGCTTTAATTGTCGAATTGGCACTTTGCAAAAAATATGTGGGTTTTGGTTGTAGTTTGCCATCACTGTTCTTGCCGTTAAAAAAAGGTCTACACTCAGGCTTCAGGTCAAAAGAAGGCTTTATTTCATATTTATTTGAGCATAAAACAAAATAAAAACAAAACATAGCAAGAATAAAAATGTAGATAATTCAGGGGTCAGAGGTTGCAGCTCCCCTGTGGTTAGCTCAGACACTCTGACTTAGAAACAACTTATGTACACACAGGTGTCATTAAATTCCCAACTTTTCCCAGACTCCTAGAGTCTTAACCCCTTCCTGACACGGCCCATTTTTTCAAATCTGCCCTGTGTCACTATAAGTGGTTATAACTTTGGAACGCTTTAACATATCCAAGTGATTTTGAAATAGTTTTCTTGTGACACTTTGCACTTCATGTTAGTTAAAAAATTTGTTTATGAGAAAATCAGATATTTGGTGAAAATTTTGAAAAATTCTCAATTTTCGAAATTCAAAATGTTCTACTTTTTCCACACATAGTCATAACAGCAAAAAACGTAGTAACTAACATTCACTGAATGTCTACTTTATGCCTCCATGGTTTTTTTATGCATACTCTTATTTTTGTAGGATGTTATGGGGCTTTGAACATTAGGTGCGATTTTTCACATTTTCATAAAAAACACAAAATCCTGCTATTGAGGGACCTGCTCAGGTTGCAAGTCACTTTGAGAGACCTAAATAAAAGTAAAACCCCATAAATTACTCCAGTATAGAAACTATGCCCCTCAACGTACGTAAAACAACTTTTATGAAGTTTGTTAACCATTTAATTGTTTTACAGGGGTTAAAACAAAATCGGATGCAATTTTGAAATGAAATTTGTTTTGGCTAAATTAATGTGTTTTTCATAAAATGTACATATTCTCAGTGGATTAAATACCAAAACGCTCCACAAAGTTTGATGCCCAATCTCTCCTGTGTATAACCATACCCCATATGTGGTGGTAACCTGCTGTATGGGCACACGCCAGGGCATTGAGGGGGGAGCTGCGCCATTCAGAGCAGATTATGCATTGTCAATTTTTATTGGCTATACAATCTTTATTTTTTTTGCCAATTTGGACACATAAGGGCTTATTTTTTACGACATGAGATGCAGTTTACAAATACTTCATTTTAGTGGGTCTAACTTTTTGATGAGATTTTATTAACTCTTTAATGTATGGAGGAAAAGAAAATTGTCAATTTAGGGTTTCTTTTTTTGTATCTTTTTGAGGTTGTACACCGTACACTAAAAATACTATATTATCTTTACTCTATAGATCACTACGATTACGGTGATACCTCAGTTATATAGTTTTTTAAATATATTTTTACAATTTTACTGGAAAAAAACGAATATAAAGAAAATCATTTGTTTTTGCATCGCCATCTTTTCAGAGACATAACTTTAATATTTTTTGGTTGACAGAGCTAGTTTAGGGCTTATTTTTTACGTTTTGAGTTGTCCTTTTCAGTGATACCATTTTGTGCACATAACTTTTTTTGATCACTTTTTGGAACATTTTTGTGAAGGGATTTTATGAAAAATTTACATTTTTGGTGATTTTCAATTTTTGTTTACTTTATTAGATGTGTATAGGGAATGTTTGTGTTTAGGGGCCTTTAACTTTATTTAATTCTTTTTTTTTTTGTGTAATTAATGTTTTCAACTTGTTTTCTTTACTTTTACAGGTTAGCTTGAACAAGCGATCCTCTGATCGCTTGTTCAAGCTATTCTTCACCTAATACAGTGTAAGGCTATATTCACACTGCAACGGCAGTGCACGGGGAGAGGAGGAGGTGAGCGCAGCTGCACCGTACCGCTCCCGTAGGGCGCCGTGCGCCCATTGCTATCTATAGAGGACGTATATGGTTCGTATATACATTGGCCGTATATACATCCTCCATACAGTAGTGTGAATGTAGAGTAATACAGATGTATTACAGGTCAGATTCCATTTAAATGCCCCCGATAGTTGTTAGGGGTTAACACCCACGATCGGAGAAATCTATGATCGCGGGTGTTAGAGGCAGGTGGCGGCTATCATATACTGCCGACACCCGCAGCTTCTGGCGCCGGCTCCATTACGTACTATTACTGCATATTGCGGGAACGCACCTTCCGCCATGCAGTAATAGTACGTCAAATGTCGGGAAGGGGTTAAAGGGATACACCTTTGGGTTGCACCTTTCACACATAAATAATTCACACATAATATAAAGCATCACAATACAGGCAGTCTCCTACTTAAGGACATCTGACTTACAGGAAACCCCTAGTTAAAGGCAGACCCCTCTGCCCACTGTGACCTCTGGATGCTTTCCTTTAGCCCGAGGCTGCAATAATCAGCTTTAAAGGTGACTGCCTGTAGAGTCTGTCTCCCGTTTTAGGGTGATGTCCCACATGGCGTTTTTAGGCCATTTTTAGTTTTCAGATCGTTAAAAAATGCATGCAGGTTTTGATGCATATGTTTTTGTCTGTTTTTAATGGCGCAAATTCGGAAAACCGGGCAAACGCATGCATTTTTTACAATCTGAAACTAAAAACGGCCCAAAAACTGCCTAAAAACGCCATGTGTGACATCACCCTCAAGAGTTCATTCACACGCAGTATGCCGCCGTGCGCTGGAGGTGAGAACTACTCCCTACATAGGAAACAGCGGCGCCCGGCATGCTCTATCTTTTTGCTGTGTGCGGGGACGTATATTTTGCTGTCTATAGTGACGTATATGCGGCCACATGTACATCCCCATGAATGGCTGTGTGAATGAGCCCTAAAATAAAGGGGAGTTTACAATATAGACAAGTAACCAAATCATAAGAAATACAAACACATATCTCATGGCTGCAGCTCTGCATCACCTGGCATCAATCAGGTGCAGCTATATAACCCCAGCTCACCCTCTGCTCAGGTTGTGCACACAGGTAAGATCAGGTAATGCTGAGTGTTGAATACTCAACTGGTTTGTCTGTTGAAATAATAGTGGATAGAGGCAAAGGTTTGCTGGCCATCAGGAGGAGGAAAGCAGAGAAAGGTACAAGCACACAGACAAATAGTTCACTATTCAACCCTGAACAGTGCCATTACCTCCAATCAATAGGCTATGGATACCCCACCAGCACAAACTTTGCACAGGATCCTTCGTCTATCCAAACTCTTCCACTTCTAGGCAATCCAAACACTTACTAATCACCATGACGTTCCTCAACATCATGGTGGCTTAAAGGGAACCTACCACCACAATTCTACTTATAAAAGGTAGAATGGGTGGTAGGTAGATGTATGGGACGTGAGGATAGCCCCTTTTTAGAGCCAATTCTCACATCCCCGCCATCTTTTTAAAATCTTTAATACCCTAATATGTAAATTTTCTAGAGCAGTAGCAGGAGCTGAGGCACACGTCGCGGATACTGCACGCCCCAGTAGCCTCTTTTCTTCTCCTACCCTGCCATCTTCGGCGCGCAGCTCCTCGTAGCGGTGCGCCCTTGTCCAAGAAGGCGGAGTTCTGTGCATCCCAGATCATTGGAGTTGTAGACTGCGGCCATCATGGAGATAATATTGCCCGCTTTAGAAAGCCCATAAAATTTTGTGAATCATTAAACTCAAAACTAAACTATGATCCGTTCTGTGATTAATTACATTGAATTTTGCTGGATTTGTAGATTATGGATTTTTGTAGCAGATGTTCATATTCCTGTAATATCCCATTAATCTACTGATTGACAACATATAGGTAGTGGATTATTAGGTCATTATGGTGACAGTTTCCTTTTAATAGCTGTATCAAAATTCAATATCTTTGCATACAAAAGAGACATCAAACTTTCATACTTTGGTGCACTGGAGCTAGATGTCATATTTGCAGGAAAATATGTAGGTTTTCAATTATACAATTCTGACAACTCTACCACCTTTTTATCACTTCCATTTTTAATCGGAGGCAAGATCTGGAATTTTTTTTTCTAGAATGGCATATGCATTATATATATATACACACAGACTTTTTTTTTTACTTAATCTCATATTTGTGGCTGCAGGAATACTCGGCATGTTCCAGATTTAATTTTATACATGTGTTCTAGGAAAAAGCTATTTGAAATTTTCCTTTATTTTTACATATTTAATACTTTTTACATTAATTTGAGCCCCAAGAAGTATGAGCTATTACACAATAAAACAGACAGTCCCCAGGTTACATACAAGATAGGTTCTGTAGGTTTGTTCTTAAATTAAATTTGTATGCAAGTCGGAACTGTATACTTTCCTATTGTAACTCCAGTCAAAATTTGGATTTTAAAAATGCTGGGTCGTAAGAACCAGGATTAACAATAAATCTTAATTATAAACATTTGATAACTGTTACAGCTGATCATTGTAGCCCAAGGCTAAAGTACAGTAAAATTAACAACATCCAGAAGTCTGTTTGTAACTAGGTGTGGTCTGTAAGTCGAGTGTTCTTAAGTCAGGGATCACCTGTACTTCAATACAATTGTATCAGTTACTGCAAATATTTTGCCTCTGGCAGACTGTAATAAAGACATCCATGGGAGTCTCTTTCAGGCTCCTACATATGGCAACTATTAGGTGCCCTCCCAACAGGGTAACCAGCCACAGTCTGTGCCAGCAACAATCAGGGCAGTTGTCTGCCATTAAATACAGCAGCCACTTGTCTTGTATGCAGAGGGCTTAGTCCATGAACCCTTTACATACACCAGTGTCCGGTTGATATAAAGGCAGTCCCCGGGTTACATACAAGATAGGGTCTGTAGGTTTGTTCTTAAGTTGAATTTTTATGCAAGTCAGAACGTTATCTTTTATCATTGTAATCTCAGCCAGAACTTTTTTGGTCTCTGCGACAATTGGATTTTAAAAATGTTGGGTTGTCATCAGAATCAATACAACACTAAAGCTTCATTACAGACACATTTGATAACTTTACATCTGATCATTGTAGCCTAGGACTAAAGCACAATAAATTACCAACATCCAGAGGTTTGTTTGTAACTACGGGTCGTATGTAAGTCAGGTGTTCTTAAGTAGGGGACCGTCTAATTTTAGGTTGAGGGTCTTCATATTTGGTGCAAAATAAACACAAATAAGAGACAAAGTGGAAAAAGACATTTATTAAAACATACCATAATTAAACTACATTCATTGCAAAACTGCAATTATAATATAACAAAGCAGGCTATAAAAAGGCAAGATCATCCAATACTGTATAAATGCATCAGGGCCACGTGCACATAGAACACATCCATGAACATCGGCTACTGCATCATACTCCAAGTGCACCTGTAGGGTTTATGAAGAGTATAGAAAACTCCCTGCTAAACCTGATGGATAGGAGACTTAAAGGCACATTAATGACTTGATCTATTACAGCCAACATATTAACATGCAAGTTCTACATTAGGCCTTCAGTCTGATCGTACAGTATGTCAGCCATGTCATTGACCGGTTGGATACCTACTGTTACACCGACAGAACTATATAGAAGAGTCTCCATCTTTTGATTTACATTATGGGCCAAAACAGGGCAAGGGAATAGAAAGGGAGCCATTTTTTATTAAAGCATTCCTTTATAAAAAGACGCTTAAAGCACCAATTTAAAACCATTATATACAAAGATATGTATACACGGCACTTAAAGTTCTGCATCTGAAGATTTAATGGTTACAAAAGTAATCAAAATTATTCATATTTTACTAAAAATTCTCTTGCCACAGAAATAAGACAGACAAAAAAGAAAAAAAATCCTGTACATATAGGAGATCCTTAGGAACTAAGAGGGTAGAATACACTCTATAACGAATGTATAAGTACGAGGCACGTATAAGTTTGCTCTTCTATATACGTTTGCTCTTCTACTATATGTTAAGACTTAAAACATGAAGACAAAATCTGTAAACATTATGTATAAACTGCAGCTTTTAGATAATTGACCATTAACTTGTAGAAAGGACTATTGTGAACAAACATTAACCGTCCTAGGCGAAGGAATACATGGAGATAGTTTTGTATTTATGAATGTTCCCCACTAGTCAGATAGTTTAGTACCTTTCATCCAATAGATATGTCCAAAGTTGTATAAAGAAAACACTGGAGTCAGTGCCGATTCCATGAATAACGCATGGTGCAGGGCCTGGAGGAGCAGGACTCCTTCACGGTAGTTCTAGAACCTAGAGTCAGGCTCCGCCCTTTAGGCATTAATCAATTAATCAGCTTTGACTGGATTGTACCTTGAATTCATTGGTGGAGGTTGAGTTTATGAATGTAACTGAAAATCTTATAACAGGGAACATAGCATAAAATAGTCCAGGAGGTGGTTGACCACTACAAAATATCCAGTAGACATTCTGCTATAGCGAGGGGGAGATGGGATTCCTCTACACTAGAACCCAATCCTTTTTGCTAGGTGGTGAAGGTGGCTGGAACACCCCTATATTTGCATATATTTTGACAACATAACTAGCATTATAAAAAGGCAATGCATATCAGCAATTATTGCTCCAATAAACAGGTCAGATCAGATTTTCTCTGTAGACCCAAATCCATGTTTTGGCTAAATGGTTGTACAAGTGCACTCAAGTGTAAATAAGAGCTCAGGCCCAATCTCATGTTGGTAATATCCAATAATCTGGGTTCATAACATTTCCAAGCAATACACATTACCAAAGGGCTGCAGAGTTTGTGGCCTTTGAGCCAATGCTACAAGTAGATACAGGTCATGGAGAAAAAAAAACAACTAAAAATTGCTCGTTTTGTGGTGGAAATCCTCTACCAAAGTGTCCATGTACATCCCCACTGACTGCAACCTTTGTAAAGGTTAGAACCCACAGGGAAGGGGGGGGGTCTGTTTAAGTCAGGAATCTCCAGCATTAACACTGCTTAGATTCTTGCATCTACTGGTAATAGCCATTAGAGTTGGGACTATCCCTTTAATAATGGATTGCAGTCCTTTACACTTCCCTCTTCACATGTGTCATAAATATGGCGTTTCCCCGCACTTTAGTACTTAACGTACAATGATAGATATGATCCCAAAATTTGGTTTTGGTGAGCTGATCTTAAAATGATTAAGTCTGGAATGAAACCGTCACATGACATTGTGTTATAGATGTTACAATAATGGTAGTAAGAAAAAAAAAAAATAAATATAATTGATCAAAAATGTAAAAAATACAATAACTATATGAAATAAATACTGTGGATTAGTGTAACTAGCATAAGAATTAACATACATAGATGTTATTTGTGTAACAATACATTATGTTCTATGGTAGACGCCCACCACTTGTAACTCCCAGCAATCTCAGCAGCTGGGGACCACGGCACTATGGTGCAAATACAGATTTTTGCATGTAAATGCCTTTATTACATGGTTTCTAACCAATGGCTCCCCACCTGCTTTATGCAATAATTTACATAACCATAGAAATGTGACATCGCGAATGTTTCATCAAGTGCGGGAGGCTAACAAATAGAGGAATCCTGATTATATTGGCATAGTTGATATTAATAAGCATATTGTATGTTATGTTCTGCCAAAATAAAAATCAGTAAGGGTGCGAGATTTTTCTAAATCTCATCCTTTGATGTTAGCGAATCTGCAACTGCAGATTTTGCACAAGCTCAGCATTATTATGCCAGGAGCGGAATCTAAACAGAAAATATATAACTGAATGATTTGGTCCTACTCTTGGTTTCAGCTTCTTAATACCGATGTAAATCCTGACCAGAATTACTGGCCTTAAAGGATTTTATGAGATTCAGAACAAAACCATGGCCCTATTAGTTAATGGGTTGTATCCGATATTGGAGTGCAGCCTTATTCCAGTGCATAGGGCTAGGCCTCAATATCAGTCTAAAGACCACAGTGGTGCCGCCATTTTTTTTTTTTTAACTCAATTCCATACAAACGCACCTTAATAATCATAAAACTAGCAGATGCTACAACAGCCAGTCTCCTATAAGACTGGACCACCGTATACATGGACGGGCATTCATGAAATAAAATTGTGGCCATGTTGGATATAACCGAAAAAAAAAAAAAAAAAAAATACAATAACCTGGCAGAAGAGGAAGACTGGAGGTGAAAATTGCTCTCTAACAAAACCATAGTTCAAAAAACACACCGCCATGCATAATGGATCGTCCTCCTCAAGACTCTACAAGAATTTCCACAATATGATCAATCTCATTGAGCTCTGCCTTGCAGTTTGTAGGTGCAGGTGACGGGGGCAGGTTCTCAAGCACATCACAATGTCCCATCTTGGAACTTCCCATCATACCAGTCAGCACCGTATCAAGGTCATAGTAAGTAGTGTCAACTTCCGAAAACAAGTCTTCCATGGAATTTGTATTTTTATTCTCCAAGGTTTCAAATATATGGTCTATGGATTTCTGAAGGTTTACTCGATTTTCTTGTGGACCTTCAATCTCCCAGAAGCTGGATGAACCGTTCTGTGCGGCTTTAACCGAGGCAACTGTTGAGAATTCAGAAATCTCCTGAGTCTCCTGAACCTCCAACTCTTCGCTGTATGTAATATACGTATCATCAATGTGTTTCTCTTCAGATTGATCCTTAGGACGACACAGAATTTCTGTCGAAACAAGACGATCCACTGGTGCTGGCTCACTGGTTTGGTGGGCATGAAAGAACTGCCAGCTGCCATCTTGAGTCATCTCCTCTTGTATTTGCCTTACAGTGTTGGCAATGAGCACCGAACGGCAGAGGTTCGGTTCTACCAGCATGTGGCACAGCTGAAGCTTTACTAGTGACATGTCCAACATAGACTGTCGTTCCAGGGTATAAGAAGGAAGAGTCTTAAGGTCAACTAAGGCCCCATCAATCACTTCTGGATCCAAGCACTTTCTTTTAATTCCTCGAGTAAACATGGTGTCCTGTAAGGGAGCAAACACAAAAGAAAAGGCATAAGTGAAGGCTCAAGAGTGGTACAATAATGTCCTGATGTATCACTGCCAATATCACACAAAAGCTTATACTGAGACAATGCAAGAGCATACAGAGGCTGCTAAAGCAATCACAACCACTTATGTGCTAAATAAAACCGATACCTCTTTAGAAGGCAATTACAATGTTTTCTTCGTGTGTGTACTGCGGCACAGTGAAGTAAAGAAAAGTGGCAAACAACTGCGGTCCTGTTCATGTCTAGGCCAATGACAAATAAAGTCTGCACTGGAGAACGCAAGCTGCTTTAGAGATCCTTGATCCACGGCACAACTAAGCACTATGGATGGTCCTCATATGGGAAGAGCGTTTCTGAACGATAAGGGATCAGGAAACGCTGAGCATTTACTCTGCGCTGTACAGAAAACGAAAATACACCAGTTAGTGCAATATTCTGTCAGTAAAACACATGCAGGGGAGAAGGGGAAAAAAAACAAAAACAAAAAAAAAAAACACATGATTTTACATAAACAAGCAAAATTGCAATAGACACAATCTGCCTGCTGCTTATACATGGTTTATAGCACTCCCATTCTACACCAACAAGCTGTAGACTGCACTGACTTACATTTTCATACTTTCATGCTGTAAGACATTAGAGCCCATATTATAAAAGGTAACTTGACTTTAACCCATATCTCATCACAATTGTCCCGAAAGCTTCCCCTGCAGTGCACAGCCAATTCACATTACACTGCAGAATCATAGCACTGTACCTTTTGTAATTCTGAACAAGGAGGTCAAAGCACAACATACCTGGGGCGATGGTCATGCATGTTACATGACTGACAGTACCAAAGTTTTACTGCCTTTGGAACTGCCATCACAAATGCCCAAGATGTGACCCACTGATGTACAGAGCCCCAATGCTCCTGTGCCTATTCCCCTCGACTGACAGCTCCTGGTCGTGCACAACGCTTCCAAATTCTGGCGTATCCTCTAACAGAAAAGACTAGTGAAATATTTTTACTTCAACCTAAAAAAGTGAATGCTGAAAGTAATCAGTTTCCCTCTTGCATAAATCCTGCAGGGGTTAGTCTTCATATACACTGGAGATCAAAAAATGTCAAGGTCATTGTGTAGTTGTGAACAGGTTAAGGATCAGTCTAGTCATACATGGTCAAAACGTTCAAGAGCATTTGGACTGAAAGCCCACTCTGCAGTGCCAAAACCACTCACTAGCAGAAAGAATCAAAAGGCCGGACTCACCTTTGCTGAGGCTGTGTGGACAGAGGAGAAGCGGCCTGCGGTTCATTTTAGTGATGAATGCAAGTTCAATTTATTTAGATCTGATGGGAAGGATTATGTTCGTCGAACAAACTCGGAAAAGTCTGAAGCCAAAAAGTGTAAAAAATAAGTCAGTGAGATGGTGGAGGAGGTGTCATGATTTCGGGAATGTTTGCCACAGCAGGAGTTGGGTCTCTCATACTGCTACATGGCAGAGTGAATGTAAGTGTATCAGAACCTTCAACAACAGGTGGTTCCTTTCTTGCATTCTTCCTAACGGACCTCACACAGCAAAGTGGGTAACGCAGATCTTTGAAACAGAAAATGGCCAGCACATAGTACTTATCTAAACCCAATAGAACACATCTATGAACGTTATGGCCAACAAACACAGAACTATGGAAGAGACTTGAAGAAAATCCCACCAAAACAGTGTCAGACTAGTGATGTCCTGTGCTGCAGGTGTGCTGAAGTCATTCAAAGCAAGGGTCTGCACTTCCTACTGATTTTCTGATGGTTACCACAGTCACCAATGTAGGTTATAATTTTCTCTGCTACAGTCTTTGTTTTGCAAAAACTGTGATCATAATTGGAGATCAACAAAGGTTTTAGATTGATATACTAATGTAAAACATTGTTCTAGTGGAATGGTGCACCTCTTACAAAAAATCCGATTAAATGTTGATCAATGGAGATTATTTTTTTTTTCAGAAATAACAGTGATTCTACATTGTCCTCTAATTTTGATCTCCAGTGTACACGTCACAGCTAAAAGGAGACTGAGCAAAGGGAAGAGGATTCTGCTGTGGAAATTTGTCTTCTAGCCTCTTACTTGACCGGAGGAGATGAATGGAGGTGGGAAGGATGCTAGATACCACTGGACTCCTTTAGCATATTACATGAATGCATATAATAGCATCACGTCTCTTATTTTTAGATCATCGACAAAAGGCTAGAAATCATTTTATGACTGTAAAAGTATTCAGCATCTTAGTAAAGCAGCAGTTCAAGCTGAAATTGATAACCTGCGGTAGGCTATTGGTACAATGGAACAGGATAGGTTTGCAGGTCCAGTATCTGTTAACAGATAAGCAAAATAATCATAGGACAAATGCAATTCCTATAAAACGCATTAATTAAAAAAAAAAAAGACATGCTTTATATAAATTTACAAAATTAAAGAAAAATAGTCATCAAATGTGACAAACTGATATGTTCTACTAACTTACATCAGCTCCACAATCTCAGCTGAGGGACACTACGATGGTTTCACTCAACTCAGGCCGCACTGTTCTGTATGTATGGATAGGAGAGGGAGAGAAAAAATACAGTGATAGAAATGCTACGCACATGGGGGCTCAGTGAGAATGCAGACGTCTCATGCACACAGCCATTTAATGTGTCATGGCAGCAGAGGGTCACCCTACCCATAAGTGTAATGGCCTCTCTGTAATCCTCCTACCAAAGTAACCTACATGCTTAGTCTTACAAGCTAGAACAAATGGAAGGAAGAAGAAAAAAAAAAAATAAAAAAAATTGTTATTAGAGACCACAAAAATAACATACAGCACACAGGGGTACAAAATGTACCAAATACTTACCTTACCATCAGGGCAGCTTGTGATTGACATCAGGTACTTGTGTTGTCTAGCACTCTACTATACCTAAATGAATATGGATTTGACTCTTTAACATAATATATAACCACAAGAAATAAGATGACAGATGAAAGCTTGTCCACATCACGTAATGGCAAATAACCTGCTTGTTTGTCTGAACCATTGAAAGGGAAAGGTTGGGCCACACCATTGCCTATTATGTAATGCCGGCAAATAGAAACCCGCCAAGAGTCCAATAAGCATCATAGGAACCCAAAAAATTAAAATTTAATGAATGAAAATAAACTTAACTGCATGGAAGGGGTAATTAGAATAGTCTTTTTCTCTCCTTACAAAGTGTCCTAACAGTCCTGTATGCCATGCATGATACCTGGTTGAGAGGCCATTGTCTTAGTGTAAGACAGTTCCCTGCTTTACGCTGATGAGGAGCAAATTCACCGAAATAGCGACCATTAGTCTACATTAGCTTGGGTCAGCCCAAAATCAAGTCACAAATAAGGGAGAGACTTGCATGGTTATGTGCTCACCCGGGCACAGTATAAGAAGTCAGGGGGCCACGCAGCAAAAGACAGCACATGTCCTATCTTTTTTGAAGAAACTGCACAACTCCGACATGACGCGGTGGTCTATACAGCCAGTCATATTGCTCATTGAAGTGAATGTGACTATAAGAACTGTATGATACAGGTAGCACATGGTCCTTTAAAAAAAATAAGGTTGAGACCCTGCCTGGATATTGCCTTTAGTAACACACTGTAGTTTTCCAGACATAAGCCACAGACACTCTAATGAGAAGATACACATTATATAAGAAATGTCTTCTACATGGGACACAGAAGACAGGAAAGAGTGTGCAAGTCAGACCTCATACATGGGCTTCATTCACACTGTCAATCATCCTATTCTGTTAGAAGGACCTTGCATCTGGTTTCCATTATTTTTGAGATAACAAAAATAATGCTGCAGTCCGCATTACCAATCACCAGGAAAATGGTGTGTACTCTGCTGAGAGAAAGACAAGGCTAACCTCCAAAACTTTCAGTTTTCAGCCTGTGCCCGGCCAGAAGATCATTGGACCAGAAAACAACACAAAAAGTGAAGTGAAATCGGAAGTGACGTTCCATGGTCTGAAGAGATCACTCATTGGAAAAAAGTCTCATGACGGCCCGAAACTTAAAGCTAGCTGCAGACCTGAAAACCAGAAGTACCAGGGTGATGAAGGTTAAGCGGAAGCAGAAGAATTAAGTGGAGGGAATGATTGTGCGCCAGCATATATGAGCCCCGCCCCACCCCGTTTAGTGCATACATTAAGTGACAACTTAGTGGGGTTTTTTTTATTATTTATTTTTTTCCCTCTGAGGGGAGACCTCATTACAATGTACAAATACCTGAACGGACAGTACAAGAATCTCTCCAAAGATCTTTTTATACCTAGGCCTGTGACCAGGACAAGTAGGAGGTTGGACTTGTGTCTTCTTCCAGCGGGAAGGGGGGGGGGGGGGGGGGGGGGGGGCGCTGTGCTGCCGTTCCCCTCCACGACTGATAATTCTCCCCCAAAGCCCCCTGCCCCCAACATCTCAGCCATCTAAGAGTTAGAGTTTTCATGGATATTAATAGCAGATTTAGGGATAGAGGCACTCAACTAAATGTTTGTTACTTTGTATAGGAGGTATCTCTTTTCCCCCTTTAATCCTAGGGCAGCATTATTTAAAAACTTTGATAAAATATGTAAATTAGCCAGAGATGCCCTGGCAGACATCACTGGAGCTCATCTTGGCTTTGCCACCTTGGAAGAACATTATTTATGCACCTCCAGTTACCACTGATCTTCCTTGTCCAGCCCACTGACAGACGGTGACGTCAGCGGCTTTCTGCAAGTCTCGCAATCCAACTGGAGAGTACGATCCCAAGATTTGTAGACAGCCCGATGGTGAACAGTAGGAACGGGGACATCCCAGGAATAAAGAACAAAGATCACCCCACTAGACAAGGCAACGAGAATTTCATTGAAGACATTTAGCATCAGTAAGTCTGATGGTAGATGTCCATTAAATTTCACGAATCCAGCAAGAAGAGCCCAGGCAAGCACCCGTCATCAAGCTGGAGGAGGAGGGAACGCCACACAGACGTTCTTATGGACAAAGAGCATGCACTCTATTTGCATCAATGGCAGTTAGAGCACACTGTGTGCCCACTGGCACTATAGGCATATATGAAAATGTATATCCAGCCACAAGATATACATCACCTTAGGCTGTATTCAGACACGAGTGGTGCGGTTTCTTTGCCATAGGCAGCTGGGATTCCCTGCCCTTCACCACTTATCAGTGCAGTAAGGCATTTTTACTCAGGACTGGTTACCATTCACTGATAGCAGAGATCTTGAAAAGGACACTGCGATCTATTCAGCAGATCCAGGCCCCGCTCTGCCGCGTCTACAGCCGTAAAGCATCCATCATACTGAACTGAAGCAGCCGCCTGTACAATGATGCAAGAGGCTGGATGGCCGGCGGAGGCCTCCGTAGTGACGTCACCACATAGCTGCCCGATGACTACAGAGCGACAGGCGCCATTTTATAGTCGTCCATTGTTATAGTATCGGTTACACACAGAAACTAATAGAACTGAACTGTGTTATATACGAGAATAATAACCGGAGACTACAGGCCGCAGCCTCCGGCTCTAGTGGCCGGTACCGCGCACAATGCGCTCCGGCCTCCTCCCCATTCCCTCCTACAGCTTCCCGCCTACTCACCGTGTGATGTCAGCCCGGTTCGCGGGAGAGCGGCATGCACAGAGGAGTGTCTCGCGTCTCGGTAGTGAAATGACCGCGGCTGCTCGGATTCCGGCGCTGCTTCCTGTCCCGCTCTCTCTGCGGATACCACGGGAACAAGCACAAGCCTAGCTCCGCCCACTGTTACTACAGCCAACCAGAGGTTACCGTAGGCCACCAAACTCCTCCCACTGCCTTCTCTGTGATTGGTCTACAGATTTAGGCACAAGGTTCGAAACTCAGCAGGGAGGCAGAGCCGGCACCGGGCTGACAAAGGGCCATTCACAGCATAGTGCTCGCCCGGGCAGCCAGGGCTCCACCGCACCCACTGACTACACATGTAACGTTCTCCTCCATGTCACCATATACATGGGGGAGGGGGGCAGGAGACAGTTGCATATGTAAGAGCCAGTTCACACCTGTGTTTTTGGCTTCCGTTTTGCAGTTTTCCCATTGATGTAATTGGGCTTGTAATGATGTCTGTTATTATCCATTATTGACATCTCGCGTTCCGGATAGTAGGAATAGATGGCTATATAATAATGAGAATACTCAAAATGGAAGCCAAAATATAAACTGCCACTTACAATGTACATTTATATAGGTCAAAATCCAGCACGATAAACCAGCGGCACTTACTCATAGATCCAGGCACCATGACCGTGGTCATCTACTTATATATGTCATCCATGGCCTCCTTCCTTCTAAAATCAACTTTAAAAATTATGCTATTGAGGCCAAACAGCTCTGGGGGCTGTTACCAGAGGCCCTTTATGCTGCAGATTCACTGGCAGTTACACTGTCTCCCTGCTCCTTCAGCACTTTCCCCCTGATGTAATCTCACTGTAACACAGGTAGTTTCAGCACACAGTGGGAGGGGGAAGTGCTCATGCACAGTGTAACGGCCTGTGAATCTGCAACACTGGAACCACCCAGTAGCCTTTCAGGCTTATTAGTTTAATTTAAAAGTTGATTCTAGAAGGAAGGAGGCCATGGATAACATACACTCACTGGCCACTTTATTAGGTACACCTGTCCAACTGCTCGTTAACACTTAATTTCTAATCAGCCAATCACATGGCGGCATCACATCACATCACATAATCAGCCAATCACATGGTGCATTTAGGCATGTAGACATGGTCAAGACAATCTCCTGCAGTTCAAACCGAGCATCAGTATGGGGAAGAAAGGTGATTTGAGTGCCTTTGAACGTGGCATGGTTGTTGGTGCCAGAAGGGCTGGTCTGAGTATTTCAGAAACTGCTGATCTACTGGGATTTTCATGCACAACCATCTCTAGGGTTTACAGAGAATGGTCCGAAAAAGAAAAAACATCCAGTGAGTGGCAGTTCTGTGGGCGGAAATGCCTTGTTGATGCCAGAGGTCAGAGGAGAATGGGCAGACTGGTTCGAGCTGATAGAAAGGCAACAGTGACTCAAATCGCCACCCGTTACAACCAAGGTAGGCAGAAGAGCATCTCTGAACGCACAGTACGTAGAACTTTGAGGCAGATGGGTTACAGCAGCAGAAGACCACGCCGGGTGCCACTCCTTTCAGCTAAGAACAGGAAACTGAGGCTACAATTTGCACAAGCTCATCGAAATTGGACAGTAGAACATTGGAAAAACGTTGCCTGGTCTGATGAGTCTCGATTTCTGCTGCGACATTCGGATGGTAGGGTCAGAATTTGGCGTCAACAACATGAAAGCATGGATCCATCCTGCCTTGTATCAACGGTTCAGGCTGGTGGTGGTGGTGTCATGGTGTGGGGAATATTTTCTTGGCACTCTTTGGGCCCCTTGGTACCAATTGAGCATCGTTGCAACGCCACAGCCTACCTGAGTATTGTTGCTGACCATGTCCATCCCTTTATGACCACAATGTACCCAACATCTGATGGCTACTTTCAGCAGGATAATGCGCCATGTCATAAAGCTGGAATCATCTCAGACTGGTTTCTTGAACATGACAATGAGTTCACTGTACTGAAATGGCCTCCACAGTCACCAGATCTCAATCCAATAGAGCATCTTTGGGATGTGGTGGAACGGGAGATTCGCATCATGGATGTGCAGCCGACAAATCTGCGGCAACTGTGTGATGCCATCATGTCAATATGGACCAAAATCTCTGAGGAATGCTTCCAGCACCTTGTTGAATCTATGCCACAAAGAATTGAGGCAGTTCTGAAGGCAAAAGGGGGTCCAACCCGTTACTAGCATGGTGTACCTAATAAAGTGGCCGGTGAGTGTATACTTTCCTATTGTAACTCCAAAATTTGGATTTTAAAAAGGCTGGGTCGTCGTAAGAACCAGGATTAACAATAAATCTTAATTATAGACATTTGATAACTGTTACAGCTGTTTATTGTAGCCTAAGGCTAAAGTACAGTAAGTTAACAACATCCAGAGGTCTGTTTGTAACTAGGTGTTGTCTGTAAGTCAAGTGTTCTTAAGTCAGGGATAACCTGTACTTCTATACAATTGTATCAGTTACTGCAAATATTTTGCCTCTGGCAGACTGTAATAAAGACATCCATGGGAGCCTCTTACAGGCTCCTACGTATGGCAACTAATAAAGTGGCCGGTGAATGTATATAAGAAGATTAGCACAGTCACAGTTCCTGGATCTATGAGTAGGTGCTTGTTTATGTAATAACAGAAAGATGGCTATAAAATAATGAGAATACAACTGCAAAATGGAAGCCAAAATATAAACTGGCACTTACAGTAACTGAACCGTCTTATAACTGCATATGGATGCATGTACCGTCTTATAACTGCATGTGGATGCATGTACCGTCTTATAACTGCATGTGGATGCATGTACCGTCTTATAACTGCATGTGGATGCATGTTCCGTCTTATAACTGCATGTGTATACATGTTCCGTCTTATAACTGCATGTGGATGCATGTAGTGTCTTATAACTGCATGTGGATGCATGTAGTGTCTTATAACTGCATGTGGATGCATGTAGTGTCTTATAACTGCATATGGATGCATGTACCGTCTTATAACTGCATGTGTTATAACTGCATGTGGATGCATGTACCGTCTTATAACTGCATGTGGATGCATGTACCGTCTTATAACTGCATGTGGATACATGTAGTGTCTTATAACTGCATGTGGATGCATGTACCGTCTTATAACTGCGTGTGTATACATGTACCGTCTTATAACTGCATATGGATACATGTAGTGTCTTATAACTGCATGTGGATGCATGTACCGTCTTATAACTGCGTGTGGATACATGTACCGTCTTATAACTGCATGTGGATGCATGTAGTGTCTTATAACTGCATATGGATGCATGTAGTGTCTTATAACTGCATGTGGATGCATGTAGTGTCTTATAACTGCGTGTGTATACATGTACCGTCTTATAACTGCGTGCGTATACATGTACCGTCTTATAACTGCATATGGATGCATGTACCGTCTTATAACTGCATATGGATGCATGTAGTGTCTTATAACTGCATGTGGATGCATGTACCGTCTTATAACTGCATATGGATGCATGTAGTGTCTTATAACTGGATGTGTATACATGTAGTGTCTTATAACTGCATGTGGATGCATGTACCGTCTTATAACTGCATGTGGATGCATGTACCGTCTTATAACTGCATGTGGATGCATGTACCGTCTTATAACTGCATGTGGATGCATGTACCGTCTTATAACTGCATGTGGATGCATGTAGTGTCTTATAACTGCATATGGATGCATGTAGTGTCTTATAACTGCATGTGGATGCATGTAGTGTCTTATAACTGCGTGTGTATACATGTACCGTCTTATAACTGCGTGCGTATACATGTACCGTCTTATAACTGCATGTGGATGCATGTACCGTCTTATAACTGCATGTGGATGCATGTTCCGTCTTATAACTGCATGTGGATGCATGTAGTGTCTTATAACTGCATGTGTATACATGTTCCGTCTTATAACTGCATATGGATTACCTTGATACTGTTCTCATTATATATTTATGATAAGGCATTTTTATTTATGACCAGTGTCATTTATCGCTTGGGTAAGTTGTAGAAGTTATAGTCTGTTATAGAATTCATCTACCTCCTGCCAAGGAGCTGGGCCTGTGACAGCAAAGAGTTGGGGTGTGGAGAACGGGCTGTGCTCTCCCCTAGCTCTTCGGCTTGGAGCTGGAGGTACAATCGCAACGGGGAGGGGAGGAGAGGGGGCGCAAATACATTAAAATCCAGAGGCGACATCAATCTGAGTGTCTCCGACACTTTTTCTTAGGGAAATTTCTGTATGTACTAAAACCATTTCCACTTATGCATAAAGAAATGGCCATGCAATGCTGGATATCTACTATAAGTCAAACTGATTGTAGATCTCCTTTAAGGTATCAAAATTAAGCATACAGAATGGACTTCCTGACCTTGGTGGGATGCTTTGAAGTGGCTAATTGGGTCTGCACCCACTTTGGGCCACATGCTGTAGCTTGATTCCTCATTTTACCTAACGACTTCTCCAAGTCCAACATCCTCCCAGGGCTAGCACACTGCCAAACGTAGCAAAACCTCCCTGGCCGCTGACTTTCCATCCCTGGCTGCCAACTCAGACGACCACCTCTACAAAAGATGGCTGGCTCTCCTTAGCAGACAATATAAACCCCGAACATGCTCAACCCACAACACTTCATTCCTACTCCATCTTGGGCAGCACAGTGGCTTAGCAATTCAGCCTTGCAGCACTGGGGTCCTGGGTTCAACATAAGTGCCACATAAGTGTCATTTATTGATGTCGTGCTACTTTGGTGTTCCCTTAGTTGTTCTCTTAGCCGGTGTTCAGCGCAGAACAGGCAATCGGCTGCACTGTCACTGCTCCGAAGCCAGAGCTACTGTACATGTGAATTACTTTGGCTTCGCGGACGAGGGGGCGCAGCTACCAGGAGTAGGGGGATCAAAGAAGCCACTGGGGTGTTGAGTAGCCACGCCGTGTAGCCTCAGCTCCTGCTACTCCATGCCCCAGTAGCTTCTTTAGAAAATTAGCATATTAGGGAAATAAAAGTTATAAAAAGATACAGGCTACGTGTGGATTAGCCCTTAAAAGATACACACATACAATAGAGGCACCTACCACCCGATCTACCTTATTAGGCAGATCCGTTGGGGTAGGTTTCCATTAACATAAATTGCCCATGTGCCTTTACTGCCTTAATAATATTTCCTGAATGCTCACCAATTGATTTATCATACCTGATGCTTCCTGTATTGCTGTGTGCAGACTCTATGTGAACTCTGTTGATCTTTGTTTCCATGTCTGAACACTGATAAATAGAAGTGACCTTTAATTCCAATAAAGTGTATGTATTTTTATAAAGACTTTAAGGTAGTGTCTTCCTATTTGCTTTTGGTTTGATTAAGTTTTAATGTGGGATTGTTCAGGTGTTATTTTGGGACATTTCACACAAATACTTTTTTCTTTATTTGGATTTTGCTAACTTTTGGAATATGTAAGTGTCATCTGCGTGTTACCGGGCATCAGCCATTTTTTGATTGTGGCCCTTTACTACCAAAGGGAGAAAAAAGAATCAAAGTAATGAAATGGCAAAATCACATAATTCATTATCTGTTTATTGCATACAAATTCAATAAATGCGATCATGTAGGATTTGTAGTTTTTGTTGGTCAGGGCAAAGGAATGAGCTGGGAGAAGTTCCTGATGTTGGTCTGTTTATTGAAGATGCTTCGCTTTAGTCTCATATCAAACTTCTCTTGTTGGTAAGGGAAGGGGATGAGGAGAAAGTGGGAATCCTCTATTTGCAGCAGGACTGTAGGATAGTCGATGTCCGATTCCCAAAAAGTTCTCTTGTTGGTAAGGGAAGGAGGGGGAAGGAAGGGCAAAGAGGGGTGAAGTGGGAAAATTTTTTTATATAATTTTTTTTTCGGTTATTGATGCCGGAAGGTCTTAGAGGATGGTATGTAACAGCTTCTTAAGGCCGGGCAGATTCTTGGGTGTCACATACTTTGTCAGCATCGGCATCAATTTAGGGTGGTCACCAAGTAGCTGTAGCATCTTTCGGCCTTGTATCCTGTAAAATATCAATTATTTCTGCTGATATACACTATATACTTCACCACTCTATGAGGTATCCACTGTTAGCTGCTGACAACCAATATGGCCATTGTTGCAGATTGCCCTATTAACAGCTAATAAGCTTTGTGTGTATTATCTATATGAAGATATCTCACCTGGCTTCAGGGCAGCCATCTTGAGCACATCGTGCAATGGCTGGAATGGCCCGATCAGTGACACCTCGGCCTCCACCCAGGATATAATCCGCTCCGCTCCTCAGGAAGATGTTATAGAGCTGCTTGGCTGCACAGGATCGAATTGCCGGGTTAAGGTGACTGTGAGAGGAAATTGTTAATATAGTGAATATATATATATATATATATATATGGACAATTTCCCGAGCTGTTCTGTATGACCATATGATGTGTATAATAAATATTATATAGAATTACCTTATTCCGCCATCAATGAGGGCGGCAAGGGCTCTGCCTGGGTGAATGTTGAGGGCCATGGAGGACAAGGCCTCTTCTGCAGCGTCACGGAGAAAGTTGTTACTATCTCCGCTCTTCTGCAGAAGGATACGGACGGAGGTGGTAAGTCCGTACAGCATCTTGTCCTGTAGCCCCTCAAACATGTCACCCAGGCAGACCATGGCAGCTCTGGAGACTGCAGATCGTAAATTCTTCACCTGTATGAAAAACAGAGAAGGACTGGTCATATTATCAGTCAATATTACAGTTTCTTCTAAAATCCTGTCCATAGAAATAAACGCAGATGAAAATTCGTCCACTGCAGCGAGTGCACAGGCGCAAAAACAGGAATGCCATACCCTGGGCTTCTCCCCACCGGCCAAGCCTACCTCCCAGCCGGCCGTGCCCCCCTCCTCTATACGCGAGGGTTAGCGACTATTTCAGGGTTTCTAGAGCTCGCCTGGCTAGCTTACAGCCGCTCTCTGGAAAGCACTGCTCACCCATCCCCTCTCCATAGCGAGTCATGGTACCTAGCCATAAACACAGGAAAGGATAGAGCATGCTATATCTTTATCCCGTGCATAGTATGGTGGCACAAGTGCCAGGCGCCTTAGCCGTCTATGGGGACGTATATCCGGTCGCAGATTGTGGCAGTGTGAAAGGGGCCTCACAGTGTGACATAAGGGATTATATAGGAGTGTAATAACCTCATTGATGACGGCGGCGTGCAGCTCCTGGATCCTGGCGGCAGCTATATCTGGATGGTGGGTGGAGACGGAGCGGATCAGCTGGAGGCCGGTGATCTTCTTCTCCCTGTAGATGATAAATAGGATCAGTGATAATATTCTGTACATATACACATACCTACATATATGTACATATTCTGTACATATACATATGTATATGTACAGAATATATATGTATATCTGTTACTACCCCAGCTCTACGTCACTGTCCTCACCAGTCATTCCTCTTCAGGAGCTCCAGCGCCTCGCACATGGCTGCCCTGGGCTTGGAGAGGCGTTTGTTGTGTGTCCGCTGGTTGGGCTGAGCTTCTATAACTAAATAAGTAAGTAATGAAGAGCGATTGTAATTCCATAATCTCAGATGATGTCATCAGTTTGATCAGTACAATTATGTCATCATTCACTCCTGGTGGACAATGTCTGGACTTTTTTTGTACAAGTCAACGGGACATTGTCTCAGAGTGGGATATCTAGATTTCCTCCATCAAGGCAGTTTATCGGGAGCAGCCATCAGACCCTGTTTATACAGGACATCTGATACTTATAGCTCCAGGCGCCACTCTTATGACTCTAATTATTAATATAATGGAGTACCTGCGTGACGGATGCATCCAACGCTCTGGGTCACCATATTTTGTCCTGCCTGTACCTCTGGCAGCTTGGTCATATCTGCTTTAGACCTGTCACTATCCAGAGACAAATATAATATCAGCCATTCTATAGGTTCACAATATATATATATATATATCTGCTTGGGCCGGACATTATCAGGATTGTGGGTGGTTTAGTAACACACGTCACTTACATATTGTTTGTCTTGGGGACAGGAATTTGAGATTTCCTGCGTCTCTGCGTCGGTGCAGGCTCAGCCGTGCCAGCAGGATATGCTCCATCTATCAGAATGTAGAGAGTTTTTAGGATGTTGTAGGCGTCTCCATTAATGGACCTGTACTGTTATACATGGGCGATTAATACTGACTACTTACATGTCTCTGCAGACGTAATGTCCTGCCGTCCAGTAATTGGGGGTAATCTTTGGCGTATGCACGGATACTGGAAACAGAAGATAAATAATGGAATAATGGTCATAGTGTAGAATGGAGATTTTCCATTTAGATGTTCACCATTTAGGAATATTTTTTTTTGTATTTTGATAGATCTTGCTTTTTGGGATGTGGTGGTATCCAGCATGTGTATTTGTTTCTTTTTATTTGTATTCTAAGGAAAAATAGGCGGATTGAATTATACAAAATACAAGTGTATTGTTGTTACAGATCCTGTAGAATGATAGGCCTGGTAGTTTCAAAGAGACTCCCGGGTGTCAGAGAAATGGATCATCACCCCTGATGATGCTTCCAAGGACAAAAATCCATGCCAACATGGTGGCACCCACGCTGTAACTGGTGCTGGCAGAGATGGCAGGGGTTGGTTGTTTGCTGCATTATGCTGTGTGTATGAAGAGGACTAGTCCCATGAGCCTCCTCCATACATCCTAACAACCTACTATTCCATCACATGTCGTTAACGTGTTGAGCGTGAATTAAGGAGGTGACACAGATACAGACTTCTCCATGTTTTATAGCTTAAATTGGTAGAGATATGTAAATGCTTTTGTTCCAGTTTTTCTTATCTTAAAGGATGAGAGGAATAACTGATAAAATCTGTAATGTGAATAGGACCTTATAGGCTGAGCCCTCATACTGTAGATCTTTCTATTTATCAGGGTAAATGAAATTATATAAAATAATGCAGGAGGTTTTCCTTCACTTCTACATGACATGAGATACTCCACCTGACACACTCAGCTCTGCTACATCCCCAGCTCTTCTGTGAAATGTTTTTAGTTATAAAACTGGTCCATGTGATATATGTTCATGTAAGATAACACAATAGATGGCGGGTTCCTGCTTACCTGGTCTGGATGTTGATTTCCGCCCTGTTTCCCCTTAGTCAGAGCCTCGGGTTTAGCGTACCGAGCAAATACCTTCGCCATTACGGTCTCACGGCAGAAATGGAGGCCATTCGGGGGACTCAAAGACTGAAGGTCCACTATGCCCTCTCTCTCCAAGTAATCTTCCAAGCTGGACCAGCTGCTGCCCAGCCGGGAAGAAGATGGTCGGGATGTTGTACAAGTTTTGTACAATCCCTGCTCTCCTGCCATGATGGCAGGGAGCTACAAAACTAATTCTGAGAAATAGAACTCCCAAAAAATTCTAAAAATCTCTATCAATAAAGACAGAATCCACTGTCCTGTCACCTTATCCAAGGCTATGGAACAGTGGTGCCGAGCAGACAGGGGACAGAGTTCTAGAGCACAGGTTTCCGAATGACATCACAGAATCACATGGCAACACAGCATTCTGACATCACTGACACATCAACTGGAAGCTGCCATTATTTTTGACTTTTTATGTTTGAATCTTTAAATTTATAGTAAAACTGTATACAATCGGCCTGTAATTTAGTACTGACAATAATAAGGACACAAAGTCTTTACAGGAGTGAGTAGTATCCTGTGGTGGGCGTCATTTCAAATACTAGTGTGTTAAAACACTAGCATTAGTGTTTTAGCAGCATTGTGTATATGATCTGACACTGCTGAGCGATGGGTCCATACAGTGGTGGATTGTAATATAAGGGATTTGGGTGGTTTACCAGGGGCCAAGCCGTCTAGGGGGCCCATGACCACCCAAACCAAATTTTATACGGAGAAGGACCTTTACCCATGAAATCATCATATGTCTGTTTCTGCTCTCAATACACATGTACACAAGAGGCATTTCAGGACCTTTGAAGGCCCTCAAAGTGATTTAAACCTCAGATTGAAAGCAGAACGCATCCTCCATTCCCCAAAAAGATGATTCTAGTACCAGATGTAGGAGGCAATTCCAGACTCGTAGGGGCAATAATATTCATGGAGCCCAGGGCCCATAGCAGTCTTAATCCGCCCTGGGTTCAGGTCCGGAGACCAGCTACACCACTCTAGGTCTATAAAACACTCTGTAGTTTTTATGCATTTACCTCCTGACGAAGCTGATGAGATAAATTGGTACATAGCCATGAGGCAAGGTAGTATATTACTTGTTACATCTTTGGCACCATTTTATTTTAGAATTTTTGTATAGATGTTCCCTAGTGGGAACCTGTCACTGCTGTTTGCAAAAATGTAGTTTTGGGCAGGTTCCCATAGAGTACTTATATCATAAGGACATCCATTTTTCACCTAAAAAAATCCCTGCTCACAAAAGGATAAAATGAACTTTGATTCTCTTTCTGGTATCCAGGCAGAGAATCCAGCGAGTCGAAGTGGGCGTAGTACATATACTCGAGTCTGGCAGATTCCTTGTCTTCCGTATGAAATCCACCCCTCCTTTCCTGACGTCATCCATCCATCTGACCAAATTCTTGTGCCTGCGCAATAGCCGCTTGCGGCTGACATGCACAATGATCTTTGAGCGGTCTGAGTACTCTGCAAGTTGGGTCACTGCGCACGCAAGGCTGCCTGCTTAACAGTAAGCTACATGCAAACTCCGTAGGCCGGCCGAGCATGCTGACGACTCATGTGTTGTTTTTTGAAATTCATCCAAACCAAAGCCCAACCCTGGGACTTAACAGAAGATTTTGTCAGGGTGCAAGGTAAGTTATAACACACAATTATATTGTAATGCAAATGCTTAGAGAAAGTGGAAAGGCAGATTTGCACTACAGGTGTGATGGGCTTCTATAACCTGTCTTTAGTTAAAATGAGGTCCCTGGTGACAGGTTCCTTTTAAGGATTCTTGAAGGTCCTTCAAAGGTCCTTAAAGGCAGGGACAGATCTTCCATTTCCCAAGAAGCTTAATTTTAGGACCATATGAAGGAAATTAATTCCAGACTTGTAGGGGCAATAATCAACCCAGGGCCCATGGCAGTCTTAATCTGCCCCTGTAGGTGGGAAAACACCTATCACCAGAAACATATGTGGGGAGGCACCTAGCACCAGATATATGGCTGGGGAGACACCTAACGGAACCCCGTAATGGAAATAGTGCCAAAGGGATAAGGATAGTAAAAAAATATATATTGATATAATATCGTAATACTATAATTTTAACAATATCTCTAGGCTCCTTTAGTCCAGGCTTCTCCCTGTGGACGTGTGTACCAGCTTGTGAGAACTAGGTGGTAGCCTCCTGTGGTCATCTTACATACAATGGTGACTGCCACATGCATCCACAATCAAGGCTTGAAAAAGGTTCATTAAACATTTGAACCCCAGCCCTGGGTAGATGGGGTCTACTTTTAATTTAGACAAAAGGTGTCATTTTGCAGTGCCCGGGTTAGAGGCCACCTCAAAGCTATACTGAATCCAACAGGTTATTGCTTTCTGGAAGGGATGGTAAGGCATGGTGCACCCCAATGGGAAATACATCCAGAGAGTCAGGGTCTGCAGTGAACAGTTCCCTTCTTACTGAAAAGCAATACAAGCAATTCAAAGGGCTGACTTCTCCAAACCCCTTCTGGCAGAAGAAGGATTAATGCAGAGGAAAGGCATAGGCTAGCTTTCCCTCTCTTCCACAGAAGGCTTGTCTCACCTGTGCCACTCTCCATGCTCCCTTTCCAGCAGTCATGCGTGCTCATCCCTGACTCCTAGGGTGTGCACGTGGTCTCCCGAAGTTTTAAAGGGCCAGTACATTGTGCTTATGAGAAAGTTTTGTTCCTGATGCCCTATGCTTGTGTTCTGAATTCCGTTGTGACCCTGGTCCTATTCCTGACTATGCTCCTTTGCTGCCTGCCCTGACCTTCCGCTACGTATCCGACTCTGATCCTTTGCTGCCAGTCCTGACCTCTTGCCTGTCCCCGACTACGATTCTGCTCAACGTCTCTGTACCTGGCCTTTGCCTTGGTACTTGGTGGTACCACACTGCAACAAGTCCAACCTGCTTTTCAATGGGCCCTGGTGAAAACCGTGTACCACTTAGACTCAGCTCCCAGGTTCGGCTTACATCATCGTCTGTGGTGGTCCGGTACCCCTGGTGCCTGACAAGCTGGTACCCTGGTCTCAGACTAGAAGCCCAGGGTCTATGGCAGAGTATCCCCGTCTCAGCTTCTTCCTCTGGTTACTAAGGTAGACAAGCAGTCTTCTGCTCCATGCTCTGTTCCCTAACTGCAAGACACTAAGGACTGGGACTGTTCTCCTTTTATACTTTCTACCAGGGGAGGAGTAGCACAAAACAATGACATAGACTTACATCAACCTCTTGACACTCAGCGTTCGATATATCGGACGCTGAGCGCGGTGACTTAGCGTTCAGCGTCCGATATATCGGACACAGAGCTGATGCCGGTTCAACTCAAGATCTGAGCCGAACCGGCATTGGAAAACACAGGGTGCTGGCTGTAACATATAGCCGACACCCCAGTATAACACCCGCGGTCGGAGTGGGCTCAGATCGCAGGTGTTTTACCCGTTGGGGCGGTCTTTCCCCCACAATCGCCCCCCCCCCCCCGAACCATTGACAATTGCTATGGCAATGCCGATCGAACCCCAGAGATGCCTGCAGATGCCTGCCTCTATGATGTCATCTTAAAGGCACAGTGTCAGCCTATGCATGTGCATAGGCTGACAATGCTAATACCCTGCAATATCAGTTGATCAGATGATTGCTTGTTCAAGTAGTAAAAAAAGTAAAAAAAAAGGTTTTTCAATAAAAAAAATAAAATAATAAATCACTAAAAATGCCCATAAGCCCCATAACATATAAAGAGTCATATAACGCTAAAAAAAGTCTAAATCATAACACAAATCCCACACATATAGTATCACTGCGTCTGTAACAACCCGTAGAATAAAACTAAATAATTATTGAACCCGCACAATGAACAGGGTTAAAAAAACTGTGAAAGCTGTGAAAAAATTATTATTTTTATCTATTGATTCCCACAAAAAATGCAATAAAAAGTGATAAAAAAAACATATGTACTCCAGAATGATACTGTTGAAAAGTACAACATCTCCCACAAAAGTTAAAATGTTATGCCACTTGGAAGACGGCAATGCAAAAATGATAGATTTTTCCCACATTAGGGTTTTAGGAAAATTTAGGAAAAAAAAGGAAAAAAATGAGTACAGAATTGATTATTTTCTACTCCTGCCCTCAAAAAAAGTAATACATTTTCAACAATAGGGGATACATATCTCTTTTTATCTTTTGGAAATGTGTAAATTTTAGGGCTAAATGAATGTATAACCGGCACAATTTGACCATTCTAAATTTCACCTCCATTTTGATTTAATTACTATGAAGATCTCAAAGGGTTAACAAAATTTCATTTAAAACAGTAATTATCCCCAAAATAGTCAATAGTTCTGAAAATACAGAAAATCGCTATTCCATTTGTAAGCTGCGTGACATCAAAATAAATTATCCAGACATTTCAAAAATGATGAAAATGTAAAGTAGACAAATGGGAAATGTTATTCAGCAATTTGTATAGGTGGTAAATCTGCCTGAAACCGCAATGATTTCGAATTTAAACAATGGCAAATTTTTCAAAAAATTAATCATTTTTTCTTTTTTTTTGTAAATAAAACGCGAAACTTATCAGCCAAAATTTACCACTAAAAGGAAGTACAACATGTGGGGAATAAACAATCTCAGAATTGTTTTGATAAGTAACAGTGTTCAAAAGTTATAACCATATAAAGAGACGCAGGTCAGAATCCAAAAGATTGGGCTGAGCCTTAAAGGGGTATTCTCATCTGGGCATTTACATTTAATTAAATTCATTTGCCATATGCAAACATTTCTTCAATTGCATGTTATTAAAAAAAATGTTCCTGTGTGAAGATAATTTCTCATAAATGTAGTCATTCTGTCCCTTAGAAACCAGATAGCTTCCTCGAATACGGCCACGTCACACTCTTGCAGCGATGGCCAGACATGCGCTTTTGAGTCCTGCCGGACCTCCTGGATTCAGCGATCATTACCACAGGACGGCTGCGGGACCCTGCAGTAACTCCCGGACATTTCATATTCAGAAACTTTTTGTTTCTTTGTGCAATCCCTCCAGCAGAGGTGGCCGTAACCAAGGACACAGTCTTGTTTCTAAGGGATCATATGACTACATTTATGAGAAATTATCTTCACACAGGAACATTTTTTTTAATAACATCCAATTGAAGAAATGTTTATATATGGCAGATTAATGAAACTGAGAGTGAATGCCCAGATGAGAAAACCCCTTTAAGCTTTAAAGGAAACCTACCACTTGAAGTGGCAGGTATAAGAGGGAACTACCGAGCACCAGCTCAGGGTGAGCTGGTGCCGGAGCTTATTTTTGTTAGTGTTTTAAACCACAGTATCATGGTTTAAAACACTTTTTAAACTTTATGGCCGAAGCTGCTTCAGCGCAGGGAGGTACGCGCTCGGCGCACCATGCGCGCGACCGTGCCCGCGGCTCTCATTCACTTCCTATGCAGCCGCGTGCATGGTGGCGCGCATGGTGCGCCGAGCGCGTACCTCCCTGCGCCGAAGCAGCTTCGGCCATACAGTTTAAAAAGTGTTTTAAACCGCGATACTGCGGTTTAAAACACTAACAAAAATAAGCTCCGGCACCAGCTGACCCTGAGCTGGTGCTTGGTAGTTCCCCCTTATACCTGCCATTTCAAGTGGTAGGTTTCCTTTAAACTGGCTGTGTCCTTAAGGAGTTAAAATCACTATAATATTCTATGACAACAATTTTCTAAGATAGTAACCAACATTCCAGACAGCACCTGTCAGTCTAAAGGTCTGGCTGTCTGCTTTTCTGGTAAACAAGTCTGTTTTTCTTCTGCAGAGCATTGTGTATCATAGCTGGAAAATTACTGGCTTTTCTTTAGTATAGTAATATTATAGATCAATGCAACTTAACCCTTGTTGTAAAATAAAGTAAGAAGAGTCTGCATAGGGGAAATATTCAAATGTCCAAAGTTCACATGGCAATACAATTTCACTCTGACCAATTTCAATCTTACTAACACGTATTCGCCTGATCATCCATGAGCATCTGTATTATACAGCCTTCTTTCTACTACATCCTAAGGCTACATTCACACAAACATACATCATGTGCATGTAGCCTAACACAGTGCTTGGCAGGTTACAAGTAACAACACAGCCATTGGGTGGCAACACAGATAAACATATAAGATATAGATCTTGTAATAGTTTATCACAGTCACATTGTTATGAAAAGCAGAGTATCTGAATATGGTAATCTAAGAGGTAACTAAGGACATAAATGTAGATATGAGACAGAGAGATAGTAAGGTCCTTTGTGGTCTACAATATCTATGTACAGGACATTTTTTGTGATAAGAAACAGCCAATCCATTGAAAGCAGAAGTTTTCTTCCAACCTATTAGTAAGAATGAGATGGAGCTCTTTATTACATGTAGTACTTTCTCACATCCTGCAGGTGTCACTGTGATTGTACTGTTTGGAGATTTCCTCCTCTCTGTCCATATATGATGAGATTATACAGTACCTTGCATGTATTTACACAGTTTAAAGGAACAGAAAGCTGGAAACATGGACAGGAATAGGACCTGCTGTATAATTTCCAAACCTTCAAACATAATCTGAAAACCTACCTGTTCAGGATCACCTACAATACACAATGGGGCACATTTACTTACCCGGTCCAGTCGCGATCCTGCGGGGCGTTCTCTGACTGTGATTCGGGTCTGCCGGGATTCACTAAGGTCAGTGCGCCCGATATCCAGCAGGTGTCTCTGCTGCGCCGAGGTCCGCCGGAGTTCACCTGCTTCTTCCCGGTGCATGTGAGTGCTTGATCTTGCGACACAAATTCCGCGTTTTATCCGAATCTGTCGGGTTGTCCGACTGCCACGCCCCCCGATTTCTGTTGCGTGAAAGCCGGCACCGATGCGCCAAAATCTGATCGCGTGTGCCAAAATACCGGGGCAATTCGGCACAAATCGGAAATCGTTGAGAAACCCGACGAAAGTGCGCGCTTCGGACCCTTAGCAAATGAGCCCCAATAACTGCACTGCTCTGCCCCCTCACCTAGGGCCGATTCTAGCACATTTTCTGCCTGAGGCGAAATGCTCCCCCCTCCCCCAATCCTTCAGTATCCTACCTCTTTTCCCCTGCTATATATGTGAACAAATGTGACAAATCTTTTAAAGGTGTCCACATCCTGTTCAGTAAATGTTGAAAACTTTAGTAACAATTGTTAACATTTTGACAGGCAGGATCACTGACACTCTGTGACTGACTGAGAGGCATTGGTGGCACCTAGTACCTTATAGATGACATTCTCTTCCATAAGGAAGAGGACTTTATTTCGGGTTCTTCTATCCATGAAGTATCACTACTGAATTCCCGACCAGATATCTTCAGCTCCGTGCAGCACATCTCCACCCGGTGTCCCTAAAAATACCACGAAAAAATGTACAGTATAAAGTCACTTGGATAACAACACTGTGCTCCTAAATATTATATACTCCTCACAACACAACTGATCACACGCACCCACAATAAATAATAATTTATAATAAATATATACATATATCCCCTAATTTTCTCTAAACAGCCCCCCTTTAATCTATTTAAAGGCTTTAATATACCCCCCCAAATTAAATCATATACAGCTCCCAAATATAGATCTCCTCCATCTTATATAAAATCTGACCCCACATACACAGCCCTCTCAGGTTAGTTATATACCTTGCCCCATATACAGCCGCCCACTAGTTTTATTAGTCCTTTTATTAATTGAATTACTATCTGGCCCCAATATATAGCCCATCCCCTCAGTTAAATTATATACAGCCTCCCATATAGTGCCCCCCTAGTTTAATTACTACCTGGTCCCCAAATATGGATTGCCCCAAATCAGTTTTATTACATTCAGAAGCCCCCCCCCCACATCAGTTATAAATATCCTCCAATTTATTTTATTATATCCAGCACATGTATATATTCCCCCATCAAGCTCATTTATATACAGAGCGCCCCCCCCAGTATAAATAGTCTCCGTCCCCCATATGTATATGCTGTTTATATTTATTCCCCCAGCAAGCTCATTTATATACAGAGCCCCCCGCCAGTATAAATAGTCTCCATTCCCCATATATACTGTTTATAGGCGGTCCCCTACTTAAGAACACCCAACTTACAGACTACCCCTAGTTACAAACGGACCTCTGGATTTTGGTAATTTACTTAACTTTAGCCTTAAGCTACTGTAAACAGCTATAACAGTTATGACAGGTGTCTGCAATTGAGCTTTATTGTTAATCTTGCTTCCTATGATAACCCAACATTTTTAAGATCCAATTGTCACAGAGACCAAAAAAGTTTTTGTCCGGCGTTACAATTATAAAATATACAGTTCCGACTTACACACAAATTCAACTTAAGAACAAACCTACAGAACCTATCCTGTACGTAACCTGGGGACTGTCTGTATATATATTCCCCCAGCAACTTCATATATATATATACAGAGCCCCCCCAGTATAAATATTCTTTGTTCCCCATATATACTGTTTATATATATTCCCCCAGCGAGCTCATTAATATACAGAGCCCCCCCCCCCAGTATAAATAGTCTCAGTTCCATATATATATATATATATATACTATGTGTATACACTCACCGGCCACTTTATTAGGTACACCTGTCCAACTGCTCGTTAACACTTAATTTCTAATCAGCCAATCACATGGCGGCAACTCAGTGCATTCAGGCATGTAGACATTGTCAAGACAATCTCCTGCAGTTCAAACCGAGCATCAGTATGGGGAAGAAAGGTGATTTGAGTGCCTTTGAACGTGGCATGGTTGTTGGTGCCAGAAGGGCTGGTCTGAGTATTTCAGAAACTGCTGATCTACTGGGATTTTCACACACAACCATCTCTAGGGTTTACAGAGATTGGTCCGAAAAAGAAAAAACATCCAGTGAGCGGCAGTTCTGTGGGCGGAAATGCCTTGTTGATGCCAGAGGTCAGAGGAGAATGGGCAGACTGGTTCGAGCTGATAGAAAGGCAACAGTGACTCAAATCGCCACCCGTTACAACCAAGGTAGGCAGAAGAGCATCTCTGAACGCACAGTACGTCGAACTTTGAGGCAGATGGGCTACAGCAGCAGAAGACCACACCGGGTGCCACTCCTTTCAGCTAAGAACAGGAAACTGAGGCTACAATTTGCACAAGCTCATCGAAATTGGACAGTAGAAGATTGGAAAAACATTGCCTGGTCTGATGAGTCTCGATTTCTGCTGCGACATTCGGATGGTAGGGTCAGAATTTGGCCTCAACAACATGAAAGCATGGATCCATCCTGCCTTGTATCAACGGTTCAGGCTGGTGGTGGTGTCATGGTGTGGGGAATATTTTCTTGGCACTCTTTGGGCCCCTTGGTACCAAGTGAGCATCGTTGCAACGCCACAGCCTACCTGAGTATTGTTGCTGACCATGTCCATCCCTTTATGACCACGATGCACCCAACATCTGATGGCTACTTTCAGCAGGATAATGCGCCATGTCATAAAGCTGGAATCATCTCAGACTGGTTTCTTGAACATGACAATGAGTTCACTGTACTCAAATGGCCTCCACAGTCACCAGATCTCAATCCAATAGAGCATCTTTGGGATGTGGTGGAACGGGAGATTCGCATCATGGATGTGCAGCCGACAAATCTGCGGCAACTGTGTGATGCCATCATGTCAATATGGACCAAAATCTCTGAGGAATGCTTCCAGCACCTTGTTGAATCTATGCCACGAAGAATTGAGGCAGTTCTGAAGGCAAAAGGGGGTCCAACACGTTACTAGCATGGTGTACCTAATAAAGTGGCCGGTGAGTGTATATTCCCCTCACTTTTAGCATTGCTTGGCCATTAAAAATAATGAAACATAAACTCACCTCTGTACAGGATGCTCCCATGGCAAGCGGCTCCCGTAATCTCGCGGCTCTTCTGTGAGCGCGGCTCCGCTCAGTGACACAGGTGGCATGACATCACCGCCTGTGTCACTGCATAGTACAGAGCGGCGCCTGCAGCCATATATGCGATGCGTCACTCTGCATGTAAATCGCACATGTGTCTTAAAGAGACAGGTGCGATTTATCTGGTGGGCGATTCAGGCGGCAGGAAATTTTGCCGCTCTCCAAAGTGCTTTGCATTCTGCCGTCTGAGGCAAGATTTTCATCTCGCCTCATGGCAGATGTGGCCCTCACCTCCTGTCTCCATCTACCGTCCCATATACATTGTGAGCCCTGATGGGTAGTCTTAATGTAATGTATGAGACTCCCTTACTGATTGTACAGCACCAGGGAATTAATGGTGCTCTATAAATAATGGCCCAGGCAGTTGGCTCATACACAAGGCTGCGGAGAACACTGCTGTGTGTATGAACTCATAGAAATACATGAGGACATATGTTAGCTGCATAGGCAACAGCTGGTACAAATCCCCAATATATAGTTGTGTGCATAAGGCCGAACTATGTGATCACGTATTACCAGGTCAAGTCCCTTCTTCAGATTCACGACAGGACAAAGGATGGCACGTGCATGTGTGTGTACATCCACAAAATCTTACATAAATTGTTAATATTTTAACATATACTTACGGTGAAATGAAGTTTTTGAGACTTCTATATTATTTCAGTTGGAATTTATTTAAGTGATGTATTGTGTACGGAAAGATAGCAGTGATGGATATTTACATATTTGTCATAAAAATAAATAACATAAATAAAATTTAAAGAGTCACAAGCGTCCAAATATGTTGTATTAATTCCTATCCTGGAGTATATCTGGGATCCCAAATCCACTTTGCGTTGAATACTCTTTGTCCAGTTGTTGATGGTCTCTAGAATTGTGAAAATGAGGATAGGTGCTGTCACTCCTGGTATTGATGGAGAGTTGTCTTCTCCAGCCCCTCATGGCTTTACAGATATCTTTCCTTACGTTTTCACTGACCAATACATAGATAAAAGGATCTGCAATGCTGTTTACCGTGACCAAGCAAAGTAATATAGAATAGGTGGTATAAATCTCCTCTTCAAAATCACACAAATTTTCGGAACTGTCCTTTAAGTAGTAAGCAATACTCCGGGTGAGCAACACAAAGTGATATGGAGCGAAGCAGATCATGAATATGATTATAATGGTTATCGCCAAATATTTCACTTTGGCCTTTTGCTGATCCGTGAAGCTGACGCTGGTTTCGATCCTCTTTTTAATCACAAAGTTGGTATAAATCAGTGTCGATAGAGGAATCAAGAATCCAATGATAAACCGAGCTACGTAGAAATGAGCTACATATGACGGGATAGGCAACGTTTCGAAACAAGTGGTTTGGTTTCCTGTTTGGTCACCATCACTGATGATGAAGGCTGCAGAATGGGTAAGTGCCACCAAGGTGTAAATAACCACTGTGACAACGATGGCAATTTTTTGCCTGCGAATCCCCCTGGACTCTAAGGCATATTCCACTGCCAAATAACGATCCACAGAAATGCAACATAAAAGCAGAATACTGATATATATGTTGTTGAAAAAAATATATCCAGTAATTTTGCAGGCTGTCGGTCCCCATTGCCAGTTATGGTCATTCTGTACATACAGAATCCAAAGAGGAATAGTCCCGAGGTACATGAGTTCACTTAGAGACAAACTGAACAGGTAAACAGCCAGCACGTTTTTCCGCCATATTTGTAAAATTGTTAGCCATAAGGTCAAAATGTTTGCTGGGATTCCAATTACTAGGACGATGCTGTATAATATAATGACAAAATTGGCGCTATCACTATAAGGTGGCTTGCACTGTGGTATCACAGATGTGGTGTTGTTCGATGTCCTCATTGTATGTATGTCCCAGGAAACATTCCCTCCTACAGATTCTGGCTTCATTTTGGCACCTGGAAATAAATACAAAAAAAAAGCAGTTTATATATCCATAGACAAGATAATATAAATGACAATGTCATAATATAAGTTTAGGGATGTGCAAGTTTAGGAACAAAGCATATTTTTTTCTATATAAAATGGAATGGGACAAGTGTCTCATCTCACTCCTAAAATGAATGAAGATGAACTACATTGAAATCTGTGACAGCCATGTTTTTCTAATCCCTGATATCCAATGTCCATATGTCATTTAAAAACACCATTAGGAGTTGCGTGGACTGTGCCTGTACACTTGGTTGTCTGCAGGAAACAAAAGCCCTATCGTTGAAAGATTAAAGCATACAGTACTTTAGGTTTTGACAAAATGTTTATAACTCAGTTGTCCTGTGTGTGTACATGTATTACTGCATGTTCTAGCAATTGTCGCCTTTTCAGGCTTAGTGCTTTTTGGTTCCTCAGTTTTTCATTGCAGTCCCAACAAGGCAATGACTCTCAACATACAGTCAAGACATCACAGAAGTGGTGTAAGGTCAACTGTGTGAATGTCCTTAAAGGAAACCTACCACTTCAAAATGACCCTTCTGACCCACAAATACCTTTAGCTTGCTCATGATGAACTGATGCTGGACCATGTTTTCATTTAACCCAGAAACCGCTGTATTCGAACATATTTTATTTCTTTGCTTTACTAAAATCTTCCTTCGGCGCTTCTGTGTGCGTCACACAGCGCGCACCACGGATCCTGCTGCTCCATAAAGCTCGCGACCGTCGATCGCGTCGGCGCCGCGCCAGTGTGAAATGTTGTCGTGCCCGAGAGCCGGTGACGTCACCGTGCTCTCGGGCACACTAGCGCATGCGCAGCAGCTCGCCGACTCGCGTCTCGGCCGGCTTTTCACTGCGCATGCGCGAAGTCCCGAAGCCTCGTAGTATCGCGAGGCTTCGGGGAGAAGACCGTGGGGGTGAGTGCACAAAAAAAAAAAACTATGCTCGCCGCTCCCACCAACGAGAGGGGGGTTCCTTCCACTGCCACCAATGATGAATAAAAGTTTTAATGCACTTCAAGCCCCCTGACACCAATGTTTATTAAAATGCATATCTATTAAAAAAAAATATATATATATATATATATAAATATATATGTGTATTTATAAATAAATAAATACACATATATATTTATTTATATATACATGCACATATATTTATTTAAATAAATAAATATATACATATATATATTTGTGTGTGTGTATATATATATATATATATATATATATATATGTATATATATTACACACACACAAATATATATGTATATATTTATTTATTTAAATAAATATATGTGCATGTATATATAAATAAATATATATGTGTATTTATTGATATAAGTAAATATAGATGTGTGTGTGTATATATATATATAAAGGTAGATAAATATATACACACACACATCTATATTTACTTATATAAATAAACACATACCGTATATGTGTGTGTATATAAAATATATATTATATACACACACACATATATGTTTATATATTTATTTATATAAGTAAATATAGATGTGTGTGTGTGTGTATACATTAATATATTTCTTTATATAACTAAATATATACACACACATATATATATTTATTTTTTCAAAAGAATGCTGACACCAATTTATATATATATATATATATCGGTGGCCCCTAATACATATATGTGTGTACGGACCACCTACAACAAATATATATATATATATATATATATATATATATATATATATTGATATATATATGAGAGATATAACATTGGTGTCAGGGGTCTTTTTATTTGTATTAGTACATATGTATCTACAACTAGCAAAGACCCCTGACATTAATGTCTTGTGTGTGTGTGTGTGTGTGTGTATATATATATATATATCTCAAAGACGCAAAGCCCTTACACAATTATATCTATCTAATTATATATATATGAAAGAGAGAGACATAACATTGTTGTCAGGGGTCTTTGTTATGTAAATATATATATATATAATATAAAATCAGGTATGTGTGCATATATAAATTTGGAACATGGTGTTGTTGGGCTGGTTTATGTTTTAATATTTCTTTGTCTTGCAACAAGTCATATATATTCAGACTTGCAATAATAGTATATTGTTTATACTAATATTAATCTTTTTTTCCCCATTATGTCTCCTAGAGTCGTTC